>NC_041729.1:108743670-109066795 GCF_004115215.2 Ornithorhynchus anatinus | reverse complement strand
TGTGCCAGGCACTGTACTACACAGTGAGGTACATACAAGCTAATCAGGTTGGATACAGTCTCTGTCCCACATGGAACTCACAGTCGTAATCCCCATTTTGCAGATGAGGTAACTGAGGCACAAGAGGAAATGAAGTGACTTTCCCAGGGTCACACAGCAGTTAGTGTTGGAACTGGGATTAGAACCCAGGTCCTTCTGACTCCCAGGCCATTGCTCTATCCACTAGGCCACACTGCATCTTGGAACCTGAAGTTCATTCATAGTCTTTGGAGGATCTCCTCTTCACCCCCAGCCTCCCTGCATCCTCTCCCAACTCCTTGCTGGCCTGGGGAATATTTGTAGTGAAAATGCTTGAGCTTAGAAAGAGTGGATAGAGCGTAGGCTTGGGAGTCAGAAGGACCTTGGTTCTAATCTCGGCTCCATCCCTTGTCTGCTGTGTGACTGTGGGCAAGTCACTTCACTTCTCTGTGCCTCAGTTACCTCACCTGTAAAATGGGGATTAAGACTGAGCCCTGTGTGGGACATGGACTGTGTCCAACATGATTACTTTATAGCTACCTCAGTGCTTAGAACAATGCTTGGCATATAGTAAGCGCTTAAACAAATATTTAAAAAAAAAAAACCCACAAACTTGAAACTTTAATTTTTGAAATTTTCAGAGGAAAGAGAAGAGCACCCTGCCCAGCACTCAAGTTTAACTGTTATCCATGCTTAATTTTTCTACTTTCCATCAGGATCCATGCTTAATTTTTCTACTTTCCGTCAGGTGCTGCAAATACGTCAAGCAAAAAGTAGTATCTGCTATGCATAATTAAGTTTGGGTTAAATATAAATAAATACCAGCCTCATTGCCTGGCAGGAGAGAATTATTAGTGTGTTCGTTAGTGTGTTTTGTGTAGTTTCATGTCTGTGCAATAAATTTGTTGTGAGCAGGGAATGTCTTCCAGTTCTGTTATAGTGTACTCACCCAAGCTTTTAGTACAGTGCTCTGCTCGCAGTGTGCACTGAATGAATGTGATTGACTTATTGATTATCAGTTTGGGGGCAGGGCATTTTGAAAATAGAGCTTCTATGATGTTGCCCTTGGTTCACATTTTATTGGTATTTGGTTTTTTTTCTGTAAAAAAAATCCAAGACTGCAGTACTTCTGTTGGAAATGGTAATTAAAGACATTTTAATCACATTGAGAGTCTTAAATTTACAGTTGCCATTTACAAATGCCTTTATTCGGAATTAAAAGTTAAGCTGTACGTTGCTATTGAATTTCAGGAAAAAAGCCAGCAAATTGATATATAACACTGAGGAAGTCTACCAATTACTTTTTAATTGGTATTATAGACCTTGCTCTGAAACGGATGTTTTATTCTCCTAAGTGTGAATATGCTGTATGAAGTTTCTCTAATTGATTTGCTTTGCCCATTCCATTTGATGTATCATTTTTCACAATATTTCATAATTTGTGCTCATTTCTAATGAACAGAGTCGTTAGGACAGGCATGTCTAAGTACAACTGACAGCTAACATTAGGTGCCAGATGCAGTTTATAAAGCGATGTAGAACTGCAGAGAACAGTTTAAATAAATTAGCACCTGTACATTAGTCTCACTTGCTGGTAATTTATAAGCGAATCAGTAGAGATGACATTTAGGTAAGTCATTGATCAAGTTAACAGCTGCATACCCACTGCCCAGCTGGGATACCTAATTAATAGAGATTGCAGTCCTGACCCAGTGCTTCTCCCTGGTTGAGTCTATTATCCTTTTAGTCTGTGATTTTTGAGCCGAAGAGTGTAGTAAACACTGTACTTTCAGGAAATCGTCAGTTACCTGCTCCTGGAGTGTAAATTTGAAATGTAAATAATCTTTCCATTAATCAGTATCCCCCATGCTGTGATGAATTTATATTGTTTTGGATTCCGTTAAAGGCATCTGATTTTCATCATTTGAGGAAATTCGTCAGTTCTCCCCTGTTCATTAGATGAATGTTGAACTGCACTCACTTCTCCCACAGTGGTGTGTTTTCATTAAACACTTACTATAGACTAAGCAGCGTGCACGGCGCTGTCATAGATCATCAGATCAAGAGACAGTCCTTGTCCCACATGGGACGGCAGAGAACAAGAGTTTCATTCCCGTTTTACAGATGACCAAACCGAGGCACAGAGAAGGAGAGTAACTTGCCCCAGGTCACCCAACAGGTAAGTGGTAGAACCAGACCTAGAACCCAGATCTCCCGACTCCTGGCCCATATTGTTTTCATTAGGTCACACTGCTGCTCTGTTTTGGTTAACACACTGCTCGGGAACGGTGAACAGTTCTTTCAACAACTTGAGCCCAATTACAAAAATTCTTCACTCCGCTGCCCGGCTAATCTTCCTGAAAAAATGATCTGGGCATGTCACTCCCCTTCTTTAACACCTCCAGTGGTTGCCTATCAACCTCCACTCCAAACAAAAACTCCTCACTCTAGGCTTCAAGGCTCTCCATCACCTTGCCCCTTCCTACCTCTCCTCCCTTCTCTCTTTCTACTGCCCACCCTGTATGCTCTGCTCCTCTGCCACCCACCTCCTCACTGTCCCTCGGTCTCGCCTATCCCGCCGTCGACCCCCGGGCCACGTCCTCCCATGGTCTTGGAATGCCCTCCCTCCTCACCTCCGCCAAACTGATTCTCTTCCCCTCTTCAAAACCCTACTTAAAACTCACCTCCTCCAAGAGGCCTTCCCAGACTGAGCTCCCCTTCTCCCTCTACTCCCTCTACCGCCCCCCCTTCACCTCTCCGCAGCTTAACCCTCTTTTCCCCCCATCTCCCTCTGCTCCTCCCCCTCTCTCTTCCCATCCCCTCAGCACTGTACTCATCTGCTCAACTGTATATATTTTCATTACCCTATTTATTTTATTAATGAAATGTACATCGCCACGATTCTGTTTAGTTGCTATTGTTTTTACGAGATGTTCTTCCCCTTGACTCTATTTATCGCCATTGTTCTTGTCTGTCTGTCTCCCCCGATTAGACTGTAAGCCCGTCGTCAAATGGCAGGGACTGTCTCTATCTGTTGCCCACTTGTTCATTCCAAGCGCTTAGTACAGTGCTCTGCACATAGTAAGTGCTCAATAAATACTATTGAATGAATGAAAAAATGGAGCAAGAAGAAACGGTATTTACAACATCAGAAGTTTTTGTTTTTATATGGGACTTGGCAAAAATGCACCTCCATGGTATAGAAGACCTGGGTAAAAGAGAAAAGCAGTTTGCCATTGATTTACCAAATACTGAACACAAGCCATGTGAGTAGACGGTGAGATTGTCGTGGACAGGGAATGTGTCTGTCCCTAGTGGATAGAGCATGGGCCTGGAAGTCAGAAGGACTTCGGTTCTAATCCCGGCTCTGCCACTTGTCTGTTGTTTGACTTTGGGCAAGTCGCTTCACTTCTGTGCCTCAGTTACCTCATCTGTAAAATGGGGATTAAAACTGAGCCCCATGTGGTACAGGACTGTGTCCAAACCGAATTGCTTGTATCCTAGTGCTTAGTACAGTGCCTGGAACGTAGTAAGTGCTTAACAAATACCACAGTTGTTATTGTTAATAATCCAATTATTAACTCTTGTTGTATTATACTCCCCAAAGTGCTTATACAGTGCTCTGCACACAGTAAGTGCTCAATCACTGTGATTGACTGATTCTTGTTTATTTGCAAGTATCTTTTTAAAATGATCTGTGAGACATTGTCCCCAAGGATAATTTTAGAAATTGAAAGAAAATGATTTTTTTCCAAAGACATTTAAATCTCTTTTAGTATTTTAGATGTGGGAAAGCACTGAAGTTTTTTCTCCTGAAACTTATTGAGATTTTTTAATGTATTGCAGAAGTTAAAAATTCAATTTTGTTTAAAGAATCTGTATTCTAATGATGTCCAAGGTACTTCTTGACTTTTAGTGTGGACTTAAATTGTTGACTAAAATATCTAATACCATGAACTACTGCACATAGTAAGCGCTTAACAAATGCCAACATTATTATTACTGGTTTTATTTTGTAAGTAGCGAGGTATTGTGTCAGTTTATAAGATGGCAAGCTCCCTCTCCCCTGATTAGACTGTGAGCCCGTCGGGCAGGGATTGTCTCTATCTGTTGCCAAATTGTACATTCCAAGCGCTTAGTACCATGCTGTGCACATAGTAAGCGCTCAATATATACTGTTGAATGAATGAATATGAGGTCATATCAAATCTCCTTCTGAAATCTGGAAAGTAGAATGCACTCTGCCCATTTTTCTCCTCTTCTCCATCTTCTATCCCATACTCTCTGCTCAAAAGAAGTGTATGCCCAGCTTGAGTAGAATGCAAATGTCTGGAGCAGTTTTCTTCTGCCTTTTAAGAGTACCAATTAGTCTTCAGGATTCTAGCCCCAGAATGCTCTGCATTCTCAAGTAGATGTTTGTTTCAGTCTTGGAATGTTTATTGGCAATTTACTGACTACTTGGTGTAATCCTCACTGCAATAACTTCTGAGTTTGGACTCATTTAATATCCAGTTGACACCTTTCTTTATTATAGTTACTTACATTTGGTTTACTTAACATGAACGATCTAATTTAAACTCACTCCGTGCCCAAGACCACTGTGTAAGCAACCTGTTTACTTAAAAATGTGCAGCAGTCATCAGTGGTCTTATTAGAGACTTATAATCTTTTGCAGAAAATTACCTGATTATTTTTCCGTGATACCGTATCTAAGGTGGGCGTTTACTAGCTCAGTGGGGTGACTTGGGTTAAAGACATCTTTCTTGGAGCACTTCTGCATTTGTTCTCCCCAAGGACAACAGGTCGTCTGTGCCACTAATGAACAGAGAGGTAGGGAATCTGGGTCTGAGGCAGCTCATCACTGTTAGGTGGGTTCTCTCACCCCCTTTCAATCATTGAGTTGTAATTATTGAGCACTGACTGTGTGCGTAGCACTGTTTTAAGCACTTTGGAGAGTACACTATAACAGAGTTGGTAGACACATTCTCTGCCCACAGTGAGTCTACGGTCTAGAAGGGGAGACAGGTATTAATATAACTAAATTACAGATACATACATAAGTGCTTTGGGGCTGAGGGAGGAGTGAATAAAGGGAACAAATGCAAGGGTGTCACCGAAGGGAGTGGGAGAAGAGGAAATTAGGACCTAGTCTGGGAAGGCCTCTTGGAAGAGATGTGTTTTTAATAAGGTTTTGAAGGTGGGGAGAGTGATCGTCTATCTGATGTGAAGAGGGAGGGCATTCCAGGCCAGCAGCACGATGAGGACGAGAACGTCAGAAGCAAGATAGATGAGATCGATACAGTGAGTAGGCTGGCCTAGGGGAGCGAACTGTGTGGGTTGGGTTGTAGTAGGAGAGCAGCGAGGTGAGGTAGGGAGTAAGAAGATCAAGTGCCTTAAAGCCAATAGTAAGGAGTTTCTGTTTGATGTGGAAGTGGATGGGCAACCACTGGAGGACCTTGAGGAGTGGGGAAACACGGACTGACTGTTTCTAGAAAAGTGATTCGGGCAGCAGAGTGAAGAATGGACTGGAGTAGAGAACGGCAGAGAGGTCAGCAAGGAGGTTGATCTGATAATTGGCCCCTTTCCATTTTGACCTTATGGTTACTGTTGTGCTTCAGGCTCTGCCCCAGGGATGAGGAAGGGGAGGGCAGGGGCAGGCTCTGGGCTTGCAGCCTAATCCCCAGCTGTAGTGGGCCGCCGGGCCCCGCAAGACATGGGTCCGCACCTCATACCGCAACCATCCAGCTGCTGCCCTTGTAGTTCTGAGCACTGAGAAATAAAACCCAGGAGTTAGACGTGATCCATGCCATATCAGGGGCAGGAGCAGAGGTTGGAGTTGATGCCAACTAGGCCCCAAGGCAGTCAGGAATCCAGCTTTGGTTTTGCTAGTGTTACGTTGGTTGTGTTGGTGCTGAGTGTTTGACAGGTCCCCTTATGAGCAAAATGGATATTCTCTTAAAAAAATAAATAAGTAAACATCCCCATTTGAAAGCAAGTGTATCTGGAATCTTCAACAAGTCTTAAATTTCCTTCCTACATAGACTGTGAGCCCCATTTGGAACAGAAGCTGTATCCACCTTGATTAAGTTTCAGTCATATTTATTGAGTGCTTACTGTGTGCAAAGCACTGTACAAAGTGCTTGGGAGAGTACAATATAAACACATTCCCTGCCCACATTGAGTTTACAATCTAGAGTGTATCACGTCAGTACGTAGAACAGTGCTTGACACGTAGTAGCGCTTAACAAGTGCCGTGAAAATAACGTGGACTGCACAATAGCCAGCGAAGCAAGCAAATCTCACCCAGAGCCTCTGCTCAAGCAACAAGGAGGTGCAGTGGTGCTGGTGGTTTGGGAAGAGGGAAGCAGTCAAACCTGGGAGTGCTGTGCTCAGGGCTCTCTGATTTGGCCATTACATTGAATTCACCAAATAATAATTGTGAGAAATGTGCTCAAAATAATGAATTTCAAAGGAACAATCTTTTGTGCTTTTGCTTCAAGTACTTTTGCTTTCATCCCTCCCTTGGGATTTCTAAGTCTTCCCCAGTTTTGATTGTGTATGTTATTCTTATTCGTCGTTGCCTGTAAACTACGTACTTGCGGAGTCATAGGGCTGTAAGGGATCATGAAAGTCAGATCATTCTTTTACCTTCAGACTTGATCATATTTACACCATCCCAGACAGATGAAAATTTAATTTAGTTTTTTAGACCTATCGAAGGAGGTGATTACACAGCCCTGCCTCCCTACTAACAGAGTTATGTAATCACAACCAAAGTACTATTTGTTGTTGTTGTTATTATTTTTATCAATAAGGTTTATTTTGTGTGTACTGTACTTAGAGATCAGAATAACTGATTTGATAGACATTTTCTCTGCCCACAAGGAGCTCCATTGATTGATTAAGCATTTGGGAGAATATAATACATTAGTCTTGGTAGACACAATACTTGACCTCAAGGAGTTTATAATCTATTATTAAGGAGATCCAGGCAGGGGAAAAGCCATGGGCAGTGGATTAGAGACAGGAGAGTTGAGAAGGAAGTACAGAAAGAGGACATTTAGTTTGAGAGGCTGGAAGAATTTGGGCTCAAAGGTAGGCAGATGAACAGGGAGGATAGAGAAGAAGTTGGGAGCAAGTAGATGATCTGAAAGTCATTGCTTCATGGCTTCTACTAGAGGGAAATAGGAAGCCATGAGAGATTTTAGAAAAGTGGAGTCGTATATTTGGCAGGCTGTCCAATATGGAAGCGAGAAATGACTTGTCCCATGTTATAGAGATGTTAGCAACAGAAGCAGGTAGATCTCCCCCAGGAAGAATTTTAAAGGGTTGGGGTGTGTTTGCTATGTACTGGGGACAGATCTAAGGTCACTTATGTGCTTATCTCTGAAAAGAAAAAAAAAAGCTAGCCATTAGTTGAAGAAGATGCTACCTATGAAAAAGAGAATGTGCAGCCAAGTGTGAGCTCTTCCCTAACACGCTGGGAGTAGCAAGCACTCCGCCCAGAAAACAGCAGGGCTTTTCAGGAAGATTACTTGCTACCCCTGCCACAAAACCAGCCCCTTGGGAGTCCAGACTCAATCCTGGGAAGAAGGGGAGGGCCTGGGGGATTGGGAAACCAGGCAGAAGGAGGCTGGGAAGGAGAGAGAGAGAAAAAAAGGGGGCTGAGCTTAGCCTGGTAGTGAATAGCAGGTATTTTTTTCTGGTTAAATAGTTTAGAATTCAAATACAAGTGATTCAGAGAGATCAGTGAACCCACAGCCTTTGAAAGAATTGTGCTCACTCAGTCTCTCCCTCTCTCTCTCTCTCTTTCTCTTTCCTCCTCCAACTGTACTTTGAATATCAGCCACCTCCTGGTTGTGGAATATGCACCCTACCAACTATCTCATCCCAGATCCAATTTCCCTTTACTGTCAAACTGCTTGGGTGTTTTGAGTTGTTAGGTTGGGCAGCGGTCACCTCCCCTCCCCATTGAAGTTCAGTTTTGATTGTAGCAAATTTGCGGTCATTACCGCCAGAAAGGCCGCTTCCTTGTGTGATTATCACCGAAGTAGCTTTCAGTCACTCACCTTTCTCAGTTATGTTCTTCATCTGGATGTTCTATATACTGTAATTTTCTCCAGGGCTTATTTGGTCTCAGTTCAAGTGCTCCCACCCTCTTTTTGTGCAGCTTCATTCATTCCTGTTTTGTGTAATCTGGCCACTTTTCTCCAGCACCTGCCAATTTCCTCTTAATGAACCAATTTTGTTTCAGAATTCAGATCAAAAAACTATTGTCTGTTAGTCTACATTTCTCAATCTCTCAAAGGCATTTTGGGCTAGTCGAAAGATGCCATAAAAACGAAATTGCGTGCTACTTTATTATTATTCCTGATAGTAACAATATGCACTTCCTTATAAATCACACAGAATAATAAATATATCAAGCTGTTGTGAGAAATAAAGGGCCAGTTAGTGTTTCCTAATGAAGACACATCTTTCTAATCTTCTGAAATTGAAAACATGTTATAATGGTACTTTGGTAAAGTTACTTAGGTGCACATGAAGAAAGGTTTTTAAATTTTAATTTAAATTTAATTTTAAAATTTAGTTTTTCACTGAAAAAGCCAAGCTCCTCCCTATCAGAAATAAGGAGACTAGGAATAGGGGGTAGTTAGAGATAAGGAAAAATGTGAACTCACCTCACTAGGCCCTTGAAGTAAGGTCCTTGTGGTAGGGCTGATGGCGGGTTCAGGAAGGGATAGAGGGAAGGAGGAAATGTTCTCTATATATTTGCCTGTGCTTCCAATTCTTACTTGTAGGGGTTTACCTTGAAGCTGATCTGTCCCCTTAAGCCCATTCCTCTTCCTAACTTTCCCATCTCAATCTATAATACCACCATCTTCCCTGTCTCAGAAACCTGCCTTCTCGGTGTCATCCTCAACTCCTTGCTCTTCAGCTCCCACATTCACTCTACCTAAAATCCTGCCAGTTTTCCCAGAACATTGCCCGGATCCACCTCTTCCTTTCCCCTGCAAACAGCTGCTACCCTTGTTCAAGCTATGGTCTTTTCCAAGCTTAGTAGGACCAAAGCTTCCTGACGCCGACCTTTCAGCTCTCCAATCTGTACCACACCCAGCTGTGTGGTTCATCTTCTTGAAGCGTTATTTGGTGCACATCTCTGCACTCCTCAGAATCCTTCACTGACTTTCCGTTTCCCTCCACATCAAGCAAAAACTCACCCCTGGAGCTTCTCCACTAACCACCTCATTCATAGATGCATCTTACCTCTCCCCCAAAGCCTCCATTGGCCTCCTGGTTCGTTCAGTCATCAAGGAAAAACTCTTCACATTAGGCTTCAAGGCATCACCAACTCTCCCCAACTTATCAATTCAATTATCCCAAGATAATCTTTTAACCAATCACAGCCAATGGCATTTATTGAGCGCTTACTGTGTAGAAATCACTGTACTAAGCGGAGCTTGCAGTCTGTGCCCTCCCTTCTCCATTCCCTCCCTCAAGGCTCTTCCCCCACCATCCCCAAATAAACAAATGACAGCTCTCCCTGACATTCAGAACCCTCTTAAAGCCTCACTTCCTCCCTCAAGCTCTCTCAGATCAATTCGCAGCATCTCTAGTCATATAAACCCATCAGCCATATCTAGCACTTTTATTTTCATTCATTCAGTCGTATATATTGAGCGCTTACTGTGTGCAGCCTGGAGAGTTCCCAGCACTCTACCAGTCTCGACTACAGAAGGGAGAGTCAAGCAGAGGCCTACCCATTCCGTTCCTAGCTTGGCCAGTGGCTATCGAGTGGTTGGCAATCTGCTACACGTCAAAACTCACCTATGCTGGGAAGCAGCGGCATAAGAGAGAATCAAGGGTGAAGACTCAAGTTTACTGCACAGAGGATGCAATGGGAAACCTAAACCACCTCCATATTTTTACCAAGAAACTCTATGAATACGCTACCAGAATGATTGCAGGTGGAAGTGGGGCTTTTTGGGAGAAATGTGTCCATAGCATCGCTATGGGTCGAAGACGACTCGACAGCATAAGACACTGTGTGCAGAGCGCTGTACTGAGCGCTGTACTAAGTGCTTGGAAAGTATAGTTCAGCAGTAGAGACAGTCCCTGCCCACAACGGGCTTGCGGTCTACCCAACCTCAGGACTTTTGTGTGTTTATTCAGTGACACATTCTGTTTTGATAACTATGTGAAGGTATTTATGTGTCTCCTTTATTAGGCTTGTGGACAGAAGATGTACCACTTCATTGTTTTGTCCTTTTTAAGCACACAGTACTCTTGATTGCACCCAATCTGTCAATAGTATTTATTGAGCACTTACTCTGTGCAGAGCACTATACTGAGCTCTCTTGGGAGACTACAGTATAAGAGAGTTAGTAGGTATGTTCCCTGCCCACAAGGAGCTTACAGTCCAGAGCGGGAGACAGACATTAATATAAAGAAGTTATGGATGTGTATATAAGTGCTTGGGGCTGAGGGTAGAGTAAATACGGGGTGCAAATCCAAGTGCATTGGGAAATAATACTGTAACTACTTAACCTCTTGGGATCCATTGACCCACACCACCGCCAGTAATTCAAAGAAAACCTCCTGCCTGGCTACTTTTCACACATGTGAACCTGATTAGAACCCAAGTCAGAAGGACCGTGTCCAATCTGATTAGCTTGTAGTTACCCCAGAGTTTAGTACAGTGCCTGGCACATAGTAAGCACTTAACAAATACCATAAAGTCTCCATGTCCTTCTCATGAAAATGCTTTCCAATGTTAGTTTTCCTAACACTTTATTTTCCTAGTTCTCTTTCTCTTTCCTGATCATTCCTTCTTTGTCTCTTGATTCCTCTTCTTCCTCTCACTTTTTAACCATGAGTTAAACACACTGTTTTAGGGAGCTAATTCATTCACTCATATGGGTTTTTTTTTAATGGTATTTAAGTGCTTAATATGTATAGGCCATGCACTATATTAAGCGCTCTGCTGTCCTCCTTACTTTTCTCCCTCAAGCCCTGGTTCTAGTCCTGGCTCTAAAAATGAGGGTATTGCCACAAGGTGTAGAGCACTGTACTAAGAGTTTGGGAGAGCTACAACGAGCTCACAGTCTAGAGGATGTTATCCCACCTGGATTACTGCATCATCCTCCCTGCTCATTGTCCCAGCCTCCTGCCTCTCCCCACCCCAGACCATATTTTACTCTGCTGCCCGTTTTCTACAAAAACGTTCAGGATATACTAGTAATAATGATGGTATTTGTTAAGCGCTTACCATGTGCCAAGCATTGTTCTAAGTGCTGGGGTAGATACAAAGTAATCAGGTTGCCCCACGTGGGGCTCACAGTCTTAATCCCCAGCTTATAGATGAGGTAACTGAGGCACAGAGAAGTTAAGTGACTTGCCCAAAGTCACACAGCTGACAAGTGGCAGCACCGGGATGAGAACTCACAATTTCTGACTCCCAATCTGTGTTCTTTCCACTGAGCCAAGCTGCTTCTCAATATGTCACCCCACTCAAAAAACTCCAGTGGTTGCCCCCGGTGCTTAGAACAGTGGTTGGCACATAGTAAGCGCTTAACAAATACCAAATTATTATTATGATCCTTCTCCGCATCAAACAAAAACTGTTCACCATTGGCTTTAAAGCCCTCCACGCTTGCCCCCTCCAACACCTCACCTCGGTACTCTCCTACTACAATCCAGCTCACACACTTTGGTCATCTAATGCTCACCTTCTCACTGTGCCTCCACCTCACCTGTCTTGCAGCCGACCTCTGGCTCACGGACTGCCTCTACCCTCCTCACATCCTACATTTACTCTCTCCTGCCTTCAAAGCCTTACTGAAAGCACAACTCCTCCAAAAGGCCTTCCCTGATTAAGCCCCCCTTTCCTCTTCTCCCACTCCCTTCTGCATCACTCTGACTTGCCCCCTCCTAGCCCCACAGCACTTATGTGCATATCTGTAATTTTTTTTAATAGTAAAACCTGTCTCCCCCCAGCCCTAGACTGTAAGCTTATTGAGGGAAGGGAATGTGTTTATTGTTGTTTTGTCCTCCCCCAAGCGCTTAGTACAGTGTTCTGCACACAGTAAGTGCTTAATAAATATGATTGAATGAATGTTGTTCTTCAATGGAGGCTCCATAATCACTGACCTCCCTGCCTCCAGCCTCTTGCCTCTTCAGTTTATCTTTCCACTTAGCCGCATGGGAGATACTTTGCTTTCTGCTGGATTGAGACTGGGCTCAATGAGCCCCCTGACAGGCAGCCAGAAAATGGCACTAGTAATCATTATAGTAGGCATTAGTGTTTATTGCGGGAAGAGTGCTGTACAGAATGGAGGGAAGACTCAGGCAAGTGAGAATTAGACAGAGTCCCTGGCCATCAAGGAACTTACAATCTGAGAGTAAGAGAGGGGAGAGGAGGTGGGCAACAAACACATAAGGAAGAGGGAAACAGTAATAACATAAAAACAACATAAAAAGAGAAGAACAGGAAGGTATAGAACAAAAGAGTCAGGACATTTGTGGCTAGAGGTGCAGAGATTACAGCTCAGCACTGAACGGTCATGGCAGCAGCTGCAGTCTACAGTTTTCTGAAAGTTGAGGATTCACAGTACCACCGCTTCCTCACCCTTGGAACTGAAGAGCCAGATGGGGACGGGGGTTAGAGGGCCCCCTCCCACCCAGCAGATGACTGCGGATTAGTGAAAGAAGCAGCGGGGGCGGGGCCCATTTTGCCGTTGCTTCCTCTCCCATTTGGTGGGACCATGTCCGGTGGACAC
The DNA here is from genome assembly GCF_004115215.2 of Ornithorhynchus anatinus. Lineage (NCBI taxonomy): Eukaryota > Metazoa > Chordata > Mammalia > Monotremata > Ornithorhynchidae > Ornithorhynchus > Ornithorhynchus anatinus. Next base: position 109,053,998 of record NC_041729.1, on the reverse strand, counting down.
AGGGACATCCCCAAGGTCCACAGAGACGGTAGCTACCAGACCGGGCTGGGGAGGCCTTCCGAGAAGTGGGACAGCTGTCAGCTACTTGAGGACCCATTGGCCGGGGGCTTGGAGGTCAAGGGCCATAATAATAATTCTGGTATTCGTTAAGCTCTTACTACGGACCATAGGGAGAGAGTCCGTGGTTGTCTAGCCTGCAGTGCCTTGGAAGGGGAAGTAAGGAGTGGCTGGGCAGCCCAGGTCAACCAGGCTGGCAAGAATAAGGCTGGGGAAAGTGGGACTCCTCATCTTCCCACTTACACCCTATCCACTTTTTTTAATGGTTTTTTTGTTAAGCGCTTACCATGTGCCAAGCACTATATTAAGCACTGGAGTAGATACAAGCTAATCAGTTTGGACACAGTCTGGCTCCACGAGGGGCTCACAGTCTTAATCCCCATTTTATAGATGAGGGAACTGAGGCACAGAGAAGTGAAGTGACCTGCCCAAGGTCACACAGCCAAGTGGTAGAGCTTGGGAGTAGAACCCTAGTCCTCTGGCTTTTTCCTAACTTTTCCATCCCGGTCAATGTCGCCCTATTCCTGCCCACAGACTTGCACCCTTGATGTTACTGATTGACTCCTCTCTTATTTGCACCTTGTATACCCTTACACTTACCCGTCTGTCAGTCTGTTGAAATTCTGCTATTAAATCACTTGTTCGAACAAAAGGAAGCAGCGTGGCTCAGTGGAAAGAGCCTGGGCTACGGAGTCAGAGGTCATGGGTTTGACTCCCAACTCTGCCACTTGTCAGCTGTGTGACTCTGGGCAAGTCACTTAACTTCTCTGTGCCTCAGTTACCTCATTTGTAAAATGGGGATTAACTGTGAGCCTCACGTGGGATGACCTGATTACCCTGTATCTCCCCTAGCGCTTAGAACAGTGCTCTGCACATAGCGCTTAACAAATACCAACATTATTATTATTATTATTTTAACAAATACCATAAAACAAACCATAAAACAGTTAATCCTCAGTACTTTAAATGCCCCTTTCTCTGTCCCTTATAATCCCACACAGGGGCAAGTTCTGATCACCTTCTGACTTTAGTAGTCTTCTCTTTTAGCCTCTATTCCCTAGGCCCCCCTCCTCTCTTCATTCATTTCCCCAAATTTTCCATTGGACATATTCATTCATTCAATAGTATTTATTGAGCGCTTACTATGTGCAGAGCACTGTACTAAGCGCTTGGGATGAACAACTCGGCAACAGATAGAGACAGTCCCTGCCGTTTGACGGGCTTACAGTCTAATCGGGGGAGACGGACAGACAAGAACAATGGCAATAAACAGCGTCAAGGGGAAGAACATCTCGTAAAAACAATGGCAACTAAATAGAATTGGTCATCAAAATGCATTACTTGCCTCAGAAATTTCCAAGGTCTTCATTGCCTCTCACATTAAACAAAACCTACTAACCATTTTTTAAAAAATTCAGTTAGACTATACTTCATTCCTTTAATGTTATCGAAAACACGTCATGGGTTCTTAATAATATATTAACTATATGTTAGAAGTGATATATGTTACTGTCTTACTCCCCCTCTTGGCTAGTTGTGAACCGAGAATCTGCTTACCAACTCCTGTTGTACTGAAGTCTTCCAAGTACTTAGTTTAGTGCTCCGCACCAGTAAGCGATCAGTAAATGCCACTGATGATGATCTTGGTGATGATTTGGCAACTTGTTTATGTAACCTGAAGATCTGAGAATAAACTTTACAGTGACTTTGCTAAACTCCTCATAAGAAATATACCGTCAAAGAAATAGCACTTATACATTTCATTGATAAACAGTGCATGTGTTTCAGTGTAATTTATTTTAGTGTACTCTCCCAAGTGCTTACAACAGTGCTTGGCACACAGTAAGTGCCTGAATACCATTTATTAATTGTGATATTGAATAATTAAAAATGCAAGGGCTGAACATAGCTCTTGAGGAATCCTCTTTATTCTTAATAATGTTGGTATTTGTTAAGCGCTTACTATGTGCAGAGCACTGTTCTAAGCGCTGGGGTAAACACAGGGGAATCAGGTTGTCTGTCCCACGTGGGGCTCACAGTCTTATTCCCCATTTTACAGATGAGAGAACTGAGGCACAGAGAAGTTAAGTGACTTGCCCACAGTCAGTAAAAGCCAGTATCTAGGTATGAGAGTAGGGCTTCCATGCTCCAGACTTTTATGTTAAAACTCAGAGGAAATGAACTGGTCCTGGAATAATGCATTTGGCACCAGAGGGCACAAGCACTATCTTTTGGCCAACTGAAAAAAGACAGCTTCATATCATACAGATAAGACACTTCAAAAGCATATTGCAACCTAACTGAAGCAATGTGGCATGTTATGTCAACCGTACTGAGATATATATTCCCTGTTGCTATTAGCAAAATTTGATGTAATTAAAGTTGAATGTACAGCAGAACTTCATTAATTTGGATCCCACTAATGTGGAATTAGTAATAATATGGTCATGGTGCTTCTACCTTCTTCTTTACCCAATGAAGCTGCCAAAAGAAGGCAGGTTTTGGTGTAAGGTAGAAAGCTGCTCATCAAAACTGAGGTTAAAAGAACACTCCATTAACTCTGTCAGTCAAATCTGCACACAATAAGTGCTTCGGAGAATACAGCAACAACAGAGTTGGTACCTGTTCCCTACCCATAAGGAACTTACAGTCTTAGAGGAGGAGAGATATAATATGTATGTATGTGCTGTGGGGCTGAGGGTGGGGTGGATAATCATAATAATAATGATGGCATTTATTAAGCACTTACTATGTGCCAAGCACCATTCTAAGCGCTGGGGGGGATACAAGGTAATCAGGTTGTCCCACGTGAGGCTCACAGTCTTAATCCCCATTTTACAAATGAGGTAACTGAGGCACAGAGAAGTTAAGTGACTTGCCCCAAGTCACACACCTGACAAGTTGCGGAGCCGGGATATCAGGTGCTTACAAGGGTACAAGATGTAACTGGCAACAGAATAATATGCATAGTTAGTGAGGAAAGGTTAGGGAAGGAGAATCAATCATTGGCATTTATTGAGCACTTGTTATGGGCAGAGCACTATATTGTGCGCTTAAGGAGATCACAATGGTCTTTTCCTGTAAACTCTTATGTCGGGGCTCCATAAACAGATTTTTAAAAGATGGTTAGAGAAAGACCATGGCAGGCATTAAGAGGGTAAGGTGCACAGAAGCAAACCCAATACAGTAATAAAAACTGCATTTTAAGAAAATACTTCTACAGTTTAGACTTTTGCTAATTCAGATTTGTCACTGCCAAGTCTGAATTTTTGAACTGAAGGTAAAAGTTGGTGTGATGTTCATTTACTTGGAAATTTTTAAATGGGTATATGTGTAGTCAAAAATTGTACAAATGACCAGTTCAGATCCCACCCCATCATAACATCAACTATGAAGTTTTCTTTGTAGTGAGGAAATACTTTGTGTATACTTGGATAAAGGAGAGTTTGTTACAGGTAATGAGTGGGTTCTCTTCTACTCCCCTCACCTGTCTCCTCCTTTCCATCCCCGCCCCCACTGCCAAGTGGACTCCAGAATTGCTGACTTCTCAGACCAAGCAAGCCTGTAGCCAGAGGATAAGTGCACAAACGATCCATCAGCCCAAAGGTATTTACTGAGCACCTGCTCTGTGTTTGGCCTGACAGAAAGATCATGGGCTTAGGAGTTAGAGTACCCGGCCCTGCCACTTGCCAGCTCTGTAACCTTGGGCAAGTCACTTAACTTTTATGTGCCTTAATTTCCTCATCTGTAATAAAGATTACCTAGACTTTCCTTAGACTGTGAGCCTTATGAGGGACAAGGTACTGAGTCTCACCTAATTATCTTGTGTCTACCCCAGCATTTAATATAGTGTTTGACGGTCCTCTAGACTGCAAGCTCACTGCGGGCAGGGAATGTGTCTGTTTATTGTTGTACTCTCCCAAGTGCTTAGTGCAGTGCTCTGCACACAGTAAATGCTCAAATACAATAGAATGAATGAATGAATGAATGACACCTAGTAAGCACATAACGAATACCACCACTGCTGAGAAGCATCATGGTGTAGTAGATAGAGCAAAGGTATGGGAGTCAGGAAGTCATGGGTTTTAATCCCAGTTCTGCCACTTGTCTGCTCTGTGACCTTGGACAAGTCACTTCACTTCTGTGCCTCAGTTACCTCATCTGTAAAATGGGGATTGAGACTGTGAGCACCACGTAGGACAGGGACTATGTCCAACCTGATTTGCTTGTATCCTCCCCAGCGCTTAGTACAGTGCCTGGCACATAGTAATGCTTAACAAATGCCATTATTATTATCATTATTAGTTCAGTGTTTAGCACACAATAAGCACTTAACAAATATCACCATTACTACACGAACCCATCCCCGGTGACGGGTGACAATACTATACTAAACATTTGAAAGCTTGCAGTATAATTTGTATGCATGCTCCCTGCCCCCGAGGAGTCTAGTAGTAGTAGAAATCATATTAAGCACTTTCTTTGTGCAGAACACTGATAAACACTGGGGAAAAAAAATAAAGAGTGAGACAGAGCCTCTGACCTTCCAGAGGCTCATAGTTGGAAAAAGGATGGGGCAGGGTTTGGCGACACGTCAAGAAAAATGAAATACTGTAATATCAGAATAACATAAAAGATAAGATAAAGGTGTAGAGTCCAAGATGTCTGGTGGAAAAGGCATCTTCCAAAATATGCAGAGGCTACCTGCTACTGCAGCTTTAATCCCTCTGTGCCTCATTTACACAGGGTGGGTCTGGAGCTGGGGCTTGGGGTGATCTCAGTGATAAGGCAGCAAGGGTTACCGGTGGTTTACTCAACTGTCAGATGGTTGGGGGGGAAGTCCCTTAAAATATAGATTGTAAATTACAGTTAGGAGTTGGGAGTGGGTCGTGAGTACTAAAGTACTTTGGCTCAAGATAACTGAGATGGCAGTTGCAGGATAGGTGTTAGGGACCTTAGAGAGTGAAATCAGGGAAGGCCTCCAAGGGGAGATGTCATTTCAGGAGGGCTTTGGAGATTGGGAAGGCAGTTGTCTCTTGGATGTGAAGAAGAAGGGTGTTCTAATCATGGGTGGAGGATGTGAACAAGAGGTTAGGGGCGGGAGAGATGAGAACAAGGCACGGTGAGTAGGCCAGTTTGAGAAGAATGATGGAAAATAGGATGTTTTTCCCCCCTCACTTTTTCTCTCTTCCATGAATAAAGTGGAAATAATGTAGTTCGTCTGTTTTGTGCTTAGCCTAAACTTCACATGCTTTGATTTGCTGATTTATTGTAGAGAAAAAAATAATTTTCCCATCTAATCTTTCCATGTTTATTTACAGAGAGCTATTACCTACCTCTTCCCAAGCGGTTTGTTTGAGAAAAGGGCTCGACCCATAATGAAGGTAGGAAAGTCATTTAATATAGTTGATATTTCGTAAAGATTTTCTTATTGGAGAAATCGCACTAATGTACATTTGGATTTTTTTTTTTTAACAGCACCCTGATGATATTTTTCCCAAGCAAAGAGGTGAGTGGGCTTCAGTTTCATTCTTTACAGACATCATTCATTTTGAGATAATAAAATGTGTTGCTGAATCATTTTATAATACAATGATAAAAGCGGTGATGATTACTACCTAAATAGGTCTATTTCCCAGCTGCCTGTAGGAAACGGTCTTAGTTTATGTTTTATTTTTATGCCGGTGCAATAAGGTAAATGAGGAAACCTTTCCCTAGAAGCAGTGTAGAACAGGAATTCTCTATTGAGTTAGAGCCCACTTCAAGTCCGAGCCCAAGAGCACTTCCCCCATAATAAAAAAAATAAAACTGTATCACAACAGAGAGTGTAAACTTTTAAGTCTGTAGATTATTCACCATAGCAAAAATCTCTCTGGATCTGCTCTCTCCTAACCCTCCTCCACTCCCAAAAAATGGCAGTTTTAAAAGAACAGTGTCGACAGCCCCCTTTCTAGAAACAGCTTCCTGTTAGAGGCATAACATTTGCGATAGTATTTGTTAAACGCTTACCAAATCCCAATCAGTCAGTCGTATAATAAATTGCACTTACAGCGTACAGAGCTCTGTACTTAGTTCTTGGGAGAGTACCATAGAACAGAGTTGATAGATGCATTCCCTGTCCGAAACAAACTCACAGTCTATAGGGGGAGACAGACATTAATATAAATAAATAAATTACAGATATGTACATAAGTGCTGTGGGGCTGAGGGGAGTGTGAATAAAGGGAGCAAATCAGGGTGACGAAGAAGGGAGCAAGAAAAGAGGAAATGGCTTAATCTGGCTAAGTCTCTTGGAGGAGGCTTTGAATGTGAGAGAGCAGGTATCGGACATGGAAAGGGAGGACATTCCAAGCCGGAGGCAGGCTGTGGGTGAGAGATGGGGGGTGAGATGGACGAAATCGAGAGTAGGTTAGCACCAGAAGACTGAAGTGGGCGGGCTGGATTGTAGTAGGAGAGCAGCAAGGTGAGGTAAGAGGGGGCGAGGGGATTGAGTGCTTTAAAGCTGATGGTAAGGAGTTTCTGTTTGATGCAGAGGTAGATGGGCAACCACTAGAGGTTCTTGAGGAGTGGGGAAACATAGACTGAATGTTTTTGTAGAAAAATGATCCCAGCAGCAGAATGAAGTATGGACTGGAGTGAAGAGAGACAGTACATTGCTTAGTACAGGCCAAGAACTGTACTAAGGACTGGAGAAGATATAGGATAATCAGGTCCTACGTGGGCCTCACAGCCTAAGTAGGAGGGAGATCAGGTATCGAATCCCCATTTTACAGATGAGGAAACTGAGGCACAGAGAAGTTAAGTGAATTGCCCGAGGTCACACAGTAAATAAGTGGTGGAGCTATTATTAGAGCCCATATCCTCTAACTCCCAGGCCCGTCCACTTTTCCCATGCTGCTTCTCTAACAGACATGTAGTCAGGGGAGGAAACGAGGGAGAAGGGACCTTCATGCTTGGGTCTGGAGGTTCTAAGACTACAGGGATTCATGTCACAAATTTGATGTTTGCCTTGGCCTGCATATATAATGTAGATCACAAACTTCAGCTCCTGAGTCCCATATGGATCTTCTTCAGTTACTGGTCCTCTCGCGGTGGAAAAACTAGGTAACGTGCTTGCCGAAGTGACTCTTCCAATTGATCTATCATATTTATTGATGTGCTTACCGTACGCAGAGCACTGGGAGAGTAAAACATAACAGAGTTGGTAGACATGTTCTCCCCCCCCCCCCAAGCAGCTCACAGTTTGGAGCTACAGTTCCCCTTGGAAAGTTTTGGCCCCCATGACGACAGACTGCAGCGTGCCTCTGCTCCAGCCCCTTTAAAGGTAGCAGCATCAGGGAGGGGAGCAATGACCAGAACACCTCCTCACCTTTCTAGTTAAAGGAATTTTTCTCTTTTTAAATAAAATTTTTTTAGTGGGGGGATGGGGTGATCCACGGCTCTTGGCCATGTTGTTTTTGTGTTTTGCGATTCTTCGGTTCATGAGGCTTGATCACCCTTGATGATATAAAAGGTAACTACTTGCACAAACCTTCAGTATTCAGTCTTCTCACTCTCCTGCTTTCTCTATCTCATCAGGCCCCATCTTCTCAGGCACTGGATAGACACCGGTAGACATTCATCAATATTAAATCCAGATCTTTTTGTTAAAGTCCAGGAGGGTGTTCTTTAGTAATTAAGTCAGGTTAAATTGCAAGGTTCACTCTACATTGAATATTGTTGACCACAATTTCTGTGGGGAAATCCAAGCTTTTTTTGTGGGCCAAAGTTTTGGAATGTGCTTCCCTATACACAGCAAGAAAGGACAGTCGACTGGGCCCTTTAAAAGTGGGAGTTTTGATGTTGTGTTCATTTTCAAAGGCTAACTTTGAAGGGCAGTTGCGAGTTATCTTTCATGGAAACATTACAACTCAAAACTTCGTTAGCTTTCAGCAGTTGGAACTCGCCCATGTTTCCAGATTAAGTATATGGTATACAGGTTTTCTGGTTTCTAAATTGGTTCGCTTGGACAAAGTATGTCATGCTTTCCATTATATGGAAATCAATTTTTGTTTTGAACCCCAGAGTAATCATTTTTGATCCTGTGCAAGCTTTTGCAGTTCCAGAGGTGAGATCATCCACAGTATTAAAGAAGCAGCAGCTGCTTAAAGCTAAAATAAGTAATATAGACCACTCCAAAACTCTTCTGGACAAAGAGGGAATGAAGCTTAAATTGAAATTTCTAGTTAGATACTGAAATTTCTGGTCCTTTTCCTTTTGTCAATTCTAGCTCCATTGAAACTTGTCCATCAGTATGTAAATACTTCACAGAATTACAAGGTAGAAAATAATAATGAGTTGTGGATGAAAATAAATGGGACAGTATTCTTTTTTCTCTTGTAACTCAAATATCCCTCTGAATATTCGTAATAAATTAGCCTAGAAGTAGAAGTAAGAATTTTTCTCCTAGTTGAACAAATTATCCCCTTGGAAGATCTGCAAAAGAAATAGGAATGTAGAGGTTTTGCCTGCTTGCTCTCCACCAGTCATGAATTAGTAATAGCAGGAGTGCATCTGTTGAGTGGTCACTTACTGCAGAGCACAATACTATCAATCCATCAGTGATATCGATTGAGTGCTTACTGTGTGCAGAGCACTCTACTAAGTGCTTGGGAGAGAGCCAGTTGTCAGCTGTGTGACATGTCACTTAACTTCTCTGTGCCTCAGTTACCTCATCTGTAAAATGGGGATTAAGACTGTGAGTCCCACGTATCCCCCCAACCCCAGCACTTAGAACAATGTTCAACACATAGTAAGCACTTAATAAATACTGTTATTATTACAGTATGGCAGAGTTGATAGACATGCTCCCTACCCACAACGTGGTAGGTGATAACATGCACTCGAAGAATAAATTCAAAGTTGAATTTCATTTCTAGGAAGTACATAGGACAGGCAGATGGAATATAATAATAATTGTGGTATTTGTTAAGGGCTTACTGAGTGTCAGGCAGTGTACTAAGCGCTGGGGTGAATGCAAGCAGGGTATTTCAGTGTCCTTCATTCTACTCTAACTGTGGTGTAAGTTTGCCTCAGGGGAAGCTGCAAAAAACAGTGGTGGTAGTTCCAGAATCTGGCTGCGTAAGAAGACCCAGTGCAAGACTCACCAGTCCTTGAAAAGAAGGAAACCCGGCAGTACCGTTTTTTAGTCTCATGTGTTTTATAGAGTGGTAAATACAGTAGTTAGTGTTGGCGGTGGTTACTTTCGTGTGTAGCCAAGAAGCCTTCCCTAAGTCCTCTTTTCCCCAGCTTTCTCTCCCCTCCTGCCTTGTCTTTGCAGTTGGATGTCTGCATTTGGTACTTGTCCCCAGCACTCATGCACACATCTATAAATTTTTTCTATTAATATCTGTCTCCCCCTCTAGACTGTAAGCTCACCGTGGGCAAGGAACATGTCAACCAATTCTGTTTATCCATCTTCAGTGACCATCATCATCACTGTCTTTATTGAGCACCTGCTGTGTGCAGAGTAGTTTACCGAGTGTTTGGGAAATATAATACAACAGTTGGTAGGCAGGTTTCCCTGCCCACTGTGATTTGTAGTATACTCTCCCAAATATTTAGCATGATGCTCTACATGCGGTGAGCACTCAGTAAATACTGTTGGTTGGTTGATTGATTGATTGACTATAGCATTTGGAATGAAAGAGGTTTTCTTGGGGGATGGAATCAAATCTTAAACTAGGACGGGACCTCCCAGAGGTTTCCTAAATTCTCGCCTACGTTCTGGTATGGTTACACCTAAGCCATTCAAGGAAAATTAGTTTTTATCCTGTTCTCTAGCATCTCCAGATAGAGTATTCGTCTCATGCCCTAAGATGTGTAAGGAAAGGTGATCTGTAAATTTGAAAACATCTTCTTTAACTGTTGTATTGGTTAACATCCTCACAAGTCAGAAGATGTGATAATACTTTTTTTTAATCACAGTTTTTTCCTCCAAGAGCAATTATTTAGGAGTTTGTGAGTTTGTAAATGGGTACATCTGCAGAGCATGGGAATGGTTTCGGGAAAATTGGAAGAAGCCATCTCCTGTGGCTCCCTTCCACTAGCCGGGTCATAACCTCACCCAAAGCCAGCTGAGCACTGTCTTGTTTTTATAGACCTGTGCAGAATTTCTTGACAACTTCAGGGTCGCATTAAGTATATGGTACCTATTTAATTATGGTTGCTTTTGCTTCGCCACTTGTCTACTGTGTGGCTTTGGGCAAGTGACTTCACTTCTCTGTGCCTCAGTTACCTCATCTGTAAAACGGGGATTAAGACTGTCAGCTCCATGCAGGACAGGGACTATGTCCGACTCCATTTGCTTATATCCACTCGATTTGCTTAGTACAGTGCCAGACACTCAGTAAGCGCTTAACAAATACCACAGTTATTATTATTGAGTGACAGCAGTCGTTTGAATTATCTAATGTTTTTGTAATTCCAGACTTTGAAGTCACTTATAAAATCAGAGACCTGTATAAAATTAAAAAATGTTCTGTCATTAATTTTCTAGCTAAAATAGCTTCCATATGTCTTTTGTACATTTTGGGTTAAAATTCCCTTTAAAGTGGCCTTAACAGTCTATGTTGGTGCTTTTTTTGTTTCATTTGGATTTTCATTAGCAATCCAATGGGGAGAAGATGGCCGTCCTCATCACTTTCTTTTTTATACTGGCAAGCAGTCATATTATTCATTAATGCACGTAAGTACATAAGAATCTATAAGTGTGGTTAACTGTGAGCCAAGTAACTTATAACAGAGGTTTCTTGCAGAAACTTCCAAATTTACCTAGTAATTGCATAATGAACGGTAACAAATGCACATGAGATTCATTGAATATTTAGTATTTTTGCCACTCATTTTCCTTAAGATGATATCTGAATGACTTGATTTTCCTTTCAATATTTAGTTCTCGATTATAAAATTGGTTTAAGAGTTTCAGTAATTTGTGTACCAGTAGTTTATTGGGATCGTACCATAATTACTCTTATTATTTTATCCGGGTATAAAAAATACAAAGGATAGTATATTTCTATTAACAAATTAGTAGAGGAAAGTCAAAAGAATCATAAGAAATGAGGTCAATTTTCATGGACAGCTATCCATAATTACACTTGGGCATCATTTATATAAAACGTTCTCCTTTTGTAAATTTAAGCTTGTGTGTGTGTCTTTTTAAATCTCTCGTCTTTACCCCATCATCTATAGACTAAAAATCCCCACACAGTCCTTTCAGATGCATTGATAAATCACAACTCTTACACCTCAAAATTTTTGTGGGAAAGCCATAAAGTATATCAATGCTCAACTGTGGCAGTCGGAAAGCATTTTGCATTGGAATACTTTAGGTATCTTCTTTCAGATGTTCCTTCACTCACTGCATGCTTTTCAAAAAAGTGAGAAAATCATGTTTGGGGTGGGGTCTTACCCTCCTCGCTCGTGGTCCCATCATGCTTTTTTTTACATTTAGATTTGGGTCTTATTGGGCTTTTTAGAGTTAGCTGTTGTTTATTTGTGCTCCATAAACCCAAAGCACAAAATCCCCACTTGTCAGGTACATTTATTCCTTGCAGGGTGTATGTGTGTGGGGCGGGGGGAGGTAGAGGGGAGGAACAAAACCTTTTTTCGTTTTTTTGTTGACCTTGGGCAAATGAGCTTCTTGCCCTGGCAGAAATGAAATGAATGATAAATGGAGAGAGTGTCTTTGCTGAGTAATGGAGCTGCAGCTTAGGCTTTCCACTGAGGTTTTCTCCCCGCACAGCCTGAGGCGGCCCGGGAACCCCTGCTGTTCATTTAAATAGGTATGTCAAATCTGCCTCCAAACGCCGCGGGTTTGATCTGTGGTAATATTTGTGAAGGTTCCATATGGACTTGAGCCCCCCGCAGTGCTAAGAAATAATGTACAACGCTTCATGGTGCAGACGCAAATTTTCTCTGAAAAGGGATGCAGTGCTGCGTTTTAGCTGTCGGAGAGGATGATGGAGCTGACGCGCTAGGCCTGTCAACTTGTTACACGGATGGGTTGCACGCAGCGAAGCTGTGGAAAATCTGTGCCTTTTAACTTTTCTACTTAATCACGGTTGTAGCATTGCCTTTAGACTGTATGCTACATTAATTCTCTTCCTGCCTTCTGCCTTTCATCCCAAGTTTCACGGAAAAAAGTAAAGCATGCAGGTCTTGTAGAGGAGTCTTATCAAACAGCTGTCATCTGACAAGCCATTTGCATTTGTTTTGGCTGAAACAGAGCAACCCAAGGGCAAGATGTTTTGTTGCATTCCATCATAATGAAGAAATTACACATTTTCCAGAGAACATAACTTTATTTTTAGTTTCCTGCATCATATAGGAAGGTGTGTTAACATCCCCCAAGAAAGATACCAGTCTTTGAGAGTAGATCCTTTGAGTCTACCCTCAAATTGAGTCTGTTTGACACTAATTCATTTGGTAGCCGATATGGCATATAGGAGGGGTGTGGACGTATTTTAATCCTTTCATTAAACAGAACTCTTTAAGTCAGTTATTGATAGTAGGTGTTAAGTAGTTGTAAAATGTGGTGTTGAACACTGATGTACCCAGGAGAATCACAGATTTATTTTTCAACCCAAGCCAATTCAGATGGTTACTGAAAAATGGGATGTTAGCACATAAAGTGCTGTTTTTCTGGAGTTTTAAAAATAATTGCTATGGAGAGAGGAATTGAATACAAAAAAGGTTTAGTTCAATTGTGCAGGCCGATCAGTGTAGCACCATACCTTTCAAACTGTAGGAAGTCCAGCTGTATTCCCATCCTCATGCTCCCATCCTTCTAGACTGTGAACCCGTTGTTGGTTAGGGATTGCCTCTATCTGTTGTCAAATTGTACTTTCCAAGCGCTTAGTAATGCTCTGCACACAGTAAGCTCTCAATAAATACGAGTGAATGAATAAATACGAGTGAATGAATGACTGAATTTCTCTAGCTATTGCTAATCAAAAATGTGACTTGGAATTGGTGAATAAATACGTTTCACCACACTGTTTACTAATGCAGTTTGCATTCAAGTCACTGATTCACATAGAAAGTTTGCTAAAATGTGAGTAATCTTTGTTTTCAGGGTGTTCTCTTTGTTTCCTTTGCCCTTCCTTCCCCAAGACTGAGCCAGACAGGCTAGTGTCTTCTAGATTGAGGGTAGGGGAGAAGAGTGGATGGAATTAACTGCTGCCATCATTAAATATATCTAAATTCTTTGTTTGCATTAATAATGGGCACCTTAGAATACCTTAAAGTTTAGAATACCTAAAGAGTTCCATGTAATTTTCACAAGCTGGCCTCCAAATCTCTTAATAAGGAAGCAGGTCCAAAATGAATAGCAGTTTTTGGGGTTTTTTTTACTCATTCTGCTGCGAATCATTTTTCATTGTGGTGCAGCCTGTTCCTTGCTTTATTAGTTGTGCAATAATGATGAATCTTTGTTTTAAAAAGTACATCCTTGTACCCATTAAAAGTTGTATTTTTCATTTAAATTTGGCATGGTTATCCCTCCTCATGTCTTCTATGCAAACATAATAGCTACCTTAATAAAATATTACGTGGAAGTGCACTCATAAATCTAAAGGCAGTTGTTTATGCACAAATGACCCATGTAGCTTGCCGGTCCGAGTAATCTGTTGCTAGAAACTAAAGATATGTTAACTGCAATGGTGGTGTGTTTGGGGAGGGGCAAGATGAGTGATGTTTGCTACTAAGTTATATCTTAGTTGGTAAAAGTTTTTCATTAAGAATGTGGACAAAACAGGTGAGTTCTAATAACCATATAACAAGCAGAAATAACTTATTTAGAAAACTATCAGGAAGATTATCCACCTGTCTGTTCTTCCTGGAGTGAAGCTTTTAGCAATTAGGAATATCCCAACATGAGTAAAAATGATCTCCTTTGTTAGGTTAGAGGCCTTTAGTGTTCAGAAGTAGTACTTTGCAGTCAGTGCTTTGCAATATCGAAAAACCTCAAACCCAACCGGTGAGACATCAAGGTTCTGTTGAGTTGGGTACCAAAATAGGAATTGAGAATTTGTCTCAGCTGTGTTTCAAGTAATCTATCTGACCTTGAGAGTTATTGAAATGTGTGTATTTGTGTCCTTGCCTGTAAAGGTATAATAACATAGACCTACCTCACAGGGAGATTTGGGGAAATAGCTACTTCACAACTATGTAAAGTGCTTATGAAAAAAACTTGTAGTGTTGCTGAAACACCTTGGCATGCTGTTTTAAGACTGTTTTCTTGGCAGCAGGAGTTAATTCAGTAATTAATTCAGTAATAGAAGTTGCTATTCTTGAAGTATTTTTTTTTACCATTTGCATTTGCTCTTACGTGAATGATTTCTACTGACGTTTTGCAAATACTCCAAACTCAAAAACTCTGCACCAAAAATTGTTTCTGATATGCACTAAAAGTCATGAGTACCTCGTTGTATGTATTTAAACAACTTTTTACTGCTCTGTTCAGCTAAGGCTTTAATGAGCTAAGTTGACTTCATTCATCACTCGTATTTATTGAGTGTTTACTGTGTACAGAGGTCTGTACTAAGCGCTTGTGAAAGTATAATATAGCAATAAACACATTCCCTGTGCACAATGAACTTACAAGCATTCTTTGTTCATTTCTGGTGGATATTTTATATTTTTCAATATGACCTTCATCTCTATTGTGAGAATTACAAGCCAATTTTAAATTTCATAAAACGGTAGCATTTTTATTCACGCGTTTTTATCTGATGCCTCTTATTCAAGTGTATCATTTGGAGCTAGCAGTTCTCAATTCAAGCTTCCTATTTAATGCTAAAATGTCGATACCAAATTTATTTAATTTTGCGCAGATGGGCATCATTAATCAGAAATTTGAAGGACTAGATGTTGCTTATTAGTATGGTGTATGGTTTTTTTTGTTTTTTTTTAATAATCTTGGCTAAGCACTGACTAGATGCCAGGCACTGTACTAAGCCCCTGGGTGAGGAAAATAATTAGGTTGGACAAGGTCAGTGTTTCCTATAGGGCTCACCATTTTTATCCCCATTAACAGATGAGATAACTGAGGCACAGAGAAGTTAGGTGACTTTGCCTGAGGTCACACAGAGGAGTGGCAGACCCTGGATTAGTTCAGGGCTCCTCTCTGAGAAAAGATTGTGCAAAGTGAAACGCTGAAGGATTTACCCTGGAAAAAGAGAGAGTTTGGTCCTAAATTTATTTGAAGCATAAAAACAGCATGTGATTTTTTTCATCATAAATCTGTGCTTTATAAACTAACAAACGTGCACTTACTGGAAGAGAGGAGGAGAAAGGTAATAAAGTAAATTCTTCCAGAACTCTGCGTAGGTAAGGCAGCTCAGATTGAGGTGTGAAGGTGGCAGAAATAAAAATTAGCAACAAGGTGAAAACTGACTCAAAAGCTATGTATCAGAAAGAAATGTGGTAGGAGGGAAGCAAACAGATATGGTGAGCCAAGATTCCTGAATTCTGTTGCATTATTCTGGAGCACCAATAAATTAACTGTAAAGTAACAGCTCAATCTAGGACTCAAACCAGTAAGTACTGCAAACTTCCCCAATGTTCATTTGATTTTTCTTTTCCTTGGTATAAGCAAACAAAAAAAATCCATCTAAACATAAATCTGTACAGAAAGAGCCCATTTTAAAATGAGACTATTTCATGTGAAGTTGCATAGTTTATGAAAGAATATTTCAACAAATAAAACTCAAACTCAGATGTTTTAGAAGAAAAATTAATTGCCCAAGGAAGCAGTACTAACCCAATATGTTTAGCTGTTGATTTGAATTATGAAATGAAAAAGCAGGTTTCTTTTTTGTGCCATAAAATTTTACTTGTGGTAAAATTGGATTATGCGCATGATTAATACCACAAATACAGATTTTAACAATAAAACTGAATTCATGTTAGGTGAAAATTATAATTTCTTGTGATCTCAGGCATATTTTCATTTTTCTCAACATGAGCATCTGGTATTTTCAAATTAGACACCTTCTAAATTTGACTTGTATATTATGGAAATCTGATGACACTAGGGGTGGATAGGCTTGCTTTGATTTTATGAAATATTAATCATGGCTGTGATTAATGATTCAGCATTTCACATCTGGGTTATTCCTGTCATATTTGAAATACACACTATTAAATACAGTATATAAACTTAATGTAGAAGGGTTCATGCTGATTCTCAAATATCCCTCACAAATTAAGTGGAGGCCCCAAAATAACAGACATTATCAAGGATGATACTTCTAAGTTTATTTTATCTTCTCCAAATCCTTTTGATTTAGATTAGTTGAATGCCTTTGGGGATTTGAGATTATAGAATCCAGTCAGAGGATTATGTCCTTTTAACCAATCAAGTTAGATCTTAAACGAGGAAAAAGTGATAAAGTATATCGTATCATTTGCTGTTCCCTTAAGGGTATGTGTTCTTACTTTATAGAACACTGGGTGCTTAATAGATATTTTAAAATAATTATTTAGTTTTTGATGAAATGATAATAGTTGGACTCCAGACTATTTTTATCCAAAGAATCAGATTGTTCACCAAGTGCTGGGAAATATATTTGCTGCTTTTGAAGTGACAGGCAGTTCCCCAAAATATTTTGCCATTCAGTATGTATTATGTCTCCAAAAATGTTTATTTCCAAAGTGTATTAATGAAGTGCAGATATATTAAAAATGATGTATTCAAAAGCCAGAGACCTGGTTTATGCTTATCAGCTTCATCAGCACAACATTTATTAAGCACCCAGCACTCAGAGCACTCAACTAGATGCTTGGAAACATAGATATAAAACACAAGGTCCTCATTCTTGGGGAGCTAACAGCACCAGTAAAAAAATTCCTTGAAATATTTAAGTCTGGTTTATTTATTAAGTATTTAATATTTAGTCTGGATTTAGCACAAAAATGCATTTTAGGATTTTAGTGTGGAACAGTGGCAATTATTATGCTCACGGGATCCCTGTGAATTCAGAGAGTAATCAATTACTTCATTATTATTGTATTTGGGATTGGGCAATATAAGGTCTCGATATGATATAACCTATTATGTATAACGTATATTGTCCAGGTTTCTTGTTCTGGTATTTTGCAGGTTTCTACTATAGGTCTTCAAAACTCATAATTCTGATCATAAGATAGAAATAAATGCATGTGTATAATAAATGACCAAATTAACTGTAATCGTCCTGGTAGTAAGGATTAAAAAATAAAATCTATTTTGCCATTTTGGCACCTGCTTGCTTCGTGGCCCACACTAAGAAGACCCTAGCTACTTTTTTAAGGTCGTGCAGAAAGAGAACATGTCAACCAACTGTGCTATATTGTGCTCTCCAAAGTGTTTAGTACAGTGCTCTGCAAACAAGCAATCAGTAAATATGATCGATTGACTTGTTTTTTCCACACCTTGCGAAGGGAGAGATGATGATAATGATATGTAAGTACTTACTATGTGCCAAGCCCTGTTTTAAGCAGTGGGGTAGACACAAGACAACTCAGACACAGTTCCTGTACTGTATGGGGCTGGCTGTCTAAGTGGGAGCAGTATCTCAAGAGGGGATTTCTTAGCTCCTCTCCAAACCTATCATAACCGCCTGCAGCTCTGAAGCCATCCCTTAGTTCTCATTAAAGCACTTTGCCCCCTCCCTTTCTCCCTCCCTGACTCCCATCTTCAAGAGAGAAGCAGCATGCCCTAGAGGAAAGAGCACGGGGCTGGAAGTCAGAGGACCTAGGTTCTAATTCCAGCTGCTCCAATTGCGCACTCTGTGATCTTGGGCAAGTCATTGAACTTCCCTGAGCCTCCATTGCCTCAACTGTAAAATAGGGGATTCAGTAACATTTCTCCCTCCTACTTAGACTGTGAACCCCATTTGAAACAGGGACGGTGTCCACTAGTCTTACTTGTTTCTACCCCACTGCTTAGAACGGTGCTTGACACATAGTAAGTGCTTAACAAATACCATTAAAAAAACTCACTTTCAATGGGTCCTTCCCCCCAGCTTTCAAATATGCCCAGGTATCCCTTATACTGAAGAAAACTCCTTTGATCCCCAAGGCACCCTCGGTTAATGCCCCATCTCCATCTTACCCATTCCTCTCCAAATCCTTTGACTATGTTCTCTACAGCCTCTCCTCCAAATCACTAAACATCCTGCAATCTGGCTTCTGCCCCCTTCACTCCAGTGACCAGTGACCTCTTTTCTGCCAAATCAAATGGTTCCTATTCATTCCATCTTAATCTTCCTCAGCCTCTCAGTTCCCTTCAACACTGAGGACCTCCCCCCTCTCCTGGAAACATCTAACCTTGGCGTCGATGACCCTGCCCTAGCTCACTACTCTTCAGTCTTTCACAGGCTCCTCCTCTTCCTCTAGACCTCTAACTGTGGGGATCCTTCAAAGTACAGTTCTGGGACCCCTTATATTCTTCTTATAACTCCCTTTCTTGGAGAATTTATTCACTTCCACAGCTTTAACTACCATCTCCATTCAGATGACACCCAAATCTACCTCTCCAGCAGTCTCACATTTCTTTCTGCCTTCAGAACATCTCTACTTGAGTTAATAATAATATTGGTATTTGTTAAGCGCTTACTATGTGCAGAGCACTGTTCTAAGCGCTGGGGTAGACACAGGGGAATCAGGTTGTCCCACGTTGGGCTCACAGTCTTAATCCCCAATTTACAGATGAGGTAACTGAGGCCCAGAGAAGTTGTGACTTGCCCACAGTCACACAGCTGACAAGTGGCAGAGCTGGGATTCGAACCCATGACACCTGACTCCAAACCCCAGGGTCTTTCCACTGATCCACGCTGCTTCTCCCACCAGTACCTCAAATCAAATGTGCCCGAAACAGAACCCCTTATCTCCCTACCAATCCACGTCCTACCTCTGACTTTCCCATCACTGTAGGCAACACCATGCTCCTCCATTTCACAAGCCTGTAACCTTAGCATTATCCTCATCTTTTTCTTTCAGTCCACACGTTGTGTGTCACCAAATACTGTCTGTTCTGCCTTCCCAGCATCTCTAGAATGTGCCTTTTCCTCTCCATCCAAGCTGCTACCCTGCTGATCCAAGCACTTACAACCCGCCTTGACTAATGCATCAGTCTCCTTGCTTCCTTCCTTCCTCCTGTCTCTCCCCACTCCAGTCTTTACTACAAACTGCTGCCTGGATCATTTTCCTAAAAAAACGTTCTGCCTGTGTCTTCCAGCTCCTCAGAAACTTCCCATGGTTGCCCATCTGCCTCTGCATCAAACAGAAATTTATTATTATTGCTTTAAGCTTCTTGATCAGTGCTCCTCCTTCTGCCTTACCTCACTGATCCCCTACACCATCTAAACTTGAAACTTCATCCTTCTAATGACAACCTATTCACTGTACTTTGATCGCATATATCTTGCCGCTGATCCCCTTGCCCCCACCCTCCCTATGGCCTGGAACTCCCTCCCCTTTATATCAGACCGCCACTCTGACCACCTTCAAAACCAATCTGAAAATCACATCACCTCCAAGAGACCTTTCCTAGCATTCATTTCCCCCACTTTTTAAAAATGATATTGAAGTGCTTAATATGTGTTGAGCACAGTTCTAAGCACTGGGGTAGATACAAGTTAATTAGGCCAGATACATTTCTTATCACACATGGGGCTTACAGTCTGAGTAGGATGGAGAACAGGCATTGAATCCCCATTTTGCAGTTTAGGAAACTGAGGCGCAGAGAAGTTTAGTGACTTATCCAAGGTTCCCCAGCAGGCAAGTGTATCTGTGACCTTTGGACGTTTGATATGTGCCCCACTCTCAGCCCCTTGGCAGTTCGGTACATATCTGTAAGCTGTATATTATAAATCATTTATGTTAATGTTTGTCTTCCCCTCATTGTGGCCAGGGAACATGTTTACCGATTCTGTTGTACTCTCTCAAGTGCTTATTACAGTGCTCTGCATACAATAAGCACTCAATAAATACCACAGATGATGATGAAGTGGCAGAGCTGGGATTCAAATTCAGGTTCTCTGCTCCCAGGCCTGTGCTGGATCCATTAAGCTAGTCTGCTTCCCTATTCTCTCCCTTCAGTGTTGTTTATGCAGAAAAGAACTCAAATGCTGAGGGTTGGAATGATATCATGTACTTATCCGTATATCCTGCAATTTCCTCTTTCTGAATTTATTTCAATGTTTGTCTTCTCCCTATTGTAAGTTCCTGGTGGCCAGGAATCCTCTCCACCAACTTTATTGTGTTATACCCTCCCAAGCACTTAGGACAGTGCTCTGCATAAAGTAAGCCCTCAAAAAATACCACACTGATCATTTGATTTGAATGAACTGGTATTGAATCCCAGGTCACCGACGAGGAAACTGAAGTTAATCGACTTCCCTAAGGTGTCAGAGCAGGTATTTAGAGCCGAGATTAGAATCCGGGGCAATGAAAAATCATATTCTCTAAAAGAAATTTAGGGTGTCCCTTATTTACTTAGTTATCACACTGAGTGTCAGGTGGGTAAAATCATTAATTTCGTATCTAATTTTCCTAGTAACCATTCCAAGCATTAATTAAAATTGTGTCTTCTAAATTTCTGGAGGCTTTTAAGATGTGAGGATCCATTGGGATTGTTGTCCGTAGCTCAAATATCAAAATGAATAAGAATAGGCAATGTGTGTGTTGATTCAAGTTCAGGAAAGGGAAGTTTATATTTGATAAACCTTTGCTCACAGCCCAGGTAATCTGAGGTTTTTTAGCTGTAGAACTTCTAGAACACCTCATAGGAAATTGCTTGGAAGTCTGATAAATTGTGTAATAGATTCTTGAATATTATCCAGGTTTTTTAATGCATTTTGTCTTCAAGTAGCTCCTCAATGGGTGTAGAGAGTTATTCTAAGAAAGGCAGGAGCTTAGTGTTCTCTAAAAGTTGCTAAAGGTGTTCTTACTATCTTAATCTTTTGCCATAGATTTAGTATTGATAAATGGCTCCGGGAAAAGATATATTTAAGATCCTACCATTTTTCCCAATTCCATAAAAGTATAAGTGTATATTGCTTAGGTTGTGAAATTGTTTGTGGGGTTTTATAGGAAGCCCCCAACTTTTTGCACTAATCTTTTTGAAATGACGGTTGTGTAGACATTTACAGTATTTACTAAAAAGCAGAATAAAAATATTTCTAGATATAACTAGATTTTCTTTGGGATGGATGGATGGCCTTGATAGCTCAGTAATTTTAAAAAATCCTCAGTTCTGTTTTCCTCAAAGAAGTTATCTCAGGAAATTTCAATAAATTATGGTAGATGTTAAGCTCTTACTATGTGCCAGGCACTGTATTAAATGCTGGGATAGATATAAGCTAATAAGGTTAGACACAATCCATGTCCAATATGGGGTTCACAGTATTAATTCTCATTTAATAGATTAGGTCACTGAGGCACAGAGAAGTTAAGTGATCTTGTTGTTGAGCAAGAAGCGGGACCAGTATTAGAACCCAGGTCCTTCTGAGTCGCCTCTCCAATAATACGGAGGTTTCATTCTTGAAGAATCTTGTGTTAAGGAAGACTCAGAGAAGCAGCCTGGCATAGTGCGCAAGCCTGGGAATCAGAAGGTCAGGGGTTCTAATCCTGGCTCCACCACTTATCTGCTGTGTGACCTTGGGCAAGTCACTTAACTTCTCTGTGCCTCAGTTAACTTATCTGTAAAATGGGGAGTGAGACTGAGGGCCCCATGTGGGACAGAGACTGTGTTCAACCCAATTAGCTTGTATCCACCCCAGTGCTTAGTACAGTGCCTGGAACATAGTAAATGCCTAACAAATACCATAATAATAATGATACAATAAGAATAACGAAGACTGTGAGCCTCATGTGAGACAATCTGATTACCCTGTATCTACCCCAGTGCCTGGCACATAGTAAATGCCTAACAAATACCATAATAATGATACAATAATTATAATAATGAAGACTGGGAGTCTCGTGTGGGACAATCTGATTGCCCTGTATCTACCCCAGTGCTAAGAACAGTGCTCTGCACATAGTAAGCGCTTAACAAATACCAACATTATTATTAATAATACACATCTTGACTGTCTCGTGCTCAATATCACATTCTATCCAAAGTACATAATGAAAACTCAGATTATAGGACAAGTGACTGTCATACCAGATAGATGAGTGACGTTGACAATTTTGGCATTTAGAACCCATTTTAACACGTTTTCTTGTGTCCCAGGAAGTGTATGGGAAACTACTAAGCCTTCAGAAACACCAGAATGACTTGAGAGCTCAAGGTCTGTTGTCTGAAACACATAAACCTAGGTAAGTTTCCCATATGACCTATAACAAGCTAATGCAACACAGCTTTTTTTATGCACTATTCAACTTTTTTCCTGTGTGCCTTCCTTATCATTCTATCGCTGTTCGATAATCAAAATGAGGGAAAGTATTGAAATTAGTTGAGTTGCCGCTGCATGAGACTTTTTCTGCCAAATTTGATTCACATGCCTGTAATTAGCATCTCTAAATGGTGAATTCAGGCATGAGTCAACCCCTTTCTCTCCCAAGGCTCCATTGAACAGATTCTGCACCCGTTGCCGTAAGTTGGCCAGTTGGCAAATTAATGATCTTCAGACTTACCTACCTCTTCGACTTGGTCCCTACCTATACCCTTTCCATTTTTGGCAGGGTGGCCAGGGTTGGGTTCGTATTTTGGCTTCTTAAGGCACTTACTTCCATGTTGTTTTGGAAACTGTGAGCCAGAAGTCCCCCCTCATGACAGCTGGTGGGCTGCTTGAGGTATGTGGTCGTTGTGATGGGCTGCCAAAGCTGCCATCCCAGTATTGAGTAGGCCAACCACGTGTGGGTGTCAAGGTTCCCTTCCGGGCTCTACAGTGCTTTAGAAATCATGTTGTTGGTTCATTCATCTGCTGCAGTTAGATCACT
Organism: Ornithorhynchus anatinus; assembly: GCF_004115215.2. NCBI lineage: Eukaryota > Metazoa > Chordata > Mammalia > Monotremata > Ornithorhynchidae > Ornithorhynchus > Ornithorhynchus anatinus. Next base: position 109,030,964 of record NC_041729.1, on the reverse strand, counting down.
GTGGATGAGTCTTTGTGATCCATGTTTTGTCAAGTGCCAATAGTTACAATCAAAGTACAGACTCTTAATGATTACATAGCTGGATTATAATTGTGGTATTGGGTAAGCGCTGGGCTAAGTACAAGATAAATAGGTCCCATGTGGGGTTCACAGTCTGAGTAGGACATAGTGAATCTCTGTTTTTCAGATTAGGGAATTTAGGCCCAGAGAAGTTGAGTTGCTCAAGGTCACACAGCAGGTAAGGAGCAGAGCTGGGTTCTTGGACTCCCAGGCCCGTGCTATTTCCACTAGGCCTCACTGCTTCATAATTTATTTTAAATGCCTCCCTCTAGCATTTCCTTATTTTAAGATCTCTTAGTCAATCACATGATTCTCAAGCATCAATTCGATCATTTCATTTTCCTCTTCAAGAAGCCTCTGAAGCTCCATGTTGCTTCTCAACAACAAGATCAAATGAAAGTGCTTGACCATGGATTTCCAGCCCCTTCAACCATCAGTCTACTAAATCCCCTGTCTCCTCCGTCTCCCACTACCTTATCATACCCCCTCTCCACTTTAGAACTCGCACTTCTGGTCTAATTGCATGTTCATGTAAGTCATTAGATTGTATACTTTTTAAATGCAGAGAGCAAATGTCATTTTTCTCTGCAATTCCACTCCCCTTCTCCCCACTACCCCGCAACCCATGTCTACATCAGGGCTTAACATGAAAGAGGTGCCTAAATGTTAGACATACTTGTGTTTTTTCACATGCAAACTCACTAGCAGAGAATCCCTTTGATAACTACTGACTTTATTGAGTTGCTTGTGAATGCAATACTTATTTTCTTTGTGCTAGAAAGGCACCCCCCCAAAAAAAAATAAAAAAGCTTGAAATGCATTCAAGTATATAAATCAGGTCAGAAGGAGAACAGTGATCAATCATTATCTATGCGTTTTCCCCTCATTATTAATAGTTTAACATTTGCTATCTTAGAACCTCCTAGTGGTTGTTCCTCTTTCATTCAGCCGTATTTATTGAGCACTTCCCTATGTGCAGAGCACTGTACTAAGCACTTGGAAAGTACAGTTCGGCAACAGATAGAGACAATCCCTACCCAACCACGATATGATCAGTATAGCACTCTGTTTAATCCTGACTAGGTTACAAACAAGGGAGGAGTTTGACTAGCTTTCAACTCTAGCTATAAGTAGGGCATTGTCAGCCACCAGACAGGTACGCCCGGGGGTAACCCATAAATCTAAACAGTTGGTCAGGTGCCAACACCAATATGCCCAGCTGCTAAGTGGTCTTTGGGAACCTTTGAAGCACCAAAGGATGGTCTAAATGCCCCTGGAACGCGGGTTTGAGTCGGGACCAGGCTCTGTTGACAGATGGTCCCACTGTCAGCAGCCAGGCAGAAATTCTCATTCTCCACTTCCCTTTGCCCCAAGAAGAGCGGTTGCTGAAATTTGCTTTAGTCAGTACCCCAGTGGAATTAGGAATAGGCTGAAAGTGGAAGGGTTTTCATGGACTTTGAGATACAGTACATTTTGTAAGAGGGAATTGTAGAGGGAGGAAGTGGGAAATATAGATGTAAGAGAAGAAGATGGCTAACTCCCCCCCACCTTTAAATCTGTAGAAATAGGCATATATTTAGACACCACCCTGGATGGTGGTGGTTGCCCAAAAAATAAAGTGTAGTAATGTAGCACAAACTTAAGAATACAAATGCTTTGTAGAAAAAACAAAGGTGAGCAATGTAAAAAAAATTTTAAACAGTCTGTCTGAATTCCGATCCCTCTGACAGTCTCATTCTATGAGCATCTCCTTTGATATTCATCTCCTTTGATATTTTTGTTAGCCGGTTATGGTATTTCTTAAATCTTTGTGCTAAGCACTTATTGAAGTGCTGGGGTAAATACAAGGCACAAGGGCATTAATTATAGAAGTAGCTGCTTTACAATTTTAATTTCTGTAGAAAATAGAAAAGTTAATCATTTCATTAAATCCTCTGTAACTGGGACATAGACCAGTTTAGAGCAGCAGAAGTTTAGAGAATGGAATACAGTTGGAGACTAATGTATTTTCAGTGAGCGGACCTTCTTTTCCAATTATTCAAACTAGTTTTGGTTCTGATACCATTAGCTTTCCATTGTATAAACTGTGGTGTGCGGAAATTTTTTAAAAACCTACAGTAGCTTTTATTTTGAGGGTTTTTTTAATTTGAGAAGATGTAAATTCATCTTTTAAGGATGCTAAAAAAACGACGCAGGGTGGTCTAGTGGAAAGAACACAGGCCTGGGAGTCAGAGGACTTAGGTTTTAATCCCGGCTCTGCCATTTGCCTGCTGGGTGACCTTAGTCAGTTTTCTCATCTGTAAAAGTGGGGATTCAATAGCTATTCTCCCTCCTCCATGTTCTCCCCACATGGAACACATACTGTGTCCAACCTGATTTTTTGTATCTACCCCAGCTGTTAGTATAGGATCCATCAAACAAGCAATCAGTTGTATTTATTGAGCACTTGCTCTGAGCAAAGCACTGTACTAAGCACTTGGGAGACTCCAATATAACAGTATAACAGAGTTGGTAGACACATTCCCTGCCCACAATGAGCTTATAGTCTAGAAGATCATTATTATTATTACTGCTATCTTTATTGTCACAATAAAAATAACAGAGAAACACAATAATAATAAAAATTTTGGTATTGGTTAAGCACTTACTATGTGCCAGGCACTGTACTAAGCATTGGGAAATATACAAGGTTATTAGGTTGCACACAGTCCCTGCCCCACATGGGACTCTCAGTCCTAATCCCCATTTTACAGATGAGGTAATCGAGGCACAGAAAAGTTAAGTGACTTGTCCAAGGTCTCGCAGTAGACAAGTGGTGGAGCCAGGATTAGACCCCAGGTCCTTCCGACTCCCAGGCCCATGCTCTTCCACTAGTCCATGCTGCTTCTCACTTTTATTTCTACTCTGTTTATTTCTACTTCTATTTGCTCTACTGCCATATAAATAGTTAACATGACAACTGAATAAACTATAAGTTCAAGACAAATGGCCCTCTCTGTCCAGCCCAATATTTGTTTTAGAGATTCCAAAGGAGGCTTGTAAATAGCTTTTCTTGGCATTCATACTCATGGTGAGAATGTAATGTCCAATTTGATGCAGTGTTTAGTTTCTCATGGTTCTTCTTGAGCCAAAACGTGCCAAAACATTTCCATCAATCAGTCCATACTTGTCCCTCCGTTAAACCTGTCGGTACCTCATGAATGTGTCTAAACCCTTCTTGAAGTTATTTATCATTTCCGCCAGTACAACACCCTGTCGTAACAAATTCCAAGTGCTTCTTGGCAGTCATTTTGTTTGTCATGAACCAGTTACCTTGAAACTTCAGTGGATGCTTTGTATTTGTGAGTGAACAATTCCTCATCCGCTCCATCCATACTCTTTATTCTCAAACCTTCAGTTTTGCCTTCTAGCCATTGTCACTCCAGATTGAACCTCCGTGATCACTTTTCAGTTTATCCTTGTTCTGAAGCCGCTTGATTCCCCCCAATTAATTTAGGTCTGCCATACTGTGTACTTTTTCTAGCTGTTAGGTGTCTTTAAAATGCAGGATGTAGAGTAAAGTGGTGTCTTCTTTTTCGGATCCTTGGATGAATGAAGTATTCATTATAATAGATTTAAATTTCTTTCATCCTGATAGTAGCTGTGATGATTGATTTTTGTCCCCACCATTTCATCTTTGTTGGATTTGGCCTCTCATTTCAAATTTGAGCTCAGAGAAGAGTTTTCTAACTATTTTATAAATAGGCGAAAAGATATTCCATGTGAACACAGGATGCTTTTATTGGAAAATGTGAGCAACACAATCATGGCATTTACTCTGGGTACATAATTTTGATAGATTTTAGACTGCTTACCTGGAGTAGATGTTTGCAGATCTGTAAAATGTTCCCAATACTCATTGAACAGGGTGATATTGAAGAAAATCACTCTCCTTTACAGTGTAAAAATGTAGTTCTGAATCATGCATGACTCTATGTGTGGTCCTTTGTGATATAACTCTAATTGCATGGTTAATTAAAAAGAGAATATATGTGATATTTTAACAGAGACCTGATTGGCAGCAGATGGCTGATTAAGGAGGAACTGGAAGAAATGTTAGTGGAAAAACTGTCAGATCAAGATGTGAGTAATTAATCTTTTTAATTTAAGGAGACCTGTGTCACAGGCACAGACACTTGCTGTATTTAGGATCCCAAAAGAAATACTCCTCAGAGGGCAGGTGCTCGAGAGAGAATCTTACTTCCTTTTAAATGTCTCTCATCAATTTCTGCCACGGTGGCATCTCGTCTGTGATCAGGGAAGCGACACTCTGAACGTGGGTGTGGAGGAGTGTCGCCAATGACTCTTTCCATCTCCCCATCGAGCCCGTTATCTCAACGGTTAGCTTCCCTTATGTGGCAACAAAAGCTAGGGACACGGGCAAACCGCCCGTAGTTTGGTTGTACAGACGGTAGCTTGAGATCATGGGTCTATTGCGTTACCTTTTCTGGTTGTCCTTGTTGTTGAACGTTGCTAAATACGTATGTGTGAAGAAAAATGTTGTCCTTTCTCCGATCTCTGCGGTGGTACATTATGACCACCTCTCTTCTGTGTTCAAATCGAGCATAAAGCAGTCGAACGTTAATAACAATAATATTGCTGGGGATCAACTCATCCAGCTTTTTCAAAGAGGGCCCATCTAAAGCATTCATTCATTCAGTCGTATTTATTGAGTGCTCACTATGTGCAGAGCAGTGTACTAAGTGGTTAATATCACATGCAGTAATATTCATACCTACTATTAATGCTTTTCTTCTAAGTAGCTTTTACAACTATAATTCCATTTATCCCCACAGTATTCCATAAGATAGGCTGGAATCGTCGTTTTCCTATTTTTCCCACAAATGTAAGATTGAAGTGAGATGCTGAAGGACTAAATGATGTGTTCAAGGTTACCAAGCAAGTCACTGGTGGGGTAGGTCAAGTCAACTAGTCCAGGTCTACAGAGTTCTCCAGTCCACACCATATTCTTGGGACCAACTAGAATAGTGTATAAAATCATTCTGATGGTAGTTGAGGTTTTAAACATTCCAAGATGCCTTGAATTGAAATAGGGAAGCAACACAGTATCTTTGAGAAGCAGCATGGCTCAGTGGAAAGAGCCCGGGCCTGGGAGTCAGAGGTCATGGGTTCGAATCCAGACTCTGCGACTTGTCAGCTGTGTGACTGTGGGCAAGTCACTTCACTTCTCTGTGCCTCAATCCCCTCATCTGTAAAATGGGGGGTTAACTGTGAACCTCATGTGGGACAACCTGATTATCCTGTATCTCCCCCAGCGCTTAGAACAGTGCTCTGCACATAGTGCTTAACAAATGCCAACATTATTATTATTATTATTTTTAGACCGTAATTTCTGAAGTATGTGAGTTTTTCTCTGGTGGCCACTGCATCTCTTTAATGTTTGTTGAGCGGGGCTAGAGTTTTAAGGGTTTTGATTATATTTTGTATGGGAACTGTGCTGTGAAACAGGCAGGGAGAGTAGGAGCCCTGACCTGGACCCAGGCTGAGAAGAGGCACAGATTGAGGGCATGAATGCGCGTGCGTATGCACACTTGAATGCACACACGTCCTCTCCCCCCACACACACACAAACACCCACACACACAAGCGTCAGCCTTCCCTGAGCAGAGATGGGAGAGTGTGAGGTTGATGCTGCCCTCTCTTTATCCCCTTATTCCCCCACCCCTCACCCCTGCAAAGCTAAGCAACTCTCTTTTTGGAGGCTTGAACTCAGGGACGTTTGATATCATTAATATTTGTTGAGTGCTTACTGTGCCTAGAGCAGTGCATACTAAGCGCTTGAGAGAGTATGATATGTCAGAGCTGGTAGACACATTCCCTGCCCTAAAGTACAGTCTTATAAATATCTCAAAAGTTATAAAAGAGGAATAGCGTGGTGTGGTTTTGATGAGGTTGTAATAGGTGATGTTGCATTTTTAACTCCTCGTTCCTTTGGTCCTGGGAACTTGAGACTAAGTTTGCACAAACAATTTGAAGCAGACAGTTCTGGTTTCCACTTCAGAGGGGTTAATGCCAAGTTGTTTACTTTCTAATCACATGTTCAGGAACTATTAAAAAAAATGTACAGAGTGGCAGGGATAATTTATTTCAAGAGGTTGCCCTTTAAGTCAAGTATCTCTTGAAATTTTAAATAGCTTGATTGTTCAGTTTTAAAGGAAATCATAAACATTAAAGTAACACAGCTTGAACAGCCAAAAATAAATTTGCCTAGTGTAGTATGAAGTATAATAATTGAAGAGTTTCCTTCTTGCAAAAATTAAACTATTTCCATTTCATTGTATATAGCTTACTTGGAGAACATACAAAGTGTTTCTTGCTGCACTGCTAGTAAAATAATTGGAACCGTATTTACGTCCACTTAAATGCTTCCTTTGAAAATTGTTACATGCTGTAGTCTGACCTCTTAATCCCCACAGTACAAAGAAGATTTTTTGTTTCCTGAAAGATATGATTTGCGTCTTCAGGCACCTAGAACGTGATGCATCTGCATGCTGTCTTTAAAAGCAGCATGAAGATACAAAAATGTCACCCTGTCAGGTTTCATCAAGAAAGGAGACATCGGAAAGATCGAATACTTAAAAATAGAAAAATTTAGCAAATGCAATTACACTTGCCTCTTCTAATGAATTTTTATTGTTTACAGCATAAGCAGCTCATTGGACTGCTAGAAAGGTTATCGACATTCCCAGGTGAAGGAGACTATGTGCAGAGGTTTCGCAAAAGTGTTTCTATTCAGTCCAAGAAACATCTGATAGAGCCTCTGCAATATGATGAGCAAGGAAGAGCTTTCAGCATTGGTGAAGGTAATGATTTTCACTGAAACAAAACCAATAATGACAGTTGAGAAGTTCCACAACGTATTGTTCATCACTGACATGTAATTTAATGTTCTTTTTGACTTGGGTGGCTTCTCTGTGTGGGAAAACCTGGATATTATCACGACCCAGAGGGGGAGTATGGAAATCCATTTGGTCTATTACGCTTGCTGTTACTGTGGTTATTGCGAGGCTCATTTTTGGGTGGGAGTGTCAGGAAATGATCTGGATAGTGAATGTACATAATGAATTTCTAGGTATGATGCTAAATTCTCTACAAGTCGAGTGTAGCTACTTTGTAGATCTATATCTTAAATACAATTCCTCTTACAAACTCAGCTTTCTGACACAGAGTGACTTACAGGCATTTGGTTATTGGCAAACCCCTTCTAAAAATGAGAAACTAAATCATAAACAATAGTATTTCATTCACTTTGGCCAATTATGATGACATTTAAGACCTCAATTTATTTTTCACACATATTAAAACTCTGTCCTGCGAACCCCTTTCCATTGAATTATTTTCTAAGATTTATTTCCTTTTATTTAGAAAAAATACCTTATTTTTCTTAATAGGAATCATATATATTAAAAACTTTTTTAAATAGCTATTTTTTTGTGGGCTTTAAAGAACTGTGCTTTATGAATTGGCAAAGAAGAGAAATAAATATGCCAACCTGCAGACTTTGGGTTATGGAGAGTAATTTAATCCAGAATCGGGCTGCATGCCCTTTTACTTGCATTTGAACAAATGTTAAATGTTATATTCTGCATTTTGCTTTAATGTGTTAGGATATTTTCAAAATACTTTAAATATTTCAAAAGGCTGAATGCTAATGGAGTTTGATTGTTTTTTAAAGGTAAAAGAAAAACTGCAGTAGCAAAGGCAATACTTTATGAAAATGGGAGTGGACAAATAAAAATAAATGGAGCAGATTATTTGCTCTACTTTTCAGTGACCCAGGACAGGTGAGTTTTGATGACTATTCGTAAATTGCGTTTTCAAAAAAGTGTTTCATTTGCTGGAAGATTTTCAGGGAAAATAAAAAACGGTGGAGATCATTTTTCTGGGAAGATTTTTAAAAATCTGAACTAAAGAGTTGATTAAATTTGTGGATGGCACTCTAAGAAGCTGGGCAAGATTTTTGACAAGATTTTTGACAAAACTGTATCTCCAGACTTCCTTTCTAAACCATCGAAGGTTTATGAGAGCAGCTTTCCATCCTCTTCTCTTTGGTTTTTTGGGGGGGATGGGGATGGGGGCATATTTAGAATGACTCGGCCAGTATGTGGAGTCACTAAAAGAGCAGGGTGGAAGTAAAGACCAGTAGATTTTTATTGAAGATTTTGCAGAACTCTGACAAATGTACCAAAAAAACAACAGCAGCAACAAAAAGCCCCGCCAGGGTGTTTTAACCCTATCTCCCAGAAATTCCATCCAGGCTCAGGGGTCCAGTGCCCCTCTCAGGCTGCAATCTGAATTTCTGCCAGTTGAAGTTATTTTTTTAACTTTGCACTTAACAGAGTAAGCCTATTCATAGTAGGAGCTTAACAAATACCTTTTTTTTTTTTAAAAAAAAAAAAAAAGCTTGTGTTCTAATTGGGGAAATTGAAATTATTTACAAATAGTGGAAGGAGAAAGAGGAGTGAGCATATAGTAGGGCCCCCAGTACAAATGTATCGGGTTGAAATACCTTAATAATTAATTGAATGGCCAAATAAATTTGTAGATAAATATATGTGAATACAAAATGTGTATAATAATGGTTATTAAGCACTTGCAAAGTGCCAAGCTTAGACACTGGATTAGCTCTAAGGTAATCAGATTTAACATAGGTCCGGCCCCATACCTGGGCTCACAGTCTTTGAAGGAGAGCAGACATTTTGTTCCCATTTTACAGGTGAGGAAACACAGGCACAGAGAAGCTGAGACTCGGCCTTGGTCATGGAGTAGATAAGAGGTGGAGCCTGGACTAGAACCCAGGTGTTCGGGTTCCCAGGCCTGTACTCTTTCCACTCCACCGCCTAAGTTTCCGATTGGGTGTTAAGTTAATGTGACTGGAATGTGGTGAATTGATTGAGAAAGGTCAGTGTTAATATGAGTCCAAAACCAAGCTTCTCGTCTTTCCCTCAGAGCCCATTCATGACTTCCCCATCCCTGTCGACCCCATCACTGACTTTGCTGTACCAGAAGCCCACATTTTTGACCTCATTCTCGACTCTTACCCAATCTTTCTGCTCTCACATTAGGTCAATTTGCTAAATCCTGCCAGTTGGTCTTCGGAGTATTTTCCGGATCTGCCCTTTCCTTCCAAACAGCCTCCACTCTGATTCAAACCTTTATCATTTTTTATCAAGGCTACTGTGTCAGCTTCCTTACCGACATCCCAGTCTCTCCTTTCTGTAGTCTGTACTGCATTTGGGCATCTGGGTCAACTTTTTAAAACTTCACTCGGCACCTATCTTTCCTCCCCTCAAAATTTCAGGGGCTCCCCCGGTCCCTCCTCATCAAGCAGGAGCTCCTTACCACCAGCTTTCCCCATCCTATATCTCATCTCCCTTCACCTTCCATACCCTTCCCCTTGCCAAGCGAGTTTACTTTCTAATAATAATAATAACTATGGTGTTTCTTAAGTGCTTAGTATATGCCAAGCACAGTTCTAAGCCCTGGGTAGATACAGGGTAATCAGGTTGTCCCACATGGGACTCACAGTCTTAATCCCCATTTTACAGATGCAGTAACTGAGGCACAGAGAAGTTAAGTGACTTTCCCAAGGTCACACAGCAGACAAGTGGCGGAGCCAGGATTAGAACCCATAACCTCTGACTCCCAAGCCCGGGCTCTTTCCACTAAGCCACATCGCTTCTTATGGAACCTCACTCACCAGTCTTCCATCCTTGGCCCCTTGCTCTCGCTGTCCCTCCAGCCTTGAAACTTTTTACCCCATCATAACTCCGAGGCCACAGCTCTCCCCAACTTCAAAGCTTCCCACCTCTCCCACCACCTCCAGGAAGCCTTCCCCAGTTAATTTCCCCTTCTACAAGCTGTGTCATTGCTAGACAGTGCAGTAGTGTACCACAGCAGTTTGTCTTAATAATAATGTTGGCATTTGTTACACGCTTACTATGTGCCCGAGCACTGTTCTAAGTGCTGGGGTAGATGCAGATTAATTAGTTTGTCCCATGTGAGTCTTAATCCTCTTTTTACAGATGAGGTAACTGAGGCACCGAGAAGTTAAATGACTTGCCCAAAATCACACAGCTGACAGGTGGCGGAGCCGGGATTAGAACCCATGACCTATTTTAGCTGTTACGGGTTGTTTTTTTTTTTTCTTTAATGGTATTTGCTAAATGCTTACATAGTGCCAGGCACTGTACTGAGCTAATCAGGTTGGATACAGTCCACGTTCCATGTGGGGCTTACACCATTAATCCCCATTTTACAGTTGAGGTAACTGAGAAGTGAAGTGACTTGCCCATGGTTACACAGCAGACAGGTGGTGGAGCTGGGATTAGAACCCAATTCCTCTGACTCCCAGGCCTATGCTCTTTCCGCTAGGCTACACTGCTGCTCTTAAATCTGAGGTTTTTTGCTTGCTTTCCTCCCTTCGCCAAATCTTCCGAGTAAAATGTTATTTGCTGCAACCGCTGTGTTTGAAAGTACTCTCAGCCATATTCACAGAGTCCCTCACAGCTTTTTAAAGGACTCGGGCAAGGTTCCCATGTGGATTCTGGCTCGTTTTCACATCGTCTTTATTTCGTTTGAATATCTTTTTGGCAGAGAGGTGTTTCTGCTCTTCATTCATCTTATTTTAGTAAAATGGCTCCAGTCTCATAAATCTGAGTCTAGCAATCATTCAACAGCAACACTTAGCAGTCTTGTATTTGCAACCAACCTCAGCATTTACGTATATATTGTATTTACGTTGATCTTATAAATTGTGCCCTCCTGCTTTGTCCATTCCATCATATGCTCTTTGAAAAGGCTCTGATCTTCAATGTCTTTTATGCTCTTACCCCTGCTTAGTCCAGTGCTCCGTGCTCAGTAAATACAACTGATGATTGGAAAATTGAGAAGCAACAAGGCCTAAATAATAATAATAATAATAATGGTATTTGTTAAATGCTTACTATGTGCAGAGCACTGTTCTAAGTGCTGTGGTAGATACAGGGTAATCAGATTGTCCCACGTGGGGCTCACATTTTTTAATACCCATTTTTACAAATGAGGTAACTGGGGCCCAGAGAAGTTAAGTGACTTGCCCAAGGTCACACAGCAGACAAGTGGGGGAGCGGAATTGGAACCCACAACCTGACTCCCAAGCCCCTGCTCTTTCCACTAAGCCATGCTGCTTCTCTAGTGGAAAGAGTCACAGGACATGGGTGTCAGAGGATCTGGGTTCTAATCACATGTCTGTTGTGTGACCTTGGGCAAGTCACTTCACTTCTCTGGGCCTCAACTACCTCATCTGTAAAATGGGTGTTAAAGCTGTGAGCCTCATGTGGGATATGGATTGGGTCCAGCCTGATTAGCTTTAGTCTACTTCAGGGCATAATACAATGCCTGGCACCTAATAAGTGCTTAGCAAATACCGTTTAAAAAAATCTGCCACAAAACCTAAGTCCCTTAATTTCTTTGTGCCTCAGTTACCTCATCTGTAAAATTGAGATTAAGACTGTGAACCCAATGAGGGATAGGGTCTATTTCCAACTGAATTACCTTGTATCTACCCCGGCGCTTAGAATAGTTCCTGGCATATAGTAAGCACATAACAAATACCATTAAAAAAAAAAGAATAAATTTTGGATCTAATTGTTGGTACTTGAAGCCATAAAAGAAATCATTCTTTGTAATTTAGATGTTAAGATCGTTAGCTTTTTGAGTCTTTTTTAATGGTAAATTAAAACCCTTCTAGTTCTTTTAGGGGCAGTTCTTTTAAAGGGTATTGGGCCTTTTATTATTATTGCCACTGTGTAGCATTTTCCCAGGAGAGGCCAATTTTCCCATAATGCAGGTGACATTCTTGAAGCACTCAACATTGAGAAAAACCTGTGTTGTATTGTGCACGCTTTGGTGCTCTGCGCTTGCATACACTGAAATTGTCATTATCAGAGGAATATTTCCTAATCCCCTCACAGCGGTCTTACCCAAAATACAGAGAGAAATCACATTCCGGAAGGCTTGACTCTAGGCATCTTTCTAAACTACAACTCTTTGGAGGTAGCTCCTAGGGAAAGCAAGGTTATGCAGTAGTTACAGGAGTTTGGATTGATTAATTCCCTCTATCTTAACCTTTGTGCACCCTCTTTTCATGAGTGCAGTCAAGTGGGACCACAGTCAGTCAGCACTTATTCAGGGCCCACTGCATGCACAGGTCAAATTCTGGAACGGAGCTTGCCCTAGTCCCTTCCCGTGACTGACTGACTTAGTCCCGGAGCTGGCCCCCAGCTTCCCGCTATTGAACTAGCTCAGAAATTAACCTGGATCAAAGCGGGCAGTTTGAGAAGAGGTGGAAAGGGTTGCTTAACATAATGTTCCGCTGCCTCCTGGGTCCTTGGGAACGAGAAGGCATAGATCCCGTTCCTCCTTCTCCATTTTCTTCTCCCTCCTCTGACGTGAAGCCCTCAAGAGGGAAGGAAGTAGGCGGAAGGAGAGCGGGGGCTCGTGAACCCAGGCCAGTGTTATTAAATCGTAATAGTAACGATAAGCACTGGCTGTGAGCTAAACTCTAGGGTAGATACAAAGGAATCCATTTGGATACCATCTCTGCCCTGCCCTAATTTTACATTTCTCAGCCTTCTCTGGGCCTCAGCTATTTTTGTGCTCCATGAGTCATCTTGCTTCTCTAAAGGAGGCTGCAGAGGACAAGAACCAACAGATAGACAATTCCAAATTTGAGTAGCCTCCTAAGTTGTCCTACCTGCTTTGCTAACCAATGAAAATGAGGTGTTTGAGGGTCCTTTGGAATTAAACTTGCTTCTGGGAAGATTGACCTGGTACTCACAGAGTCTGAGTTCCAATTTTTCATAATCCCTACGTCATCCACATGATATAGGAAAAGAAGTAAGCTGTGTTACAGATCACATGACGACGCCCAGAAAGATTGTGATTTGTCATTGCTCGATGAAGCTCGGAATAGAACGCTGGCCTCATAATTCACTATCTAGGGTGCTATATACCAGACCGTGATTCTGTCCTGTTCCTTTGCCAGCCTCAGATTTATAGGAAAATAAGTGAGTAGTCTGGGAAACGCACTAGATCGACTTGAGTTTTGTGGAATTGGCTTGCACTGAAAAATGACAGCCACCAATTTGGCGGGGTTTTTTTTTCCCCAGCAGGTTCTAAGTATGTTGATTTCTTATTGAATCGATCAGTCAATCAGTGGTATTTATTGAGCATTCAGTGTGGGCAGAGCAACGGGAATAGAGTTGGTCATTCCATTCAATTCATTCATTCAATGGTATTTATTGAGTGATTACTGTGTGCAAAGCACTGTACTAAGCACCTGGGGGAGTACAATATAAAAATAAACAGACACACTCCCTGCCCAGAATGAGTCTAGAGGGGGAGACAAGTCGACACAATTCCTACCCATAAGGAGCTTAAAATCTGACATGTTTATGTTTTGCTGTGTTTTTTTTCAGAGAACAGTTAATGTTTCCCTTCCACTTTCTTGACCGACTTGGAAAACACGATATGACCTGCACAGTGACAGGCGGGGGACGGTCTGCCCAGGCTGGAGCAGTACGCCTGGCTTCGGCAAAAGCCTTATGCAGCTTTGTCAGCGAAGATGAGGTGGAGTGGATGAGACAAGGTATGTACCCCAATCCACAAGAGAAGAAAGGGTCATGTGCCTAGAAGTACTTAGACTATTATCTCATAACTATCTCCTCATGTGTGACTTGGTTGAATTTTCATTATGTTCATGGCTGAGAAGGAGAATGCCGTAGTGGAAGAAGCATGGGGCTGGGAGTCAGCTGGTTCTAATCCCAGCTCCATCTCTTGTCTGCTCTGTGACAATGGACAAGTCACTTCACTTTTCTTTGCCTCCGTTACCTGCTCTGTAAAATAGAGATTAAGACTGAGCCTGATGTGGGACATGGACTGTGTCCAACCTGATTAACTTGTAACTTAATAATAAATAATAATAATGTTGGTATTTGTTAAGCGCTTACTATGTGCCGAGCACTGTTCTAAGCGCTGGGGTAGATACAGGGTAATCAGGTTGTCCCACATGAGGCTCACAGTCTTCATCCCCATTTTACAGATGAGGGAACTGAGGCATAGAGAAGCAGCGTGGCTCAGTGGAAAGAGCATGGGCTTTGGAGTCAGGGCTCATGAGTTCGAATCCCAGCTCTGCCACTTGTCGGCTGTGTGACTGTGGGCAAGTCACTTGACTTCTCTGTGCCTCAGTTCCCACTTAGATACTTTGTATCCACCTCAGTGCTCAGAACAGTGCCTGGCATGTAGTAAGCATTAAACCAAAACCATATATTTTTTTAAAAAAAAAGTTAAAACCATCATGTTCTGTCTTAAATCTCTGCCATCACGAGCTAGAAAAAGGAAGCAGTTGAATGTTGTTGGAAGTTCTGTCTAGTGGTATTTTCAATGGGGAGGGAGTGCCAGAGGCTCATTCATTTGGTTTGTGAAATAAGCATGTGATTTAGAGGTATTGGAGAGATCACTTGGCTGATTTTTGATGTATTTAAAGACTTGGAAATTGTTTTACAGTTCATTCATTCATTCAATAGTATTTATTGAGCGCTTACTATGTGCAGAGCACTGTACTAAGCGCTTGGGATGAACAGGTCGGCAACAGATAGAGACAGTCCCTGCCGTTTGACGGGCTTACAGTCTAATCGGGGGAGACGGACAGACAAGAACAATGGCACTAAACAGCGTCGAGGGGAAGAACATCTCGTAAAAACAATGGCAACTAAATAGAATCAAGGCGATGTACAATTCATTAACAAAATAAATAGGGTAACGAAAATATATACAGTTGAGCGGATGAGTACAGTGCTGTGGGGATGGGAAGGGAGAGGTGGAGGAGCAGAGGGAAAAGGGGAAAATGAGGCTTTAGCTGTGGAGAGGTAAAGGGGGGATGGCAGAGGGAGTAGAGGGGGAAGAGGAGCTCAGTCTGGGAAGGCCTCTTGGAGGAGGTGATTTTTAAGTAAGGTTTTGAAGAGGGAAAGAGAATCAGTTTGGCGGAGGTGAGGAGGGAGGGTGTTCCAGGACCGCGGGAGGACGTGACCCAGGGGTCGACGGCGGGATAGGCGAGACCGAGGGACGGCGAGGAGGTGGGCGGCAGAGGAGCGGAGCGTGCGGGGTGGGCGGTAGAAAGAGAGAAGGGAGGAGAGGTAGGAAGGGGCAAGGTGATGGAGAGCCTTGAAGCCTAGAATGAGGAGTTTTTGTTTGGAGCGGAGGTCGATAGGCAACCACTGGAGTTGTTTAAGAAGGGGAGTGACATGCCCAGATCGTTTCTGCAGGAAGATGAGCCGGGCAGCGGAGTGAAGAATAGACCGGAGCGGGGCGAGAGAGGAGGAAGGGAGGTCAGAGAGAAGGCTGACACAGTAGTCTAGCCGGGATATAACGAGAGCCCGTAATAGTAAGGTAGCCGTTTGGGTGGAGAGGAAAGGGCGGATCTTGGCGATATTGTAGAGGTGAAACCGGCAGGTCTTGGTAACGGATAGGATGTGTGGGGTGAACGAGAGGGACGAGTCAAGGATGACACCGAGATTGCGGGCCTGCGGGACGGGAAGGATGGTCGTGCCATCCACGGTGATGGAGAAGTCTGGGAGCGGACCGGGCTTGGGAGGGAAGATGAGGAGCTCAGTCTTGCTCATGTTGAGTTTTAGGTGGCGGGCCGACATCCAGGTGGAGACGTCCCGGAGGCAGGAGGAGATGCGAGCCTGAAGGGAGGGGGAGAGGACGGGGCGGAGATGTAGATCTGCGTGTCATCTGCGTAGAGATGGTAGTCAAAGCCGTGAGAGCGGATGAGTTCACCGAGGGAGTGAGTGTAAATGGAGAACAGAAGAGGGCCAAGAACTGACCCTTGAGGAACTCCAACAGTTAAAGGATGGGAGGGGGAGGAGGCTCCAGCGTAGGAGACTGAGAATGATCGGCCAGAGAGGTAAGAGGAGAACCAGGAGAGGACAGAGTCCGTGAAGCCAAGGTGAGATAAGGTATGGAGGAGGAGGGGATGGTCGACAGTGTCAAAGGCAGCAGAGAGGTCAAGGAGGATCAGAATGGAGTAGGAGCCATTGGATTTGGCAAGAAGGAGGTCATGGGTGACCTTAGAGAGAGCAGTCTCGGTAGAGTGGAGGGGACGGAAGCCAGATTGGAGGGGGTCTAGGAGAGAATGGGAGTTAAGGAATTCTAGGCATACAGTTAAAATGTTTCTTTTGTTAAATGACTTTAAAATCACTGGAGATGTTCATAAAAATCAGTAGCTATCATTAGAATTCCTGTTTGTCATGGAGCAATAATCAATCAATCCATGGTGTTTATTGAGAGTTTTCAGTATGCAGAGTCCTGTACTGCTTGGAGAGCACAATTCAAAAGTTGGTAGGCACATTCCCTGCCCACAATTAACTTAGTCTGAAGGGGGAGACAGATATTAATGTAAATTAATTATAGGTAATTAAAGGTACAAATCCACTGCATAAGTGATGAAGAAGAGTGAGGGAGTCAGAGAAAAGAGTGTTTAATTAAGGATAGTCCCTTGGGAGAAGATGTGCTCTTAATAAGTCTTTGAAGGTCAGAAGAGTGCTGGTCTTTTGTATTGGGAGGGGGAGGGAGTTCCAGGCCAGAGAGAAGATGTGAGCAAAGGGTCAGCAGCGAGATAGACAAGATGGGGGCACAGTGAGCAAAGGGTGAGTGCTGGATTCTAGAAGGAAATCAGTAAGGTATGGTAAGAGGATGCGATCTGATTGTAAGGGATTTCTGTTTGCACAGATGGATGGGCAACCACTGGAGGGTCTTGAGGAATGGGGAGATATGAACTGAACTTTTCTTTTAGAAAACTGATTCTGGAAGCAGAGTGAAGCTATGGACTGGAGAAGGAGAGACAGGCAGGGAGGTCAGTGAAGAGGCAGATATAGTAGTCAAGTTGGGATATGACAAATACTTGAATCACCATAGCAGTAGTTTGACGGAGGGAATTGGGCAGATTTTAGCAGTGTCTTGAAGGTAGAACTGACAGAGTTTGGTGACAGATTGAGTGTATGGGTTGTAAGAGAGACGAGTTGTGGATAATGCCAAGATTACGGGCTTGTGAGAAAGGGAGGATAGTGGTATTGTCTACTCTGATGGGAAAGTTGGGGAGGCCAGGGTTTGGCTGGGAAGATGAAGGATTCTGTTAGACACATGTTTAATTTGAAGTGTTAATGGGACATCCAAGTAGAGATGTCCTGAAGGCAGGAAGAAATGCATGACTGCAGAGAAAGAGAGAGATCAAGATTGGAGATGTAGATGTGGGAATCATCCATAAAGAAATAGCAGTGGAAGCCATGGGGAGCGACTGAGTTCTCCAAGGGAGTGGTGTAGATGGAGAACAGAAGGGACCCAAGACAGCCTTGATGGACCTCCACTGTCAGAAGGTGAGAGGCAGAGGAGAAGTCTGCGAAAGACACTGAGAAGGCGCTGTTGGAGAGATAGGAGAATCCAAGGGCGGATTGTGTCAAGCGAAGCCTAGGTTAAGTAATATTTCAAGGAGAATGGGGTAGTTCTCAGTGTCAAAGGCAGCTGAGAGGTCTAGGAAGATTAGGATGCAGTAGAGGCTGTCAGATTGGGCGAGAAGAAGGTCATTTGTGTCTTTAGAGAGAGCAGTTTCCATGGGTCATGGGGGCAGAAACCAGATTGGAGAAGTTGTGTTTTGCCCGAGAACACACAGCAGACAGGTGGCAGAGCTGGGATCAGAAGTCTGGTCTTCTGATTCATGGGCCCATGCTTCCTCCATTTTATTGCCAAAGCTCTTACATTAGTTATTTTATGCCTCACAACACCTCTGTGGGGTAGGATTCAGGTATTTTTATGCCCACTTTACAGATGGAACTGAGGCATGAAGAGGTTGAGTGATTTGCACAAGGCCACACAGTAGACAGTAGTTTGGGCATGGAGACCATGTACCCTTTAAGAACTTCATAGTCACCCCACCCTCGGCCTCCCAGCACTTACGTACATGTCTGAAATTACGTACGTATCTATATTTCACTTATATTAATGTCTGTCTCCCCACTCTAGTGCGTAAGCTCTTTGTGGCCAGGGAACGTGTCTGCCAACTCTGTTGTATTGTACTCTCCCAGTTAGCACAGTGCTCTGCACATAGAAAACTCAATAAATACCGTTGATTGATTGATGATTAATCCATGATTGCTCCAAGAGTTTTTAAAGGTTAAGAAAAGAAATATTTTAACTGCGGGGAGGGGAATGAGGGATGGCGCTGGAACCGAATGTCAGGGATGGATGAGAGTGAGTTGAGCGGGGGCCAGCATTTAGGAAGGGGTGTTGGATGAGAGGGGCAGGGTGACCAGAGGGAGGGGACTGAGGACATGACAGGGATAGGGTGTTCAAGAAAGAAAGGAGCTGCAGCAGCAGCAGCTGATCTGATCATAAGATCATTTTTCATTATTTTTTCATATGTATATCTCATATGGGGCAGACAGCCAACCCGCAACTCAAGGCCACACATACTGTGTGGTTCATTTTTTTACCATGGTGGTGAGTGGCAGTGAGCCATCGTGGTTCTCAGCTCCAGCTAGATCGAATGATCTTGGGCAAGTCACTCCATTCCTCTGTATCTCCGTTACCTCATTTGTAAAACGGGGGTTGAGACTGTGAGCCCCACAAGGGACAGGGGCTGTGTCCAACTCAATTTGCTTGTACCCCCGCACCCCAGGGCTTAGTACAATGCCTGGCACGTGGTAAGTGCTTAACAAATACCATTATTATTATTGTTATTATTACTATTATTATTATTCCCTCCCCCAGATGCCCTCCCTGGAAGTGCCCTCTTGCCTCCATCACCTGCTCCCCAGACATGCCAGTTAAAGGAATTTTTTTGTGGTCTGTGGCTCTTGGCCATATCATGTTGTCATTGGTTGGCACCTCTTCAGTTTATGGAACTTGGCCTGCTCTGTTGGATCATAAAGAAATAAAAAATAGCCATAGTCTTTACTATTGCTGTTGTCTCGGGCCATCCAGGGCCTGGTCCATCCTGGCAACTTAGCTCCATTCTGGGAGGGAAGCCAGAGAAGCCCCAGAACCCTGGTCACTGGAAGAGCCGATTGCACTTAACATCCAGGTTGCTTTCGTCAATCAGTCTATGGCTTGTGTTCCTTAAGTGCTTACTATGTGCAGAGCACTGTACTAAGTTCTGGAGAGAATATCGTATATCAGAGGTGGTGGACGAGTTCCTTTCCCACAAGTAGCTTACCATCTAGAGAGAGAGGTGTTCTTTGGTTTGCTTTGAAGTGTATCTTGTGGTCTGATGTATCTGATACTGTTATTCTCATTCATTCAGAAATTATGTTAAAGGGCACCCAATTATAGGCTTTAGCAAGAAGTTTTATCTTGAATAGAACATTCAAAGAGAGAAGATATTAGCTGGAGGGGAGGAAATAAACCCCTTAACTAGTGGTACAGAAGTGCCTTTTAGAAGCAGTAATAGAGTCTGAATAGAGTGAAAATTAACTTTGGGAAAATGTAAAGGAGTTTGTTAGATTATTATATGTCTGGATGCTTCCTTCCTTGCTATCTGTTCATATTCTTCATACCCCAGAATTACTGTCTACTCACTACGTGTTGCCTCCCTCTCTAGGCAGTATATGGATTCCGTATTTCATAAATCAATTGTCTCTTTTGGTATAGCCGGATTGCTGACTACTGATCCAAGAGTGAGAGAACGAAAGAAGCCAGGACAAGAAGGAGCCCGCCGGAAATTCACCTGGAAGAAGCGGTAGAGACCAAAGAGGAGACAGACCTGCCTGATTTCTTGCAGCATGCACAGAATCAGTCATAAATATTCATTTCATAAATTTATTCAAAATAAAGTTTTCATATTTCTGTTGATCCTGTTTTCAGTTCACTTTTAAACTCTAGGAAAATTTTTCACAGAACAGCATTATTTATGGCTCATGGCTTGCACAGAAAAATTAATTTGGTATGTTCGTTGATACCTCATCGCAATATAATATGGAGGTACACCTGATTCCGAGCTACCGTGATATGGAAAATCCAGAGATACGTCATGTGCCTGTGACTGGCTTAGCCCAGGATTCATATGCCTTACCTGACTCTGCATCCAGTCGCTGCCAGAAAATCAGTTCCCTTGCTTCTACCCTGCCGATTTCACAGTCCTCCCTTGTGGACTGGGTTTTCTGATCCATCTGGACGCTCAGGAGAGGCAGCACAGTTGTGGCTAGATGGAAGGGACAGAGATCTTAAACTAGCATTTCTTTCCCACCCTGATTCTGAGTCACCTTAGACCAAAGCGGGCAAACTCTTACTGAGGTGCTCAGGCTGTCCTCCACAGAGAAGCAACATGACATAGTAGATGGAACACAGACCTTGGAGTCAGAAGGTCATAGGTTCCAAACCTGGCCCCGCCACCTGTCTGCTCTGTGACTTTGGGCAAGTCACTTCTCTGTGCCTCAGTTCCCTCATCTGTAAAATGGAGATCGAGACTGTGAGCCCCACATGGGATAGGGACCGTGTCCAACCTGATTTGCTTGTATCCACCCCAGGGCTTGGTACATGCCTGGCATAAAGTAAGCGCTTAACAAATACCATATTATTATTACATTCGCAATGCCTTTGCATTTAAGTCTGAGAAAGTCCAACCCACAGGGTCACTGACTGTTCAAGATTCAGCCACATTTTAGGAAATGTGACAAGCATTTGGTCAGGAAGCAGCGTGTGTAGTGGATAGGGCACAGACCTGGGAGTCAGAAGGACCTAGGTTCTAATGTCAGCGACCATTTGTCTGCTGTGTGACCTAGGGCAGTCTCTTCTCTGTGCCTCAGGTATCTCATCTGTAAAATAGAGATTGTAAGCCCCATGTAGAACATGGTCTGTGTCCAAACCTGATTAGCTTGTATCTACCCCAGTGGTTAATACAGTGCCTGGCCCATAGAAGTGCTTTACAAATACCATTTTTTAAAATGTAGGACTGGTCCTCGATAAAGAGGTTTGGCAATCACTGAACTTTTTTTCATTTTGGAAAAGGATGAGAGCTAGGAAAAGAAAGCATAGGAAACTGGTAACTTTAATAGCATTCTAACTTTATTGAAATGTCTATGAGAATATCTACCTTGTCCTATTTTTTAAAATCCCTAATGTGAATTGCACAACTCAGTAATATCGATGGCTGTACTACATCTCTCGTCTGTGGAATGATGCCTGCTCCCGGTTGAGAAATGATGGGTTAAGATTAGTCCTGACACGTGCAGACTGAGAATCTTGTGCAGAGGAATCGATTATAGGGCTAACTACTTATGCAGCACCACAAACAAGAAGGCAGGGAGGGGTGCTCCACATTGTGGATTATACACGTGGTCTTCACCCACATTAGGCAGGTCTAGAATCCTGGTCTCCTGATTCCCTTGTTCTGTGTTTTTCTCTGGCCGACGGCAACGGTCCAAGATGTGTGCCAGATTCTACTTGAACTATTGGAGATAGATAGCTCTAGTCTAGTCTAGAGAGCATCACTGCCATCAGTAATGTTTATTGAAGTGCTTTGCTAGGCACTTCAATATGTACGTGGAAAATTCTATGCTGCATCCACCCAACAGACATTTTTAACAGTTATGTACGCCTCTCTTTGGCAAGTGGATAGAGCGTGGGGCTGGGAGTCGCATGTTGATGGGTTCTAATCCCGGCTCTGCCACTTGTCTGCTGTGTGCCCTTGGGCAAGTCACTTCGCTTCTCTCTGCCTCCATTATCTGTAAAATGGGGATTGAGCTCCACATGGGACAGGGACTGTGTCCAACCCAATTAGCTTGGATCCACCCCAGTGCTTAGTACAGTGCTTGGCACATAGTAAGTGCTTAACAAATACCACTATTATTATATTGCTATATAAAGACTGATGGTAGATATTGCTCTGGGTCCAGGTTAATCCAGGTATGTATTTTTGGTCCTCTTCTTGGATTGAATTTGGGTCCATTGTACTGTGGCCTTACCTAAGTCCTCCTTTCCTCTCCCATTCCCTTCTATGTCACCCTGACTTGCTCCCTTTATTCTTCCCTCCTCCCAGCCCCAAAGCACTTATGTACATATCTGTTAATTTATATTAATGTCTGTCCTCCCCCCCAGACTGTAAGCTCGGTGTAGGCAGGGAATGTCTGTTGTACTCTCCCAAGCACTTAATACAGTGCTCTGCATCCAGTAAGAGCTCAAGAAATGCAATTGACTAACACTAACTGCTTTGGTCTTATGCCGTCGAGTTGTTTCCGGCCCATAGAAACACTGTGGACACATCTCTCCCATAACGCCCCGCTCTCCATCTGCAATCATTCTAACAGTGTATTCATAGAGTTTTCTTGGTAAAAATACGGTTTACCATTGCTTCCTTCCACACAGTAAACTTGAGTCTCCACCCTCGACTCTCTCCCTTGCTGCTGCTGCCCAGCACAGGTGAGTTTTGACTTGTAGAAGATTGCCTTCCACTCCCCAGCCGCTGGCCAAATTAGGAATGGGATGGTTATGCCTCTGCTTGGCTCTCCCTCCCGTAGTCGAGACTGGTAGAGTACTGGAAACCCTCCAGATGCAACCCTGAGAGGGGCTAATGGCTCTAGAAGGTACTCAATCACTTATTTATTTACTTCATATATATAAAATATATATTTATATATATATTCACCTTGCTGAAACCAGCTGCATCCATGACCTTCCTCCTGCTCCTACTATTTGTCAATAATGTATCTACCTGTCTTCTCTTTAGATAGTAAAGCCCCTGACAGTTGGGGCCATGTGTCTTCTTCTGTTGCTTATGTACATAACTATTCTTCATTTTCCAAGATCTCACTACTGATGATAAGATGTTAACAATTGAATGGTTGATAGATATGCTTTCAGGATGTGGTCATGAATGAAAAAATTGAGATCGACACCTCAAGGTAATCACTGGGTACTTGTTGAACGCTTAAGGTGTGCAGAGCACTGTACTAAGCACTTGGGAGAGTGCAACGGGGTTGGTAGAGATTATACCTGATTACATTGAAATAAACATTAAAATAAATTATGGGTATGTGCATGCATGACATAAGGCTGAAGGTGGGGTGAATATTAAGTGCTTAAAAGGTACAACTCTTAAGTGGAAGAGCAACACAGACGGGAGAGGGAGTAGGGGAAATGAGAGCTTAGTCAGGCAAGGCCACCTGGAGGAGATGTGATTTTAATAAGGCTTGGAAGGTGGAGAGCATGTTGGTCTGTCATATATGAAGGAAGAGGGAGTCCCAGACGAGTGGGAGGATTGTGGACAAAGGGGTCAGGAGTGAGAGGCAAAATAAAGGAACAATAGGTTGGCATTAGAGAAGCTTATTGCTGACCACCGCCTACCATCGACAACATACAGGGTTTTCTGTAAGAGAACATTCCCCAAAAGGAAAGAACCCACCCGTTGTCCTAGTATAATTACCAGTTCAAGAGTGAGACAGTGTGACACAATGCAGTTTACTGGTTCACACGTACACTGGTTTAGGGGCTAAAGGATTCCTGTCCGCAGAGGAAAGACCACTGTCCCCTGGGATCCTTCTATACTTCTTCCAGCACCACTGTCCCCCGGGATCCTTCTATACTCCCCGGTTCTGCTCTGAAGGGGACATCCTCGCCTCTTATGTCAGTCTGGGTGATGTGGGGCGTTCCTGAGGGGTGACTGCATATTTCAGGATGGGGGTGTCTCCTGGTTGGGAGTCCGTGCAGCTCTTGCAAAAGGGTCCTGGCTGGTTCTGCTAGTGTTCTCTTGGGCTGATGAGAGAATATTTCACTGCTCCTTCAATACAACCAATCTTAGTAGCTTTCCTGGTGATGATGGGATGACCTCTCTGTTGGAGCCTGGTTGTCCCTTCTTGGATTTGCTGATAACTACCCTGAACACATCCACTTTTTGTGTTCCATTTACTATCACTTGGGTCCTGGTCCCTGGTTTTTGTGTTACTATCAGGAACGGCCTGCTGTATTCCCTTTTTCAGCTCCTTCTGTTATCCCCCATAGTTCCCCTGCATCGACTTTAGGACCCCGCCACCTCAGTGTCTAGCCTCTGTTAACAAAGCAAAGGGAGCTGACTGGATCGTAGTAGGAAATCAGTGAGATAAGATAGGAGGAGGCAAGCTGATTGAGTGCTTTAAAGCCTATAGTAAGGAGATTCTGTTTAATGTGGAAATCAGTGAGATAAGATAGGAGGAGGCAAGCTGATTGAGTGCTTTAAAGCCTATAGTAAGGAGATTCTGTTTAATGTGGAGGCGGATGGGCAGCAATTAGAGGTTCTTCTCTTGTCGTATGCCCTCGAGTCGTTTCCGACCCATAACGACACCACAGACACATTTCTCTCAGAACGCCCTGCTCTCCATCTGCAATCGTTCTGGTAGAGGGTAGAGTATCCAGTGAGTTTTCTGGATAAAAATACGGAAGTGGTTTACCATTGCCGCTTTCTGCGCAGTGGACTCAAATCTCCATGCTTGACTCTTCCATGCTGCTGCTGCCCAGCATGGGTGAGTTTTGACTTGTAGCAGATTGCCTTCCACTCAATAGCCACTGCTCCAGCTAGGAATGGAATGGTTAGGCCTCTGCTTGACTCTCCCTCCTGTAGCCAAGACTGGTAGAGTACTGGAAACTCACCAGGTGAGACCCTGAGAGGGGGAGAGATTCTTGAGGAGTGAGAAAATGTGGACTGTTTTGTTTTTTTGTTTGTTTGTTTTTAGAAAAATGATCCAGACAGCAGAGTGAAGTATGGCCTGGAGTAAAAAGAAACAGGAGTCTTGGAGGTCACCAAGGAGACTGATGCAGTTGTCAAGGTGGGATAGAATAAGTGCTTGGATCAACATAGTAACAATTTGGATGGAGAAGAAAGGATGGCTTTTAGCGGTTTTGTGAAGGTGGAACCGACAGGATCGATGACAGTCTGAATATGAGGGTTATGAGAATGTAAATATGAGAGAGATGAGTAAAGTATCATTTCAAGGTTACAGGCTTGTGAGACAGGGAAGATTGTGGTGTTGTCTACAGTGAGGGGAAAAAGGAGGACAGGGTTTGGGTGAGAAGAGGAGGAGTTCTATTTTGGACATGTTAAGTTTGAGGTGTCCTGGGGACATCCAAGTAGAGACGTCCTGAAGGCAAGAGGAAATGTGAGGCTGCAGTCTCTCGATCAGGACTGGAGAGGTAGATTTGGGAATCATCCACATAGAATGGCAGGGGTAGCGAATGAGTTCTCCAAGGAAGTGGGTGTTCTAATGAAAACACAGGGATTGCGTTCTTACCAAACTCCACAGTAAGGAAAACTCAGGGTATTTCTAATAAAAACTGTGGTATTTGTTAAATGCTTACTCTGTGCCAAGCTTTATACTAAGTGCTGGGGTAGACACAAGATAATCAGTCTAGACACAACATATATTAAATCCCTATTTTGCAGATGAGGAAATGGAAGCACAGAGAAGTTACGTGACCTGCCCAGGGTATCCCAGCAGATCTGGCAGAGAACCCAGGTTCTCTGACTCCCAGGTCTGTACTCTTTCCACTAGGCCACACTGCTTCTCTGTAGTATCTTTTGAGTGTTCACGGTATCTACGGCACACGGGTGCCAAAGGCATTACAACACTATGGCGTCCTGCATCCAAGCAGACTCAGATTGTTGGATGAACATTCCCTAATTCCCTAACAGTGTTCTATACATCATGAAAACAGACATTCTTGGCAGAATCGGGTGTATTTAAACTCATTGAAAACAGGTCCGTGGGTGGCTCTTTTTTGGATGAGCAATCCAGAAAAACTAAATCTTTTTTCATTTTTCTTGGACTTCAGAATCTTCAAAGAAGCCAGCTTTACAGTGTGATGTCTGAATGCCCCATTACAAGGAGGTAAGAAGGAGCTTCAGAGCAGGTGATAAAATAGGGTAAGAAACAGGGAGAAACCCATAAGCTGATCAGTTTTAAATAGGGAGATTCCAAAGTCCAGAATTTTCTGCAATCCCACAGTACATTTTGGCCTTTACGTCAATCAGTCGTATTTACTGAGTACTTACTGTGGTCAGAGCACTGAACTAAGTGTTTGGGAAAGTCCGGTGTAACAGAGTTATATGTTTCATGTTGGAAACAACCAAATGCGTGTATCAAATCCCTCTTTATCTACTTATTAAATTGTATTTTGTGAACACCAGTGACAGAATCCATGTTTTCATCAGCATTGAGCCATGATCGGAAAACATCTACTCCATTTCTATTTCTCCATGTAAAAAAAATGGAAATTACTTTCTTCTGCCTCCCTAATTGGTCTGAACAGTTGTCAGTACTCTTTTATCAAGAAGTAGCATTTACTGAGTACCTACTGTGTGCAGAGGATTGAATTAATTTCCCATCTTTCCTCGCAACTTTCTCCTCCCCACAACTTTCCCGTCACAATTGACAGCTCTCCTTCCTATCTCACAAAGCCGGTAACTTGACTTATCTCTCTCCTTCAGTACATGTATTCAGTGAGCGACTAAATCTGTTTAATCTACATAATGTCTCCAGAATTATTTCCTTCCTCTCCTCCAAACTGCTACCATACTGGTTCAAGCACTTGTCATATTCCATCAGCCTCCTCCCTAACCTCCCTGCCTCCAATCCCTCCCCTCTCAAATCCATACTTCATTCTGCTGCCTGGATCATTTTTCTAAAATATGTTCAGCACATGTCTCCTCATTCCTCTGAGTACCTCCAAAGGTTGCCCTTAATAATAATAATAATAATTAAGGTATTTGTTAAGTGCTTACTCTATGTGCCAAGCACTGTAGATATGTGGTAATCAGGTTGTTCCATGTGGGGCTCACAGTCTTAATCCCCATTTTACAGATGGAGTAACTGAGGCACAGAGAAGTTGTGACTTGCCCAAGGTCACACAACAGACAAGTGTCAGAGCACGATTAGAACCCACATCCTCTGACTCCCAAGCCCGTGTTCCTGTCACTAGGCCATATTGCTTAAGGCTCATCTAACTCCACCTGAAGCTGAAACTCCTCACCACTGGCTTTAAGGCACCCGGTAAGCTTTCTCCCCTATTATCCTTCCTCCTCTGCCACTAAACCCCAGCCCATGCATTCTGCTCATCTAATACCGACCTACTCACTGTTCCTCGCTCTCACCTCAATCTATCAGGTTTGGGGGATGAAGATGAGGATTTCAGTTTGGAGCACATTGATCTTGAGGTGCCAGTGAGACATCGATATAGAGATGTCCTGGAGGTAGAAAGGAATGTGGGATTAATTATAATGATGATAATAATAATAGTAGTAATAGTATTTGTTAGGTGCTTACTATGTGCCAAGCACTACTCTAAGCTCTAGGGTAAATACAAGATAATCAGGTCCTACATGGGGCTCACAGTCTAAATAGGGAGAACAGGTATTGGATCCCCATTATGCAGATGAGAGAACTGAGGCTCAGAGAAGTGTCTTGCCCAAAGTCACACAGCAGGTACTTAGCAGAGCCGGGATTAGAACCTAGGTCCTCTGATTCCTAGACCCGGTGGTCTTTTCACTAGGCTATACTTCTCAGAGAAGCGGATTGCAGAGAGAGAGAACAGTTGGAACTGGCAAGATACATTTGGAAGTCATCTATATAGTGAAACAAGATTGGCCTAGTGGAAAGAACATGAGCATGGATGTCAGGAGACCTGTGTTCTAGTGCCTATTGTATGACCTTGAGCAAATCATCTAACTTCTCTATGCCTCAGTTTCCTCATCTGTAAAATGGAGATTCAATACTTCCCCTTCCTACTTAGACTGTGAGCCTAAGGTAGGATAGGGACTTTGTCTGACCTGGTTAACTTGTAATAATAGTAATAATTATAAGCGCTGGGGTAGATACAGGGTAATCAGATTGTCCCACGTGAGGCTCACACTCTTAATCCCGTTTTACAGATGAGGTAACTGAGGCACCGAGAAGTGAAGTGACTTGCCCACAGTCACAGAGCAAACAAGTGGCAGAGCCGGGATTCGAACTCATGACCTCTGACTCCCAAGCCTGGGTTCTTTCCACTGAGCCACGCTGCTTCTCATAGTTAAGGTATTTGCTAAGCATTTACTATGTGCCGAGCACTGTTCTAAGCACTGGGGTAGATACGAGGTAATCAGGTTGTCCCACGTGGGGTTCACAGTCTTAATCCCCATTTTATAGATGAGGTTACTGAGGCACAGAGAATTCAGTCATTCATTTTCATTCAATCATATTTATTGAGAGCTTACTGTGTGCAGAGCACTGTACTAAGTGCTTGGAAAGTACAATTTGGCAACTGATAGAAACAGTCCCTACCCAACAACGGGCTCACAGTCTAGAAGCGGGGAGACAGACAACAAAACAAAACAAGTAGACAGGCAACAATAGCATCAAAATAAATAAATCGAATTATAGATATATATACATCATTAATAAAATAAATAGAATAATAAATATGTACATATACAAGTGCTGTGGAGTGGGGAGAGGGTTAGAGCAGAGGGAAGGAGTAGGGGCAATGGGGAGGGGAGGAGGAGGAGAGGAAAAGGGAAGCTCAGTCTGGGAAGGCCTCCTGGAGGAGGTGAGCTTTCAGTAAGGTTTTGAAGGGGGGAAGAGAGCTAGTTTGGTGGATGTGAGGACGGAGGGCATTCCAGGCCAGAGGTAGGATGTGGGCCAGGAGTCGATGGTGGGACAAGTTAGAAAGAGGCACTGTGAGGAGGTGAGCTCCAGGGGAGTGGAGTGTGCGGGCTGGCTGTAGGAGAGAAGGAAGGTGAGGTAAGAGAGGGCAAGGGGATGGAGAACTTTGAAGCCAAGAGTGAGGAGTTTTTGCTTGATATGAAGGTTGGAGGGCAACCACTGGAGGTTTTTGAGGAGGGGGGTGACGTGCCCAGAGCATTTCTGTAGAAAGATAATCCGGGCAGCGGAGTGAAGTATAGACTGAAGCGGGGAGAGACAGGAGGTTCGGTGATCAGAAAGGATGCTGATGCAGTAATCCAGTCAGGATAGGATTAGTGATCGTACTAATGTGGTAGCAGTTTGGACGAAATTAAGTTACTTGCCCAAAGTCACACAGCAGACAAGTGGTGGAGGTGGGATTAGAACCCACAACCTATGACTCCCAACCCCGTGCTCGTGCAACTAAGCCACGCTGCTTCGCCCCAGCACTTGGAAGAGTGCTTAGCACATAAGTGCTGAACAAACATGTTGATTATTATTCCTACAATTATTACTATTATTATTAGAGGCATTAGTTGAAGTCCTGGGAGTGGAGGAGTTTCCTAAGGGAGAAGAGAAGGGGATCCAGAACAGAAGCTTGAGTTAAGGATCGGAGGCTGTGGAAGATCTGGAGAAAAGAATGGAAAAGAACTGAAAAAGATTGGCCAGAGGGGTCGTAGGAGAATCAGGAAAGACTGCATCAGGAAAAAAGCCAAGATTAGAAAATGTTTCCAGGAAGAGGAATCCGTTCACAGTGTCCAAAGCAGCGAAGAGGTCGAAGGAGATTAGGATAGAGTAGGGTCCATTAGATTTGGGAAGGAGATCATTAGTGACCTTGGGGAGAGTGGAACTCCTTTGAGAGTTCCTTATCAATTCAATTCAAAATGATCGATATCCAGTTAATTCTGCATCGTCCTCTTCACTGGTCTCCCTTCCTCCAGCCTCTCCCATCTCAGTGTCAACTTCCTACTGCTGCTCAGTTCACCTGTTGCCCAGACGTCTTTCTTGAAGCATCGTTTGACACACTTCACTCCTCAAAACCCCCCAATGGCTAGTCATTTCCCTCGGTACCAAGAAAAATTCCTTCACATTATCTTCAGGTGTCTCCACCAGGTCTCTCTATCAAAATACTGGCTCTCTTCAGTCCTCCCAAATTCATTTTCTAACTGCACTCTGCCACTGCTGCCACCAGATCATGCTGTTAGGAATTGTCTCTATTTGTTGCCAAGTTGTACTTTCCAAGCACTTAGTACAGTGCTCTGCACACAGTAAGTGCTCAGTAAATACAATTGAATGAATGAATGCTGTTTCCTTAGCCTGAAGCTCCTTTTCCTCCCAAACCACCAGATCAAAACTCTTCCCATTTTCAAAATCCTCCTAAGAGCCTCATGGAAATAACCCAGGCCCGGGAGCCAGAGAGCCTGGCTTCTAATCCTGGCTCTGCCACTTGCCTGAAGTTTGACCTTGGGGAAGTCACTTCACTTCTCTGTGCTTCAGTTTCCTCATATGTAAATGGAGATTCAATCCTTTTCTACCTCTTCCTTAGACTGTGATCGCCATGTGGGGCAGGAATTGAGACTGTGTCTGATTTGACCCTGTTGCATCTACCCCAACGCTTAGGGGAGTGTTTGGCATATGGTAATTGTTTAACAAATATTATGTATTATTATTATTTTATGTCTTCCCCACAGCACTTATGTACATATCTGTAATTTATTTATATTAATGTCTGTCTCCCCCTCTAGACTGTAAGCTCATTTTGGGCAGGGAATATTTCTGTTTATTTTTGTGTCATACTCTCCCAGGTGCTTAGTACAGTGCTCTGCGCACAGTGAGCACTCAATACATATGATTGACAATTCACAACACGACTTTAACAATCACGTATTTTATTCCTATCTTCAGCTTGTATACTTTTATTTAGTGTGTGTTTATTTTGACTTTCAATTTCTCTGCTCTATCGTTGTTCTTCCTCCTGCTTGCACTCTTTGAAATCACTTTTATCTGTCTTTCTCCCCGACAAGTTCATAAGCACCTTTAGGGCAGGGATCAATGTCTTCCCTCTGCTGAAATTCTCTCCCAGGCACTTAGGACCCTGCTTTTCACTCAGTAAAATTCTCAATAAATGCTACTGATAGATTGTTTCTCTTCCAGTGTTCTTGCCTGTAAGCTGATATGCTCATTTTACTATAGCGCTCCATTGAGATTCTACCAGGGATAAAATCAAAAGCAGCATTTTTGTTTCTGCTTCTCTAAGTAGACTTGGTTTTCATATAGTGATACTTAAAATTGTTACTCTCCTTTACCAGTTTTCCTTTCTTGTCAATTTTCACCATCTTTTCCTAGCAGGTATGCTGTTCCCATCAGTAGAGATTTTCACGTTCTGCTGTTGAAAGCCATGCAGACAAATATATGACAGACAACTTCACAATGCCAGAATTTATCATCAACATTACCACAGGCCCAGAGAAACACTGCCAACATTTCTTTGGCAGCATTTTCATTTGGACAAGTAAATAAAAGGCTTAGAATAAAAGTACCTTTCAACCATAACTACTGTGACATAAATTACATGGTTATCCTTAAATTATATGGTCTAACCAGAGTAAATTTCTTTGATCATATCCCTTGTTCTTTTAAGAAGTCTATTCTTAAATTTTTATCATCTTGCAATTTTTTTCCACTTTTCAAGTGCATGTAATTTTTTTTATAAATTAGTGCAGTGCTAACCTATTACTTCTATACTGCTCTCTTAGGTGACCTATTTCTAGGAAGGAATTTTCAGATGATATATAAAACCAGTTGGTAGTTATTACCACTTAGAGTGAAAGAGAAAAGTCTTCGAATGAAAGTGGGCCTCTCCACAGAGTAAATTTCACTTAAATACCTCAAGAAGGTTAAAAAGAGTTCACTGAATAATTCCAGGGAAAGCCTTAAAAGATTTTAAGTTAAGGAATGCTGTTGGATTCCAAAAACCAAAAGAGGAGAATGAGAGTGAAGTACTGCAATAGGTATTTTTCCTTTCTGCTATCACTCAACAAATTCATGCATGACTAACCAATTTCACAACTTCAGTCTTTTGGGAATATTCTTCAAGTACCATGTTTACTTTGGGTCAATAATCAATCAGTTGTATTTATTGAGCCCTGTGTGCAGAGCACCCTTCTAAGCACTTGGGAGAATACTATATAACAAATTATCAGACACATTCCCTACCCACGGCGAATTTACAGTCTAGAGGACTGTGTGCAGAGCACTGTACTAAGCACTCAGGAGAGTACAATATGACACTATAACAGAATTGGTAGACACATTATTATATAAATAACAGCTTTGTTGAATTTGTAAATCAAATTTGTCTGATTTTTTCAAAGAAAGGTAATGAAAGCATGAATACTTTATGCTTTTCATTAGTGAGCTTTTTCATTTAGTGAGCCCGTTCAAAAATCAGTTTGAGAACTTATCGCACATGCAATGTATGCAAAGTATTTGAGCATTATTTTAAGGATGGAGAAAATGAAATAACTAATTACTCGACCCAAGATCTTAAGGAGTCAAAAGCAGGATTGAGATAGGAGTTACAGTATCAGAAAGAATAAAGATAGTCTGGCTGGGGGGAGTGAAAAGAGTAGGAATTCAAGAATGGACGTTTCATTCAGTATTATTTGAGTAATGACGTGTCACCTGAAATACAGAGTGGATTGCATTTTTGCACTTTTTCTGAATTTTCTAGCTTGGTCTAGGCCCCTAGTGACTTGAAGAAATGTTTTTGTTTTTTTTTAACACCTCCTTCATGTTATCAGAACTGCGTGAGATATCTAAGCACAGGAAATACTATGATGTGTGGGGCTTGGAATGGAAATAAGCACTTAGTACAGTGCTCTGCACACAGTAAGTGCTCAATAAATATGATTGAATGAATGAAAAGTTTTGTATTTCTCTCTGAGTTTGAGTCCCACTCTAAAAAGAGGTAGTTCTCATTTTACAGGCTTGTACTCTAAAAGAGTAATTCTAATGTCCCTTAGCTTACTGATCAATTCTGGAATGAAATGTTTTGTATTTTTCCCTTAGTTTCTTTGAGTCCCACTCTAAAAAGAGGTAGTTCTCATTTTACAGGCTTGTACTCTAAAAGAGTAATTCTAATGTCCCTTAGTTCACTGATCAATTCTGGAATGAAAAGTTTTGTATTTCTCTCTGAGTTTCTTTGAGTCCCACTCTAAAAAGAGGTAGTTCTCATTTTACAGGCTTGTACTCTAAAAGAGTAATTCTAATGTCCCTTAGCTCACTGATCAATTCTGCTCTGTGATTTGAGTATCAAGAGTGGCCCGGAATTATAACTAATCTGATTTTATCACTGGAAAATTAGTGGGTTTTTTTGGACTTCTAGAGAGTTCATACGCTTCCAAGCCAGAAGAAACCTGACTGGACTAATGGAAGGAGCATGGGTCTGGGAGTCAGAGGACCTGAGTTCTAATCCAGCTCTGCCACTTGCCTGCTGAGTGACCTTGGATTTGTCATTTAACGTGCCTCTGTTATCTCGTCTGTAAATTAGGGATTAAGATGGTGAGCCCCATGTGGGACATGGACTGTGTCCAACCTTGTACCTGCCCCAGCAATTAGTAGAATGCTAGGCACATAGTAAGTGTTTAACAAATGTAATTTAAAAAAAATTATATTATGCTAGGATTCCCACTGTCTTCTATTGTGTCCATCACTGCTTGTTTCACTACATAGGAAGTGTCTGGTCTGGCAAATTTCAAAATGAATCAAATGTGTCATATCTTGGATGTACCCCAGGGACTGTCAAACATCTGACACTGCATTCAAAAGTCACATGGACAGAATACATAACATCATTTTTTGCATTTTTAAATGACATTTGTTAAGTGCTTACTATGTGCCAGACACTGTACTAAGCACTGAGGTAGATATAAATTAATCAGGTTATACACAATCCATGTTCTACATGGAGCTCACTGTCTGAATCCCCGTTTTACAGATGAGGTAACTGAGGCACAGAGAAGTGAAGTGACTTGCCAAGGTCACACAGCAGAGAAGTGGCGATGCAGGGATTAGAACCTAGGTCCTCTGGACCCCAGGTCTGTGCTCTTTTCACAAGACCATGGTGCTTCCCATTCATTTAGTAATAATGATGGTATTTGTTAAGCACTTACTGTATGCCAGGGACTTTACTAAGCGCTGGGGTGGATACAAGCAAATCGAGTTGGACACAGTCCCTGTCCCATGCGGGGCTCACAGTCTCAATACCCATTTTACAAATGAGGTAACTGAAGCCCCGAGAAATGAAGTGACTTGCCCAAGGTCTCATAGAACACAAGTGGCAGAGCTGGGATTAGAACCGAGAAGCAGCGTGGCTCAGGGGAAAGAGCACGGGCTTTGGAGTCAGAGGTCATGGGTTCGAACCCTGGCTCGGCCACTTGTCAGCTGTGTGACTTTGGGCAAGTCACTTAGCTCCTCGGTGCCTCAGTTACCTCATCTGTAAAATGAGGATTAAGACTGTGAGCCCCACGTGGGGCAACCTGATTCCCCTGTGTCTATCCCAGCGCTTAGAACAGTGCTCGGCACATAGTAAGCGCTTAACAAATACCAATATTATTATTATTATTAACCCATGACCTTCTGACTCCCAGGCCCGTGCTCTATCCACTACCCCATGCTGCTTGGATTTATTACCAATCGTTATATTACACTTTGTATTTTTGATAGGTTTGACAACGAAGGGTAGAGTTGCTTGATAAGACGCAGTGAAAGAGAAAGGAAACAACAATTTTGAAGTGAGAGAAATTAAGCCTAAAACTTTATTTTTTGACTTAAAGGGGTGATTTCTGCTCTGCATTAATACCATGATTTTACCACAAGATGGGGTAGTTTACATTCTAATAAAGAAATTGAGAGGGAAATGGTGAAATCATCCCTCTTTGAAATGTCTCTAAGTCAAAAAGGATTCCTTTTTGTGTTAGCTACATTTGGAAGCCCTGAGTGGAGTAAATCAACTTTAGTTTCTAGCCTTTTCTCATTTGCAAGATAGTATTTTTAGATTCTAGATTAACGATTTTCATATGTTCTTATTTGAATTTAAGGTTACTGCATCATTTCAGTAGCTATTAAATCAGTTGATTTGGGGAAAAGCAAGTTGATGTGGGAGGGATCACAATCTTAGAGTTGTAGTTTAATGAGGTTAAAGACTTAGATAATCAAAATAATTGTTAGAAGTCTATTTTCAAGATAATCAAAATAATTAAGTTAGAAGTCTGTTTTCAGAACCAAAAATGTAATTTTTTCCATTTGCATTAACTCGAATTGGCATTTCAAAATGAAGATATGGGGTTACATCTAAGTTTGGCCCTTCCTCTCAGTAGTGGTAATTGTATTTATTAAGCAAATTCCTTGTGCAAAGCAGTGTACTAAGCACTAAGACAAAAATACCCAAATGAGAATTAGGGTCCATGGACTTCAAAAGGATCACAATCTAAGGACAAGGAGGGAGGGGTGGAGTGGAGATTGGCACAGTGACCAGCAACAGACACAAGGAAAGATGAAACAATAAACACAGAAATAACCCAAGTCAAGGACAATGATAAATAAAAGAAATAAGACAAAAAGAACAATAGGGTGTTGTGGCTAGAGGAGTGGAGGTTTGTGCTCCTCATGGCTGAGTCATACATTCACAGCTGCAGCCATTCATTCAGTCATTTTTTATGAACACTTACTATGTGCAGAGCACTGTGATAAGCACTTGGGAGAGTAAAATACTACAGTAGACACATTCCCACAATGAGCTTAAAGTCTAGTGGAGGGGAGACAGATATCAATACAAATAAATAACAGATGTGTACATATGTGCTGTGGGACTTGGCAGGGGGAAGAGAAAAGAGAGCAAGTTAGAGTGATGCAGAAGGGGGGGGGCTTAAGTCAGGGAAGGCCTCCTGGAGGAGATGTGCCTTCAATAAAGCTTTGAAGGAGGGAAGAGTAATTGTCTTTCGGATTTGAGGAGGGAGGACATTCCAGGCCAGAGGCAGGATATGAGTGAGGGGTTGGTGGAGAGATAAGCGAGACAGAGGCACAGTGAAAACATTCTCATTAGAAGAGTGAAATGTGAGGGCTGGGTTGTAGTAGGAGAGTAGTGCGGCAGGAGGGCTCTATGTGATTGAGTGCTTTAAAGCCAATGGTGAGAAGATTTTGTTCGATTTGGAGGTGGATGGGCAACCACTGGGGTTTTTTGAGGAGCAGAGTGACGTGTCCTGAACGTTTTTGTAGAAAAATGATTCAGGCAGCTGAGTCAAGGATGGACTGGGGTGGGGAGAGACAGGAGGCTGGGAGGCCAGCAAGGAGGCTGATGCAGTAATCCAGGAGGAGTAGGATGAATGATTGTATTAACAGTAACTGCCAGCCAAAGCCTCAATATGTTTTGAGGAGAGAATGTTACCTCGCTCATGGTTCTTCTCCACGCAAGTCAAAGGCTCAGTGCTCAGAGAGAATTACTCAGAGCAGAGCCACCCTTGGGAACTTTTCTTGAAGCCAAACACCACTTGGATACCTGAGGTCGGTCGGATTGACAAACTTCCTCCTCCTCTTGTCCTCCTTCCCCATCATTCTGCCACCCTGGCCGATGCCAGTACAATCTCCAATAGCCAGAGACGGGGCCACTTGACCAGTCAGGATCATGAGAAGCAACGTGACCTAGTGGCTAAAACTTGGTCCTGGGAGTCAGAGGACCTGGGTTCTAATCCCGGCTCCACCATTTGTCTGCTGTGTGACCTTGGACAAGTCACTTAACTTTGCTGTGCCTCAGGTACCTCATCTATGAAATAGGGATTAAAACTGTGAGCGCCATGTGGGACATGGACTGTGTACATCCTGATTAGCTTGCATCTACCCCAGAGTTTAGTACAGTTTCTCACACATAATAAATGTTTAACAAGTACTATAAAAAATATACTGTCTCCTGGACTCGGAAGACCCCCCACAGCATTGACAAAGAAAGCAGGTCTCAGTTGAGACCAAGGATGCTGGTGCTCAAGCCATTTGTCATTAAATTGCAAAAAAAAAAGCTGGTGAGGATAATCCCTTTAAGAATGGAGTGAGATCCAGGAAATTTTCCTCCAACTGCTCCGCATTCTCCCCCGAAAAGAGCATAGTCGCTGAATTGCAGGAACCGTATCTAATATCTTTTCTTCACTTATTTGATTATAGAGGACCCTAGAGTCTCTGCTATATATTGAGAATGAATACAACCCTTAGATTGAATCCAGCTGTTAAAATCTCTGGAAAAGTGGAAGTCTGGATTCTTACTCTCAAGAGAATGCCAAGTGACATTTTTTCCTTTTTCCATACATTCTGCATCCCAGAGGTAATCGCAAGGTAAACTCCTTTAAAGAGGCAGGACCATGATGCCCCTAGGCAAAGTGAAAAGCTGAAATCTGAAACTTTAAAATGAGTTTGCACCCATGAGTTAGTTATGCTATTTAATTAAGCACTTACTATGGGTCAAGTATTGGGATACAAGAGAATTAGCTTGGCCTAGTAGAAAGAGCATGGGCCTGGGAGTCAGAGGACCTGAGTTCCAATCCTGGCTCTGCTACTTGCCTGCTGTGTGAACTTGAGCAAGTCACTTAACTGCCCTGTGCCTCATTTTCTTCATCTTTAAAGTGAAGAATTAAACCCTCACTCTCTTCTACTTAGACTGTGAGCCCCATGTGGAACAGAAACTGTGTCTGTCTTGATTGTCTTATATCTAGACTGTAAACTCCTTGTCGACAGGGAACGTATCTACCAACTCTGTTGTAGTGTATTCTCCCGAGCGCTTAGTACAGTGCTCTTTACACAATAAGAGCTCAACAAATACCATTGATTCATTCATTCAATCATATTTATTTAGCTCTTAACTGTGTGCAGAGCAGGTGTGCAGTGTGATTGATCTACCCTAGTTCTTAGTTCAGTGCTTGGCACAAAGTGCTTACTAAATATCATAGTTGTTATTAATTATAAGGAGATTGGACCATTCATTCAGTTGCATTTATTGAGTGCTTACTGTGTGCAGAGCACTGGACTAAGTGCTTGGGAGTGTACAATATAACAATAGACACTTTCCCTGCCCACAACAAGCTTACAGTCTAGAGGGGGAGACAGACGGCTGTGGGAATAGGGGTAGGTGTGAATAAAGGGAGCAAGTAAGGGAGCAAGAGGGCTTAGTCAGGGAAGACCTCTTGGAGGAGGATGTGCCTTCAATAAGCTTTGAAGGTGTGGACAGTATTTGTCTCTTGGATATGAAGAGGGAGGGTGTTCCAGGGCAGAGGCAGGATGTGGGAGAGGGGTCGGCGACGAGATAGACTAGATTAAGATATGGTAGGAAGGTTAGCATTAGAGGAGCAGAGTTTCTGGGCTGGGTTGTAATAGGAGAATAGCAAGTTGAGATAGTAGCAAGGTGATGGAGTACTTTAAAGCCAATGGTGAGGAGTTTCTGTTTGATGTGGAGGTTCTTGAGGAATGGGGAAAGATGTTCTGAACCTTTTTGTAGAAAAATGATCTGGGCAGCAGAGTGAAGTATGGATTGGAGTGGGGAGAGATAGGAGGCAGGGAGGTCAGCGAGGAGGCTGATGCAGTAATTAAAGTGGAACAGGATAAATGCTTGGATTAACTCACAGTTTAACAGAGGGAGCAGGTATCTTATCCCCATTTTACAGATGATGAAACTGAAATACAGAGCGAGTAGGTGACTTTCCCAAAGTAACCAAACAGGCTAGTTCAGAATTAGAATTAGAGCCCAGAGCTCCCACTTCTTGGGCCGATAGTCTTCCCACTGGGTCATGCTGCCTTTCTCCATGAAGAAAATGTTGCGATTGTCCACGTTTGGTCAGCAAAAACAACTTGGACTTTTTTTATACCAATGCAAGACTCAAAACCAAATTTTGACAAATTGCAGGGAACACCAAAATTTGGGGCTTCAATCATCTGCTGTGACTGAGAGTTGTATCATGGTAGCCATTTTGTATGAGGAGAAACAGCATGTCCCATTGGAAAGAACACAGACCTGGGAGCCGGAGGAACTGGGTTCTAATCCCAGTTCCACTGCTGGCCTGCTGCTGGGTGACCTTGAGCACTGCACTTCACTTCTCTGTGTTTCAATTTTCTCATTTGTAAAATGGGGATTCAATACCTGTTCTCCCTCCGGCCTAGACTATGAGCCCCAGTGGGACATGAACCGTGTCTGACCTGTTAACCTTGTGTCTAACCCAGTGATTAGAACAGTGCTTGGAACATAGTAAGCATGCTTTTATTATTATTATCATTTTTGGTGTTATTATTGTTATTATTATTATGAGGATAAAATTCAAGTCTGCCACAGGCTGCCACTTTGCATGATCAGCAGGGCACACTTGGGTCAGGAGGTTGATTTTGATATTGATCACCCAATCTAAGCTAAGATCACCAAAATAAACTAAGGGATTCATTTTCCAAAATAGGTATCATGAACTCGGTTTAGTGCTTTTTCTAGCCATTCATTGATTCAAATTCTTTGATAGACTTTTGACTGAGGAGACGTGCAACCATCTCACAGAACAGGGGCTCTGCACTTAAAATGAATCAACCAGGCTTCTGCACCCTCCACTCTATGGAAACTACTCTCTCAAAGGAC
The DNA here is from genome assembly GCF_004115215.2 of Ornithorhynchus anatinus. NCBI lineage: Eukaryota > Metazoa > Chordata > Mammalia > Monotremata > Ornithorhynchidae > Ornithorhynchus > Ornithorhynchus anatinus. The sequence continues at coordinate 108,991,469 of NC_041729.1, read as the reverse complement.
ATCAGAGATCTCTTTCTTGCCAAATCTAATGGTCCCTATTGCATCCTAATCCTTCTCATTCTCTTAGCAGTCTTCAACACTGTGCACCACTTCCCCCTTCTGGAAATATTATCTAATTTTGACTTCATTGACACTGTCCTCTCCTGCTTCTCCTCTTTCCTCTCTGGTCACTCCTTCTCAGGCTTTTCTGCAGGCTCCTCCTTTCCCTCCCACCCTCTAACAGTGGAGGTGCTTCAAGGCCCAGTTCTGGTTCTCCTCCTATTTTCCATTTCCATCCACTCTCCTAGAGAACTCATTCGCTCCATGGTTTCCACTGCCATCTACGTGCGGATGATTCCCAAATCAACTTCTCTAGTCCTGATCTTTCTTCTCTGCAGTCTTTCATTTCCTCCTGCCTTCAGGACATCTCTGCTTGCATGTCCTGCTGACATCTTCAATTTAACATGTCTGAAACAAAACTCCTCATCTTCTCACCCAAATCCTGCCCTCCCCCTTTCTTTCCTATCACTACAAACACCACCATCCCCCATCTCACAAACCCATAAACTTGGAATTATCCTCCACTCATCTCTCTCATTCAACCTACATAGCCAATCTGTCACCAAATCTCATTAGTTTTCTCTTCTCAGCCTAAAATCTACCCTTGCCTCTCCATCCAAATTGCTACTACACTCATCCAAACACAGATCCTCTCCTGCCTGGACTACTGCATCAGCTTCCTTGCTGAGCTCCCTGTCTCCTGTCTCTCGCCACTCCAGTCTTACTACACTCTGCTGCCTGGATCATTTTTCTAAAAAAAAGTTCAGTTCACATCTCATTCATTCATTCAATCGTATTTATTGAGTGCTTACTGTGTGCAGAGCACTGTACTAGGTGCTTGAAAAGTACAATATAGCAATAAAGAGAGACAATCCCTGCCCACATCAAGCTTAACAAGTCTAGAGGTGGGGAGACAGACATCAAAACAAGTAAACAGGCATCAATATAAATAAATAGAATTATATATGGAGATATAAGTGCTGTGAGGCAGGGAGAGGAGGGGGAGTGCAAAGGGAGCGAGTTGAGGTGATGCGGAAAGGAGGGGGAGCTGAGGAAAAGGGGACTTAGTCTGGGAAGGCTTCTTTGAGGAGGTGCACCTTCAGTAGGGCTTTGAAGGGGGGCAAGAGTGATTGGTGGATTTGAGGAGGGGGAGCTTTCCAGGCCAGAGGTAGAACTTGGGCCAGGGGTCAGTGGCGAGACAGGTGAGATCTAGGCACAGTGAGAAGGTTAGTGGCAGAGCAGCGGAGTGTGTGGGCTGGGGTGTAGAAAGAGAGAAGGGAGATGGGGTAAGAAGGGGCAAGGTGATGGAGAGCTTTGAAGCCAATAGTGAGTTTTTGTTTGCTATGGAGGTGGATAGGCAAGCAATGGAGATTTTTGAGGAGGGAGGTGACATGCCCTGAACATTTCTATAGAAAGATAATCCAGGCAGCGGAGTGAAGTATTGCATTGTACTAAGTACTGGGGTAGATACCAGATAGTCAGGTTGGACACAGTTCATGTCTTACAAGGGGTTCATGGTATTAATCCTTCCCGCCTCACAAGCCCATAACCTTGGTGTTACCCTTGACTCCTCTCTCAGTCCATCACCAAATCCTGTCAGTTTCAACTTCACAACATCGCTAAAATCCTCCCTTTCCTTTCCATCCAAACTGCTTCCATGTTAATACAATCACTCATCCTATCTTGCCTAGATTACTGCATCAGCCTTCCTGCTGACCTCCCCACCTCCTGGCTCTACCCACTCCAGTCAATACTTCACTCCACTGCCTGGATCACCTTTCTTCAAAAATGTTCAGGACATGTAACCTCCCTCCTCAAAAATCTCCAGTGCTTGCCTATCCATCTCCATATTCATTGTCATGTTTGAGTGCTTTCTGTGTGCAGAGCACTAGACTAAGCACTTGGGACAGTACAATACAACAATAAACAGACACATTCCCTGCCTACAGAGAGCTTACAGTCTAGGGTAAGGGGTGTGTATGTGGACAGACATTAATACAAAGAAATAAATTGCAGAGAGTTGCATAAGTGTTGTGGGGCTGGGAGGGGGAATGAACAAAAGGAGCAAGTCAGGATGATGCAGAAGGGAATGGAAGAAGAGGAAAGGTGAGCTTAGTCAGGGAAGGCCTTCTGGGGGAGATGTGCTTTTAATAATACTTTGAAGGTGGGGGAGAGTAATTGCCTACACTCTCAGCGGGCATTCCTCTACTTGCTCAACTGACACCGCTTTCATTATCAGGTTTAAGGATGAAACTCACCTTTTCAAAGGTCCATCTTGCATGTGTGTCTGGTACCTTAGCAGCACTGCACTGCAAGTTCAGGGCAGTACTCTAGCACTTAATACAGTGTCTGGCACATTGAATCAAAAACACCTCACCATTGATTTTAAAGCACTTCATCACCTTGTCCCCTCCTACCTCACCTCACTTCTCTGCTTCTACAACCCAGCCTGGGTACTTTCCTCTTCTAATGCTAAACTTCTCACTGTGCCTTGTTCTCTCCTGTCTCACTGCCGACTCCTGGAAACACATCCTACCTCTGGTTTGGATTGCCCTCCCTCCTCTAATCTGACAGACAATTACTCTCCCTCGCTTCAAAGTCTTATTGAAGATACATCTCCTCCAAGAAGCCTTCCCAGATTAAGTCCCACTATTCCTCATCTCCCACTCCCTTCTGTATCGCTCTGACTTGCTCCCTTTGCTCTCCCCTTCAGTCCCCTGAGCCCCACCTGTATCTGTATGTATCTATGATTTTATTTATTTGTATTGATGTCTGTCTCCCCCCTCTAGACTGTGGAGCTCACTGTAGGTAGGAAATATCACTGTTTATTGTTGTTTTGTACTTTCCCAAATGCTTAGTACACTGCTCCTGCACACAGTAAGCACTTAATAAATATGAATGAATGAATGAATCCTCATTTTCAGATTAGTTAACTGAGGCAAAGTGAAATGATTTACCCAAGGTCACACAGCATACAAGTGGCAGAGCTGGAATTAGAACCCAAGTCCCTCTGACTCCCAGGTTTATGTTCCATCCACTAGGCCACTTGTACCGTTATAATTAAGTACTCTGATTCATGTCCCCCCACCTCCTCCTTCCCCTCTTTCACAGGTAATCTGGACCTGGATTCAGTCGGCTTTGCAATCCATTTTGCTAGAAATGAAATCACTTTATTCAAGCAGCATTCTGATCACATGCAAATAGGTGAGTAATGTTTGTTTTACAATTAGCTTGAAAATAGATTTGAGATTTGTGTTCTTTTATGATGATGGTGGGGACCTTACAGAACAGAGCTTTCATTTCTGGCAATTTATCTGAATGATGAGATGCATCAACAGATCTCTCACTGGTACCAAGCAGTTAAAGTTGGTTAGAAAATGTGGAAGAAGGCTCTACATTAAAATCTATATGTTTATTGGAGGATTTGTCTACCTCATTAAACAGTCATCTGTCTTTTTTTAATAGTGAAAATTACACCCGCCATCCAATATAATTATTTGAGTACCTATTCTGAGCAAAACACAGTAGTGAGGGAGAATGCAACGAAAGGAAAAGATATGACTTTTTTTCCAGTGGTGCTTGTTAAGTACTTACTATGTGCCAGGCACTGTACTAAGTGCTAGGGTAAACACAAAATAATCAGGTGTGACACAGTACTTGACCCCTATGGGACTCACTAGTCTAAATTGGAGGGAGGATTTAATCCCATTTCACAGATGAGATAGCTGAGGCATAGAGAAGTTAAGTAGGGAAGCATAGAGAAGCAGCGTGGCTTAGTGGAAAGAGCCCGGGCTTGGGAGTCAGAGGTCATGGGTTCTAATCTTGGCTCAGCCACCTGTCAGCTGTGTGACTTTGGGCAAGTCACTTGACTTTTCGGTGCCTCAGTTACCTCATCTGTCAAATAGGGTTTAAGACTGTGAGCCCCAAGTGGGACAACCTGAATACCCTGTATCTACCCCAGCGCTTAAAACAGTGCTCTGCACATAGTAAGCTCTTAACAAATACCAACATTATTGTTATTAAGTGCTTAAGAGAAAGTGTGGCCTAGTGGGAAGAGCATGGGCCTGGGAGTCAGAGAATTTGTGTTCTAATCCCAGCTCTGCCACTGTCTGCAATGTGACCTTCGGAAGGTCATTTCACTTCCTCTGTGTCTCATTTCCCTCATCTGCAAAATGGGGATTCACTATCTCTTCTCCCTCCTACTTAGATTGTGAGCTCCCTGTGGGACATGATTATCTTGTATCTACCCCAGCATTTAGTACTGGGCTTGGCATAGAGTAAGTGCTTAACAAATACCACTATTATTATTATTACTACTACTTGACTTGCCTGAGGTTACACGGCAGAGAGGTAGTGGAGCTGGGATTAGAACCCAGGTCCTCTGACACCTAGGCTTGTGTCCTTTCCACTAGGCTTTGCTATTTCCCTGAACTACTTCACTAGACTCCTCTCTGTGAGGAGTTTAAAATCCAGTGGGGCCCTAAAACAGAAAAGCATCTTTACAAATAGTGGGAACAGAAGGAAAAAAGCTACAGATCGTAATAGCAGGAGTATGGAAAATTGAGTAGATGAATGAGGATTAAAACAAGCAATGCACATTAACACTACACACACACATATTTATATTATAAATATTATATTGATCTGTATACAAATGCTTCAAATTTACTCCATTTCTAATACCCAGAAAAAAAGCAATTTGCATAGTGAACTGCAGCATGGCAAGAACACGGGCTTGGGAGTCAGAGGTCATGGTTTCTAATCCCGGTTCTGCCACTTGTCTGCTGTGTGACCTTGGGCAAGTCACTTAACTTCTCCATGCCTCAGTTTCCTCATCTGTAAAATGGAGATTGAGACTGTGAGTCTCATGTGGGACAGTGATTGTATCCAACCTGAATACCTTGTATTTATCCCAGCACTTAGAACAGTGCTTGGCCCATAGTAAGTGCTTAACAAATACTGTTATTATCATCATCATTATTATTATTCTTAGAGACTAAATCTTTTTATGGGAGAAAAAAATTTACCGGTGCATAAGCCTAGGTTTGGTTTAGGTCCACTGTAAAAATATCCTATTTATATATATGTATATATATATATATATACACACACATATATATAAATCCTCTTTTTAAAGTCCCCATCTCCTTCAAGCACCCATAAGATGCTCCATAAATACTGACTGACTTCTTTGACAGGAAACATATTGTTACACATATGGACGAAGTTTCTGAGAGTCTTACTGACTTGTGCATCACAACATTTGAACATCCAAGAATGTTTGAGTGTTCATTCAGGTCAGCAGCTTGCCCAGGAAAAACGGTGAAGAAAATCACTCCTCGTCTGTTCCCTAAAGCATGAAGATGCAACTTCCCCTCTAAGTGGATGATTTCTTTGATGTTCAAAATTGAGGGAAGAGGGTAGAAGCAGTGAAGTGGTGAGAAGCCTCATGGAACAGAGGATAGGAAGGCCAATGATCAGGGATTTGTTGACTGGAAAAGATATAGTTTGGTAGATAGAGTTAGGCCAAGTAAAAATGTGAAGCTGGGAGAAATTGGAGCCCAGGAGTTGGTGTGGTAGAGAAGTTAGTTTGGAGGGAATGGAGGACTATGAGGTGATCATTTTACCCACACTTCATGTCAAGAGTTTAGATATGAAGCAGGAGAAGAGAGTGAATGAAAAATGAAACTGAGGAGAGGTCATTTGAGATTGGTGGTGGCCTTTACAGGCCTGAAGGAAGAGGAAGTCCCCTAGACTGGAATGCATTTGTTGTATATTGTCCTCTCTCAAGCATTTAGTGCAGTGCCCTGCACACAATAAGTGCTTGATAAATATGATTGACTGACTGAGGAGAATTCATCAGTACTGAGATAGAAGTTGATTATTTGGGTGGCAGTAGTGCATGTAGATGGTGAACTCAGTCAGAAAGGGTTGGCTAGAGGAGTGATCATTTGAGTTTGTCTTTGGCCTTTACAGACCTGAAGGCAGAGGAAGTCATCTAGACTGTAAGCTCGGTGTGAGTAGCGAATGTGTCTGTTTATTGCTATAATGTACTCTCCCGAGTGCTTGGTACAGTGCTCTGCACACAGTCAGTGCTCGATAAATACGATTGACTGAGTTAAAGTTGAGAGTGTTGAAGTGACAGGATCACTTCACCTTCCAAGACTGAAGGAAACCACAGGAGGACAGATATAGGAGATAAGGTAATGCTAATGATGGAGATGAGGGAGGATGTAGCAGGCAAGAGGGGTCTTTAAAAGCCACTAAGGCAGGAGATTTGCATACAGGGCAATAAGCATTAAGGGTTTAATTCACTTTGCGAGAAAGCTGCAGACACATCGTTGGGGACAGTTTAGAGAGAGTCCAAACTGACCATTTAATTGGGAGATCTGAAAAAATATGGTGAAAAGAATACATGTGTTCACAGCCAGCCATATATCAGAGTACTACATATAGGCCTGGAGCCCGATCATGGAGGTAATAATGATAATAATAATGATGGTAACTGTTAAGCACTTACTATGTGCCAAGCACTGTTCTAAGCACTGTGGTAGATACAAGGTAATCAGATTGTCTCAGGTGGGGCTCACAGTCTTAATCCCCATTTTACAGATGAGGAAACTGAGGCACAGAGAAGTTAAGTGACTTGCCCAAAGTCATACAGCTGATAAGTGGCGGAGCTGGGATTAGAACCCACGACCTCTGACTCTCAAGCCCGTGCTCCTGCCACTAAGCCATGCTGCTTCTCTATGTGATGTGGGATCTGAAAGGCATGTTAGACATGCTCAAAGTAAATGCTCAAAAAATACCATTGATTAGCAAATGTCCTGCTGTCTTCTGGTTTGAAAATATTCTTTTAACTCCCCATCCTGCTCCACCCTCCCCAAAATGGGCAGCACTTAGTCTGACCTGCAAATGAAAGCAGGGAAATCCATGAAGTCTTTATCTGAAAAACCATGACTAGCTCTACAATCTTAAACTATCAATTAATCAATAGTATTTACTGAGTGCTTACTTCTATGCAGAGCATTATACTATGTCCTTGGGAATGTATGATACCACAGACTCGGTCTGCCCACAAGGAGCTTACAATCTAGAGGGGGAGGCAGACATTAAACTAAATTAGACAAAAAGAAATTATTAGAGTATAAGAATATTTACATAAATGTTGTAGGGGGTGACTATCAAAGTGCTTAAGGGATACATGACCAAGTTCATAGTTGTCGCAGAGGGGAAGGTGGTTAGGGAAAATAAAGGGCTTAGTCTGGGAAGGCTTCATGGAGGAGAGGTAATTTTAGAAAGGTGTTGCAGATGGGGAAAATGGTGGCCTGTCAGATAAGAAAGGGGAGGGAGTTCCAGCTCCAGAGTTGGACATGGGTAAGGGGTTGGTGATATAACAGATGAGATAGAGTTACAGAATATATGTTGGGGTTAAAGAAGTGTGTATTGGGTTGCAGTAGGAGATCATCTTATCATGAAGATATTTGTTAAACATTTACCATGGTCAAACACCATCTTAAATGCTCAGGTAGCTATGAGTTAATCAGGTTGGACACAGTCCCTATCCCACATGGGGCTCACAGATTACGTAGGAGATTTTAAATCCCCATTTTGCAGATGAGAAAACTGAAGCATAGAGAGGTTAAGTGACTTATCCAAGGTCCTACAGCCAGCACCTGGCAGAACAGGGATTATAAACCAGGTCCTCTGACTCCCAGGTCAGTGCTCTTTCTACTAGGCCACACTGCTCCTCACCTTTTTACCTTTTTCTCCTGGAGACATTATCTAACCTTGGCTTCACTAAAACTGTTCTCTTCTGTATCTCCTCCTATCTCTCTGATCACTCCATCATAGTCTGTTTTGCAAGCTCCTCCTCTACCTCCCACCCTCCTACTAGGGATACTTCAAGGCTCAGTTCTGAGTCCCCTTCTATTCTCCATCTTCACCCACTCCCTCGGAGAACTCATTTACTCCCATGGCTCCAAGTACCAGCTCTATGCAGTTGATTCCCAAATCTATCTCTTCAGCTTCGACCCCTCTCCTTCTCTGCAGTTTTGCCTTTCCTCCTGTCTTCAGGATATCTCTACCTGGATGTCCCGCCGACATGTCAGACTTAATAGGTCCAAAACAGAACTCCTCATCTTCCCATACAGCTCTAGTCCTTACATTAGCTTTCCTGTCACCCTAGACAACACCACCATCCTCCTAGTCTCACATATCTGTAATCTTGGCATTTTCCTCTACTCATCTGTCTCATTCAACCCACACATTTGATCTGGCTATTCTACCCTTCCTCTCTAACCAAACTGCAGCTTCATTGATCCAAACACTCATCATTTCCCACCTTGAGAAAAACCCACCCAGTTTTTCCCCGCAAAGGTAATTTAATAAGAAAGGCAAACAGAATTAAGGTCTGATCTAATGCACTCAAGAAGTCATGTTAAGAGCTAAAGCAGAATTGGTTGGTGTCTAATTGACCAGAATCAAATTTTGATTTTCTATGCCTCTCCACCTTCTCTTTGTCTCTGTCTCTGTCTTTAAGAATGATGAAAACTACTAAATGGCATTAGTTAGGCAAACTAGCAGAAATCATTTCCATTAGTCTAACTCCGAGTTGAAAATCCTATGTGTTTCCTATTGGCTCACTGTGGGCAAGGAACGTGTCTATTAACTGTGTTGTATTGGACTCTCCAAAGCGCTTAGTACAGTGCTCTGCACACAGGAACGTGTCTACTAACTGTGTTGTCTTGGACTTTCCCAAGTGCTTAGTGCAGTGTTCTGCACACAGTAAGTGCTCCATAAGTACCATTGATTGACTGAGGGAATGAATTACATGTGTTTACCACCCTTTGTGTCTCCTTAGCTTTATTTGAACCTCTGACTTTCAAGTTTCCATATGTGTCCACTCATTCTGTTGTAGTAAGATTTGGTTAATAATTCCATCTTTGCCCTGACGTCATCCTTCATGATTCTGTAAACTTCAATCATGACCCCTCCCACTGTCATCTCTTCAGTTTACCCTCACTCAGAATCTTTTCCTTCCTCTTGATCATCCTTGGGGCCCTTCTGTGTTCCTTCTCCTACTCAGTTCCATCCACCCTAAGATGAAGAGATCAGAACTGCTTGAAAAATAAGCAAGGATTTTAGGAGGATCACATAATATGAATGAAGGAGCCAGCATACTAAAAACTGCCATTTTGGCACAGTTTGGAAACTCTCAGGCCTTCTCAGAGACCTGGGTTGAGTGAGACTGAGAATTCAGCTCTAAAAGCTATGGAAGTCATTGTCCCTCTGGCTCTCATGGATGTAAGGCACCTCTGACTGTCCTCATCCTTCTAGGTGTGAATGTGGCATGGTTCTACACATTGGAAATTGCCTTTAAAAATGAAACAGTAGAGTTAAGAGTTCTCTTTTGCAAGTTTAAAAGTCACTTTGCTAGTGCAGATGTCTGAAGGGAGGAGGAAAAAAGGTATTTTGATCAGAGTTGAATTTTAGACCCTTTTCTGAATGAGCAGCAGCTGTAACTTCCATTTCCCTCCACATTCCATTTACTCATTTTATTGCTCTGTGCCAAGATGAGCAGCAGAAAAATCAAGGGGAAAAAAGGTCCAAATCAGCACCTCAGCTCATGTGCAGAGAGTATCTTTGGAACAAAATGGTCTCTCCGTTAACGTGCTCTAGTTACAGAATGTGCCTTAGAGTCATTATTTATAATGAGTAGCCGTGAAAAACCCACTAACAAATCTGGCAGGCTAAAGTACAATGTAAAATTTTAATTGTGAGTCACATTTTCCTCAATGTGATTTTAAGTGTCCTGTTCAAATAACATTAAGCCGAGACGGAGTTTATTTGTGTACATGTGTGTGATTCTAGCGCAAGGCTGGTTTGAAATGGGTCTCGCCTCTGAATTTCTCCAAATGGGAACTGGTTTATTATTACATTTTTATTACTTCTCAGATTTGTTCTTAGCACATTAGGCAGACAGTCAGCCAAGCACAATGAATTTTTTGTTGTTGAGGTAACAATCTCCGAGTTCTATGACAGATATTCAGAAAATCTGCCTTTGGCCCTGAGGTCGGACCTTTAAAGATGCTGAATTAGTGCATGTGGAAAATAATAGAGCTGCTGAAAGGGTTATGGTAACTTTTATCTTTTTTTTCAGATGAACTTAAATCTTTCCAGTGTTTTCAGTTCCTCCGCATGTGTTTTCAATCGATTAATGTGATATATTGAGTGCTTTCTATGTGCAGAGCACTGTACTGAACACTTGGGAGAGCACAATATATCAGAGTTGGTAACCTCTAGAATATAAGCTCTTTGTGGGCAGGGAATGTGTCTACCCACTCTGCTTTAGTGTATTCTCCCAAGCACTTAGTGTACCGTGCTCTGCACACAGTAGGCTTTAAATAAATATGATTGCTTGATTGGTTGTTGGACTTGTTCCTGCCCACCTGTTTCCTGTTCTTGGTGTCCAGGAAATGGTTCTTTGGATAAAGTGTCCCCCATGGGTTAAGCACAATAAGCACTATGCCCCTCCTACCTAACTTGATCTTGTCCCACTACGACTTGCATCTCTAACAATAACCTGCTCACTGTGCCTAGATCTCATCTCTCTCGTCCTCGATCCTTTGCTCACATCCCCACTCCGTCCTGGAACTCCCTCCCCTCTTTGTATCCGACAGTCCATCTCTCTCCCCATCTTTTAAACCCTATTAAAGTCATATCTTCACCAAAAAATAGCCTTCCTTGATTAATCTATTCACCCTATTCACCCTCCTTTATGTGTCACCTATGCATTTGGGTTTGTAAACCTTGAGCACTTTGATGGTCACCTCATCCACAGTCCCACAATCCTAGAGCACTTATGCACATTCCCTTATACTCTATTATTTCTCTTACCTGTAATTTATTTTATTCTCTGTCTCCTCGACTACACTGTAAGTTCCTCAAGGGCAGGGTTTGAGTCTACCAACTTTATTGTATAGCATTTTCCCAAGAGCTTAATTCAGTACTCTGCACATAATAAGCTCTTAATAAATAACACCAATTAATTGGTTCAACAAGGATCCATGGATGGTAAATTCAGCCCAGGGCATAGATGTGGATGAACACAGAAGCAGCATAGCCTAGTGGAAAGAGAACTGGCCTGAGAGTCAGAGGACTTTGGTTCTAATCCCAGCTCTGCCACTTGTCTGTTGTTGCTTGGCACAAAGTAAGTCAATTTTATTATTATTATTGCTACTATAATTGTTATTATTGTTACCAAACATTGCTCATTTCTCTTGTGACTGTGGCAAGTTGGGCCTTGAAAGGAAAAGAACATTCCTAAATGGATCCCAGTTACCCTTACTAATGCCCAGGCTGGTTTGCGCTTCATACAAGACTCTTTGCATTCTGGGACTCAGATGTCTCAGATGCTGGGGGCTTTAATCCCCAAACTACTTTCCCTTCTAACCCCGCCTCTCAAAGTCACAGGAGAAAAGGAAAAATCATACAATCTTGGGATTATTCATTTAATCGTATTTTTTAAGGGCCTACTGTGTATTGGACTCCCACTGTGTGTTCAGCACTGCACAATATGCTTTGGTGAGCACAACCTAAATCCAGGACAGTGTTTGCTCTTGAGGATTTTCCAATTTAGAAGGTCTCAGTGTCCAAGATTTCATCAAAAATGTCTAGCTAGATGGGCCCATATTGTGCTAGAAATTAAGCTATCCTTGAGAGGGTCAGCTTCTGTCTTCAAAGAGATGATGTAAGCATCATGGCCTAGTAGAAAGAGCATGAGCCTGGGATATAGAGACTCGGGTTCTAATCTGAACCCGAGTTTGCCATGTAATCTTGGACCAGTCACTTAATTTATCTGTGCTCCACTTTCTTCAACTCTAAAATGGGGATTAAATACCTGTTCTCCCTCCTACTTAGATTGTGAGCTTCATGTGGAGCAGGGACTGTGTCCAAACTAATTAATTGGAACCTACCCAATAGTTTAGAATGGTGTTTGATGCCTAGTTAGCATTTAACAAATACCCTTATAAAGGACACCCAAAATTTTGTTTGTCTTCATTCTAACTGCTGATATCCTATTATAGTGCACTCCACCTGAATCCTCTGGCTTTGTCCTTCCAATTTCTAACACTCTTGTTGCTGGGTAGTTTCTACAGAAAAAAAATTGTCAATCTCATACGCTTTATACAGGATCTGGGACCCAGCACCTCATGTATGAAGGCACTTACTACTGTACCTGCTTTTTCAGTTGGTTTTGGTAGCAACATTTAACTGGGAAATTTAACAGCCTTAGAAAGCCTTGTCATTTCCCCTTCTCATTTCTCTGTAATCTCAGTGGCAATTTCTTACTCTTATCCTACAATCCCTTGAATTTTGCCCAAATACTTTAAAATCCGTTATCTCATTTTGTCCTCAGGTCATCCTGTGAGGGGTTTTTTTTTATGGTACTTTTATGTTGCGTCAAACACTGTTCTAAGCGCTGGGGTAGATACAAGTCAATGAGGTTGGACACTGTCCCTCACCCGCATGTGGCTCATGGTCTCAGGAGGAGGCAGTAGAATTTAATCCCCATTTTGCAGTTGAGGAAACAGAGGCACAAAGAAGTTAAGTGACTTGCCCAATGTCACACAGCAAGCAATTGGCAAATCTGGAATTAGAACCAAGGTCCTCAGACTCCCAAGTCCGTGAGGTTGTGAGAGATAGGCATTTTTCTCTTCATTCTATAGATGGGAAATTGAAGCCCAGAGAGGGAAAGTGACTTGTCCAAGGTTCTCCAGCAGGCCAGTGTAAGAATTGGGACATGCCTTCTGAGTCTCAGCATATCTACCTCAGTCTTGGGGTCAGGATCTGGTCATTTGAAGGAAGTAAAAAGGAAAAGTAAAAAGAAAGATCAAGCAGTGCTGACCAATAACATCAGTTCGTGTAAACTCCTTGTGGGCAAGGAATGTGTCTACCAACTCTGTTATACTGTGCTCTTCCAAGGACTTAGTATAGTGATTCTGCACACAGTAAGCTTTCAATCAATCAGTTGTATTTATTGAGCACTCACTGTGTGGAGAACCACTGTACTAAATGCTTGAGAGAGTACAATATAACCACTTGTTAGAGTTGGTAGAAGCGTCCACCTGCCCACATTGAGTTTACAGCCTAGAGAGGGCTTACAGTTACATATGATTGATTTATTGAACCATTTTATTATATTCTTCCAAGTTCTTAGTATAGTGCTCTACAGAAGTGCTCAATAGAAATCACTGATGGATTGATTGGTTCTGAAAAGTATTGAACTTTAGACTCCATACCACAGGGCACTGAGACCACCTTCCGCCATTGTGCAGATTTTCATGTGAGTTATCATTGGCTAACCTCTCTATTGCATGCCCATTGGTAAATCCTAGTGAAAACTATTCCTCTAGTTGGTAGGGCTACACTAGGTCAGATCTGTATTGTCCCAGTTGTCTCAGAATTCTTTCCAGATACATCTTCATCATCATCATTATCATCATCAGTGGTATTTATTGAGGATTAACTATGTGCAGAGCACTGAACTAAGCTCTTGGGTGAGTATAGTACTATAGAGTTAGCAGACACATTCACTCCCCACAAGATTACAGTCTACTGGGAGGAGATGCCCAAATCAATTGCTGCCAATCTCAAACCTGAGATAACTGATGTGTGCATGTAATACATAAGAATATAGAGCTCTGTTCTGGGTCAGCCCCAAGGCCAGTGCAGTCTGGGACTCTGCCTTTGACAGGACACCTTGGAGGTTGCCACCCTGGACATCCACCCTCATAGTTAGGAATGGACCAAGCAGCCCAAGACAGCTAATTTTCACTCTAGGACTTCTTGATGGTGAATCTCATCCAACCTTATCTTCTGTCTGTGACCCCTCCTCCTGGTGCTGTGGGATTTGGGGAAGAGTAATTCTGTGTTTTTCTCCCCTTCCCCTGGCACTCCCGGTTCCCTAAACTCCCACCCCTTTCCCCTTCAATGTTCCTGTTTCCGGGCCTCCAGAGCCCTTTTCAGTCTCCTCATGTGGAAGTTTTTCCACCCCCGACCACCCTAAAGTCTACTTGTCCAACTATTTGCCCTCTTCCTCATGCCCCATGACTAACCTCTAGTCTCTCCCACACCCATGAGGCTGGCACCCTGGGTTGCCCTTGGCTTCTCAGACCCCCGAGCTAGCAGGGGATGGGGTAAGGGGGGACACTAGGGTTGATGCTGATGCTGAGGAGATGGTAGCATTCACTCCCTTTATTCGGTTGTATTTATTGCTTGCTTACCGTGTGCAGAGCACTGTACTAAGTGCTTGCGAGAATAGAATACAACAAAAAATAGACACATTCCCTGCCCTCAAGGAGCTTACAGTCTAGACCCTCCCCTCCAGGCCTCTCTCCCTCCCCCTCTGTCCCGCCCCAGTACCCTCAGGGTCCCCAGGGGGATGTGGATGCCCGGGGGAAACCGTTGAGAAGGGTGGGATCCCCGTGGCCCCTCCCGGGATCTCTGCAGGGGGAGTAACGGAGACTGTCGCCAGTCCTTCCTTCCTTCCTCCTCCCTTCTTACCCTCCTTACCCTTACCCACCTTCTTACCCTCTCTTTTCCCTCCTTCTCTCCCTCCCTCTTCCTTACCCTCCTCTCTCCCTTCCCTCTCTCTCCTCCTTCCCTTCTCCCTCGTCCTCCTTCCCTTCCTCCCACTCCTTCCTCCTCCTCCTTCTCTTTTCCTTTCCTCCTCCTTCCCTTCTCCCTCCTCCTCCTCCCCTTCCTCCCACTCCTTCCTCCTCCTCCTTCCCTTTCCCTTTCCTCCTCCTTCCCTTCTCCCTCCTCCTCCTCCCCTTCCCCTCCCATCCGCCTTCCCTTCTCCCTCCTCCCTCTAGTCCCCCCCACCTCTCTCCCCATCTTTCCCCCCTCCCCCTGTCTCTCCTCCCCATCCTCCTCCTCCTTTTGCTCCTTTTCCTCCAGCTCCTGCGGGTGCTGGTGGGCTTGGGGGTTCCGGAGCATCGGGCTTGGCGCCCCCCTGGGTCTCCCTTGGCCCCGCCGCCCGGACCCACCGTGCCCCCTGCCCCTGCCCCCTGGTCCCTGCCCCCGCAAGGCCGGTAAGAGCCCGAGGGATGGGGGGTTGGGGGGGTCGGAGGCCCGGGCCGCAGCAGAGGGCTAATGGGATGTAGCCCCGCCCTCCCTCCTTCCTCCTCTTCTTTCCCATCTTCCCCTCCCCACCCCCCCTTCCCCTCCTCCTCTCTCTCCTCCTTTTCCTCTTCTCCCCTCCTCCTCTCTCTCCTCCTTTTCCTCTTCTCCCCTCCTCCTCTCTTCTCTTACCTCCTCCTCTTCCCCCGCCTCTCCCTCCTCCTTTTCCTCTCCTCCCCTACTCTTCTCTTCCTCCTCCTCCTCTTTCCCCTCTTCCCCCTTCCTCTCCTTCCCCTCCTCCTCTCCCTCCTCCTCCTTTCCTCGCCCTCTTTTCCCTCTTCCCCCTCCTCCTCTCTCCTCCCTCTTCCTCCTCTCTCTTCCCCCTCCTCCTCCCCCTCTCCCCCCTTTCCCCTCTTCCTCCCTTCTCTCCTTCCCCTCCTCCTCTCCCTTTCCTCTCTTCCTCCTCCTCTTTCCCCTCTTCCCCTCCCTCTCCTCCTCCTTCCTCTTCCCCTCCTCCTCCCCCCTTCCCCCCTTCCCCCATCCTCTCCTTCCCCCATCCTCTCCTCCTCCTCCTTCTCTCCTCCCCCTTTCCTCTCTTCCTCCTCCTCTTTCCCTTCTTCCCCCTCCTCTCTTCCCTCTCCTCCTCCTCTCCTCCCCTTTCCCTTCCCCCTCTTCCCCTTCTCCCCCTCTCTTCCCCCCTCCCTCCTCCTCCTCTTTCCCCTCTTCCTTTCCTTCCTCTCCTCCCCTTCCTCTTTCCTTTCTTCCTTTCCTCCCCCTTCCCCTCCTCCTCCTCTTTCCCCTCTTCTCCCCTCCTCTCCTCCCCCTCCTCCCCCTCCTCCTCCTCTCTTCCCCCTCTTCCTCTCCCTCCTCCTCGTCCTCCCCCTCCGTCCTCCGGGGCGGCTGATGCCCATCCCGGGCAGCATCCAAGCCGAGTGTATGGCGCGCCCCCAGCCCCGGGATTGGGGGGGGACCCGGGCCCCCCCCCAGGGCCTGCGCCCATCCTCGGGGCCCGGGATTCCCTCCGGGACGGGGCGGGACAGGAACGGACCCGACAGGACCGGGGACCGCTAAATAGGCCTGAAAAATCGAGAGGTTCGTTATATGATGGAGGGTGGGGGATGCGCCAGGGAGCTTACGCGACCAACTCTCCTAGCCTACCGAGAGAAGTCATTCATTCCATCGTATTCGTTGAGCGCTTACTATAGGCAGGATACTGTGCTAAGCGCTTGCGAAAGTACAACAGAGCAATAAACGGTGACGATCCCTGCCCACAAAGAGCTCACGGTCTAGAGGGATCTCAGAGAGCGGGTCCTGCTTCGGGGATCCGATGCTCTTAGAACAGTGCTCTGCACACAGTAAGGGCTCAATAAATACGGTGGAATGAATGATGATCTGAGCCCGTCAGTATGCTGAGCCATGGAGAAGCAGCGTGACTCAGTGGCAAGAGCCCGGGCTTGGGAGTCGGAGGTCGTGGGTTCTAATCCCAGCTCCAGCAACTCAGCAGCTGTGTGACTTTGGGCAAGTCACTTAACTTCTCTGTGCCTCAGGTCCCTCATCTGTAAAATGGGGATAACAATAATAATAATAATGTTGGTATTTGTTAAGCGCTCACTATATACCAACCACTGTTCTAAGCGCTGGGGTAGATACAAGGTAGATACACAGTCTTCATCCCCATTTTACAGATGAGGTAACTGAGGCACAGAGAAGTGAAGTGACTTGCCCAAGATCACACAGCTGACAAGCGGCAGAGCCGGGATTAATAATAATAATAATGTTGGTATTTGTTAAGCGCTTACTATGTGCCGAGCACTGTTCTAAGCGCTGGGGTAGACATAGGGGAATCAGGTTGTCCCACGTGGGGCTCACAGTCTTAATCCCCATTTTACAG
The DNA here is from genome assembly GCF_004115215.2 of Ornithorhynchus anatinus. Classification (NCBI taxonomy): domain Eukaryota; kingdom Metazoa; phylum Chordata; class Mammalia; order Monotremata; family Ornithorhynchidae; genus Ornithorhynchus; species Ornithorhynchus anatinus. The sequence goes on along the minus strand of NC_041729.1, from coordinate 108,974,413 downwards.
ATGAGGGAACTGAGGCACAGAGAAGTTAAGTGACTTGCCCACAGTCACACAGCCGACAAGTGGCAGAGCTGGGATTAGAACCCATGACCTCTGACTCCCAAGCCCGGGCTCTTTCCTCTGAGCCACGCTGCTTCTCAAATAAGACGAAGACTGTGAGCCCCACGTGGGACAACCTGATTACCTCGTATCAACTCCAATGCTTAGTGCTTGTCACGTAGTAAGCGCTTAACAAATAGCATCATCACTTTCGGGACCTGTCTGGGCTAGCGCTTCGTACAGTGTTCTGCCCACAGTAAGCGCTCAATAGATATGGTTGATCGATTGATTGGTATCGGAGGCCGAGAACCTGTGCTGGGCATTCAGAGAGCTGTTGATTCTCATGATTACTGGAGAGAAATGGAGAACAAAGGGCACATCCCTGAGCCATGTTATCTGACTGTATTGTTTCATCCGACAGTGATTGAATTTCGACAAGCAGCATGGCCTAGTGTATAGAGCACGGGCCTGGGAGTCAGAATTGCCTGGATAGAACACGGCCCAGGAGTCAGTGTGACCTGGATTCTAATCCCAGCTCCATTTGTCAGCTGCGTGACCTTGGGCAAGTCACTTAACGCCTCTGTGCTTCACATATCTCATCCGTAAAATGGGGATTAAAGCTGCGAGTCCCATGTGGGATGTGATTAGGTTGTACCCACCCCACAGCTTAGTACAGTGCTTGGCACATAGTAAGCGCTGAACAAATATCATAAAACGAAATCCAACTAGTAATCAGTTGCAGTACTAAAAGAAAAATGGTTGACTGGCAAACCGTGCAAGTCAAGGCTTTTCCCTGTGCATTAGTATTTCAGAAATCATGAGTTTCACCTTGTTTTCCCTCCAAATTAATGTGGCCATTGGGTCATTGTCCAGGAAATGACTACTTACTAATTATTTTATTTTTAGGCTCAAGAACCTATCCAACTGAATTATTTCTTCTCATAGCTTATGATTATCATTCAGAAAGATTGCATTGTGTTTTCCTAAAGCTGCAAATGTGCTTAATTTTGTCTTAGATCAATCAGTGGAATTTAGTGAGACCTGTACTTAGTACTTAGGCAATATAATATAGTTGGTGGCATGTTCCCTGCCCACAAAGAGCTTATAGTATAGAGACGGATATTAAAAATGAATTATGGTTAGGAGAAATGGCCGAGAATAAGGATAGGTACATAGTTCTGAGGGAGGGATGCATATCAAGTGCCTAAAGGGTACGGAACAAAGTTAATAGCAACACAGAAAAGAGGAAGTAGGGGAAATGAGAACACAGCTGGGGAATGCCCCTTGGAAGAGATGTGATTTTAGGATGGTTTTGAAAGCAGGTTTTGAAGCAGGAAGAGTGGTGGTCTGCCTGATATGCAGGGGGAGAGAGTTCCAGGTCTGAGAGATAACATGGACAAGAGGGTGAGTGGTGAGATAGACAAGATCAAGGTACGTTGAGTAGGTTGGCAATTAGAGGAGCAAAGTATGCTGTTTGGGTTGCAGTAGGAAATCAGTGACTTTATATGAAAGAAAACCCTGGAGATTGTTCCTCCAAAAGGTGCTTGATGAGGACAACTTTTGAAGTCTGACCAGGTGACGTTGAAAATATTTCCAGGATAAGACTTCGTTTTCTGGGAGGACTAGATCAAGATTTCCCCGTTGAGTTGTTTTGAACCTAGATTGGCCAGCCAGCATGGGGGTACATATGTGAAATCCATTCCTACAGGAAGCTGTGCAGCAGAAAATATCAGTGGGATTTAGATAAATTCATGGGCGAGCAGGTAGCCAAAGGACAGAGTTAGGGATGTTGAACAAAACCCGGTCTGCTGTGGGGGGAATCAAGTGGACAGCAACCTCATTGACTGAGTAACTGCCAGGGGCAGATATTCAGCTACTTCTGCCTCTCTTACCCCCTTTCCCCAAGTCTTCCTGCCTTCTTAGCTAGGACAATCTTGACACCAAGGGGCAGGAGGCTGGTCTTCACCACCCTATCCTGGCACCTGCCCATCACACCCATACTTTATGTGACTGGCTCTCTGCCACTTGTCTGCTGTGTGACCTTGGGCAAGTCACTTCACTTCTCTGGGCCTCAGTTCCCTCATCTGTAAAATGGGGATTTAGACTGTGAGCCCAACATGGGAGAAGGACTATGTCCAACCTGATTTGCTTGTATCCACTCCACTGCTTAGAACAGTGCCTGGAACATAGTAAGTGCTTAACAAATGCCACTAATATTATTAGTAGTAGTGGAGTGGTAAAACTCATGTATGATCCTTGATTCAAAACAGTCCCCCGATCCTGACATGAAAGGGAGCATTTGGGAAGACCATCAGTATGAATCCTGAAAGAAAAGACTGTGTTGGATGAGGAAAAATGTATCTAGGGCTTTATCTTTTACATGCTGTTTTGCATTCATAGTATTCCATCTTTTCTATTAGGTTTGCACCAAATCCCTTCCTGCCTTATTAGAGACTCTCCCCACCCCTGCTTCAAAGACTTATTGAAAGCACATCTCCTCCAAGAGGCCTTCCCTGACTAAGCCTCCCTTTCCTCTTCTCCCACTCCCTTCTGTGCCATGCTGACTTGCTCCTTTTATTCATTTCCCCCTCCCAGCCCCACAGCACTAATGTACATATCTGTAATTTATTTATTTATATCAATGTCTGTCTCCCGCTCTAAGTTCGTTATGAGCAGGGAAATGTGTCTGCTTATTGTTATATTGTACTCTCTTAAGTGCTTAGTACAGTGCTCCGCACACAGTAAGTGCTCAATAAATATAATTGACTGACTGGATTGTAACCCTCCGGAAGGCCAGGTACCACATCTAATTCTCACCTGAGTAGTTTTCTTCTTCCCAGTGCTTACTTCATTGCTCTGCACACAGTAATTGCTTAATAAGTACTATTACAACCACTACTACTTGAAGAAGTCCTTAGGGCCTGGAGCTCTACAGAGCCTGGGCTTGGGAGTCAGAGGTCGTGGGTTCTAATCCTGTCTCCACCACTTGTCTGCTGTGTGACCTTGGACAAGTCACTTAACTTCTCTGTGCCTCATCTACCTCATCTATAAAAATGGGGATTAAAAAATGTGAGCCTCAAATGGGGCAATCTGATTACCCTGTATCTACCTCAGCGTGTAGAACAGTGCTCAGCACATAGTAAGCGCTTAATAATTACCATAATTATTATTATTATTATTATTATTATTACAGAGAAATCCATTTGGCTCCCCTACTTGGGTCCAGACTACCTTCAGGAAGACCAGTCAGATACAAAGAGCAGGGCAGTGCAGTGCTCAGTGCAGCTGTCGTTTTTTGAGAAGATATCCCTGACGATGAAATTCCCCTATGAAGTAGGTCAATGTGGAGACATAATCTATGTCAAATCGTGCAAACAAAAATTCCATCCATTGTTGTATTGATATGTTTTGAGACTTGCAATGCTGGGTGCTACTTTCTTTTTTTATGGTATTTGTTAAGCTTAAAAAATAGCACAATTATTATCATCATGCCCGCTGTGCCATTCTGTGGTCTTTTTTAAAAAAAAATGGCATTCATTAAGCACTTACAATGTGCCAAACACTATATTAAGTGCTGGGGTACGTAAAAGGTTGGGCGCAGTCCATGTTCCACATGGGGCTCACAATCTTAATCCCCATTTTTCTGACAAGGTAACTGTGGCACAGAGAAGTCAAGTGACTTGCCCAAGATCACACGTCAGACAAGTGGCCAAATGGTCTGAAACCACATTGTGATTTCAGGAGCTTTCAGTTAAAGGAATTCTTTAGTAACTGATCCAGGCCCACCCTGGCTAGGATCTTGTTGGCAGTGATAATTGTCCCAACCTGATCTCTTTCCTTTTTCTTATTGAAGGTGGAGATGGCAGAGGCATTCTTGAGATCTCCTCAGTGTTCCATATGTTGAGAAAAATTGTATGTATGTTTTCCTCGAAGCATCCACTAGAACTAACACAATCTGTTTTTGGTGAGGAAAACTTTCAAGAAGTCCTATTTGCCATTTGTGATATTCCCCGGCCCATTTCCTATTTCCTGTCCTCTAGACTGTAAGCTCATTTTGATCAGGGAACATGTCTGCCAACCAAGTTGTGTTGTACTAAGTGTCTCCCTAGCACTTAGTACAGTGATCTGCACATAGTAAGCACTCAATAAATATCACTGATTGATTGATGGTTTTCCCTTAGGGCAAAGGGGGTCTCTAGACGGTTAGCTCCTTGTGGGCAGAGATCATGTCTACAACCTCTCTTGTACTGTACTCTCCCAAGTGCTCAGTACAGTGCTCCCTGCACACAGTAAATGCTCAATAAATGCCACTGATGGATAATTATTTTGAAGGATCATTTGCGAAATGTTGAGTCGTGGATAGGGCTGCCCACAAAGTCTTCCCAGCCGCACGGTGAGAATGGAGGGGGAAGAGCTAACCTGTAGAAGTGGTCATCCTCACCTCATGGCACTGAACCAGGACGGGGTTCGGGGAGCCAACCTGGGGTGGGACTTGTGATTGAATCTATCACCATTCACTTGTTCATTCAATCGTATTTATTGAACACTTACTGTGTGCGAATCACAGTACTAAGCGCTTGGGAGAGTTCAATATAACAACAAACAATACTGGCCCAGCAGTATCCTGGAAGGCTCAATCAATCCCATTCCACTTTTCATTCAAACTTTTCTTTCAGTTGACCCACAGCTGAAAAGATTCAGAGGCTGGAAAGGGAATCAATCAATTAATGGAATTTACTGAGTGCTTACCGTGGGCAGAGCACTGAACTCTGGCCTTGGGGTTTTATGAGACAACAGTACTGGTAGACACTTTCCCTGTCCACAACAAGCTTACAGTCTAAAGGGGAGTGATGGACATTAAAATAAACTTTGGATTTTTAAAAATGGTATTTATGTGCTTACTGTGTACCAGGCACTGTTCTGCAGCATGGCTTAGTGGAAAGAGCACGGCCTTGGGAGTCAGGAATCGTGGGTTCTAATCCTGGCTCTGCCACTGATCAGCTATGTGACTTTGGGCGAGTCACTTCTCTGTGCCTCAGTTATCTCATCTGTAAAGTGGGGATTAAGACTGTGTGCCCCTCGTGGGACAACCTGATTACCTCGTATCGATCCCAGCGCTTAGAACCGTGCTCGGCACATAGTAAGCGCTTAACAAATGCCATCATCATTACTATTATTATTATTCTAAATGCTGGGGTTACATACAAGAGACTCAGGTTCCACATGATTCCATATGGGGCTCCACATGGAATCAGGTTCCACATGGGGCTCTGCCCCTTGTCAGCTGTGTGACTGTGGGCAAGTCACTTAACTTCTCTGGGCCTCAGTTACCTCATCTGTAAAATTGGATGAAGACTGTGAGCCTCATGTGGGGCAACCTCTATCTACCCCAGAGCTTAGAACAGTGCTCTGCACATAGTAAGCACTTAACACTTACCAACATTATTAATTATTATTGAGTGGCCCAAGGTCATATGGCAGACAAGAGGCGGAGCCGGCCTTAGAACTCAGGTCTTTCGGACCCCCAGGCCCGTGCTCTATCAATCTACTAGGCCACATTACATAAATGCTGGAGGACTGAGGGTAGGGTGAATATCAAGTCCTTAAAGTATACAGATTCAAGTGCACAGACAATGCAAACAGGAAAGGGAGTAGGGGAAATGAGGACCTAGTTGGAGAAGGTCTCTTGGAGGCCTTCTCTTGGAGGAGAAGTGATTTTATTAAGACTTTGAAGGTTGGGAAAGTGTAACACTTCTTGTTGACGGTACCTGGTGGCAAAGGAGTGAATCTGGGCCTTCTCTTGTCGCCTTCAGGTGCTGGGATCACAGCCACCACAGTAAGCACAACAAGAGGGAAAACGGTAACTCCTTGCCGATCATTTGGTGAGAAGGTAGACTGTAAGAAGCCTGCATCATGGGGCCTACAGAAAAGGGTGGAAAATAATTGGAATCCTACTCACAGCAGAAATTTTCTGTTTTTGTCACTAGAGTTTCCTGCTTTCTTCATCATTCCCCCATCTCCTACACATGGATGGTAGCTGACTCCACAGATATTTATAGCTCAGAAACCCAGGAGGCTGAAAACTTTTCATCCTCATCCCGGGTAAGTTTTCCTCTCCTGACAGATGAGTATGGAAGCAACTATGTAAAGGCTAAATGGAAAAGATAGCTGCCTATATATTCCCGACAATCTGTCAGTGGTGTCTCTTGTCTTTCAATAGGATGAAGGAATTTTCTAGCACTCTTTATGGGAAGAGAAGTTGCTATATAGTTCGGCTGCTGCTTCTATAAAGAGCAAAAAACAGTTCGACAGCCATGCTGCTCTTCCAGGCATCTGTGCTTCCAAACTAAGGTTCTTTGTTTAGCAAAAGTAATGCCCAGAATAGAGCTATCTCAGAATCGCCACACCATTTTGGGGTTTATATGCTGCTGTTTTAATAATTTGTCGAGCGCTACTTGAGTGACACTTAAGATACTTTTGTTTCAATCAATCAATGATGTTTATTGAGTGCTTACTGTGTGCAGAGCACTGTACTAAGCACTTGGGGGAGTACAGTACAATGGAGGTGGTAGACATGTTCCCTGAGCTGTAGGGTTTGACTCTTTTTTTTTTTAATCTCCTAGACTTAGTCACGTTCCTTCACTAAACATCATAAAACCTTGAAGGGAGGTAACTGAGAAAGTTCTCAACTGTCATTGCTTTCCTTTTTGTATCTTCCTCTTCCTTCCCCACTCCTAGACTCTAAGCCAGAGCCCATGACTGATTCAGCATCTTTGTAACTTTCTCCAGCATATCGTACAGTGCCATGCATAGCATATGTGCTCAACAATGTGCTAGAGGGAAGAGGAAACATGGAATTGTTGATCAAGTGAGAGGTTGGCGATGAAGTGGTTGATTTTGAGAGTTGTCCATGTAGAGGTAGTAGTTAATAATTATAATAATAACAATAATAATTATGGTGTTTGTTCAGCGCTTACTATGTGCCAGACACTATACTAAGCAATGGGGCGGATACAAACAAATTGAGTTGGACACAGTCCCTGTTCCATATGGGGCTCACAGTCTCAATCCCCATTTTACAGATGAGGTAACGGAGGCACAGGGAAGTGAAGTGACTTGTGCAAGGTCACACAGCAGACAAGTGGCGGAGCCAGGATTAGAACCCATGAGCTTCTGACTCCTAGGCCCATGCTCTATCCACTTCACTATGGGATAGTTGAGGCTATGGGAGCAGATGAACCTACTGAGTGAGTGGAGAGTGAGAAGAGATGGAGTCCTACAACCCAGCTAACCCACAGTTAGGGAATTCGAGGTGTAAGAGAAATCCGGACTGAGAGGGAACAGTCAGTGAAGTAGGAATAATAATAATGTTGGTATTTGTTAAGAGCTTACTATGTGCCGAGCACTGTTCTAAGCGCTGGGGTAGACACAGGGGAATCAGATTGTCCCACGTGGGGCTCACGGTCTTAATCCCCATTTTAGAGATGAGGGAACTGAGGCACAGAGAAGTTAAGTGACTTGCCCACAGTCACACAGCTGACAAGTGGCAGAGCTGGGATTCGAACTCATGAACTCTGACTCCAAAGCCCATGCTCTTTCCACTGAGCCACGCTGCTTCTTGGAGCAGCGTACTAGGTACTAGGAGGAGTGCCAGTTGAGTACTGTATTCATAAAACCAAGGGCTAAAAATGGTTCAAGGAGAAAAAAGTCCATAGCGATGCAGGAGGAAGAATGGTCAAAGAGGAATAGAACATAATAGAGCCCAGTAGATTTGACTTTAAGGAGATTGGTGAATGGCGGCTTCTGGGGAAATATGGTTCTTAATATTATTATAATTATAGTATTTGTTAAATGTTTATTATGTGCCAAGCACTGTACTAAGCACTGGAGTAGATACAAGATGATCAGGTGCCCTATGGGGCTGACAGTCTAAGTAGAGAAGCAGCATGGCATTGTGGATAGAGTACAGACCTGGGAATCAGAAGGACCTGGGTTCTAATCCTGACTCCGCCACTTGTCTGCTGTGTGATCATGGGCAAGTCACTTCATTTCTCTGTGCCTCAGATATCTCATCTGTAGAATGAGGATTGAGACTGGGAGCCCCATGTGGGACAGGGACTGTGTCCAACTCGATTTGCTTGTATCACTCCGGTGCCTAGTACAGTGACTGGCACATAGTAAGCGCTTAACAAATACCATCATTATTATTACTTTTTAAAAAATGGAATTTGTAAAGCACTTACTATGTGTCAAGCACTGTTCTAAGTTCTGGAGTAATTATAAGCCCGTCAAAGGTCAGGGACTGTCTCTATCTGTTACTGATTTGTACATTCCAAGTGCTTAGTACAGTGTTCTGCACATAGTAAGTGCTCAATAAATGCTATTGAATGAATGAATGAATGAATGAATAAGCATCAGATTGGACACCATCCCTGTCCCAAATGGGGCTCATGGTCATAATGGCCATTTTACAGATGAGGTAATTGAGGCACAGAGAAGTGAATTGACTTGCCCAAGGTCTCACAACAGATAAATGGTGAAGCGGGGATTAGAACCGAGGTCCTTCTGACTCCCAGGCCTGTGCCCTATTCACTAAGACATGCTGTTTCCCTTGGCTACCATGGAGAAGAGTATGAGAATTCACATATTTTAACTGACTTTTTCCCCCAACTCTTTCACTACTTGCAACTGACCAGACTGACCAGAACCTGTACTGGAAGGTGGGGGCAGGGGGAGAGGGAGGAGGAAGGTAAGTAATTTAGGTGGAGTGGAAAGGATGGAACAGGAAGATATGCAGGAGAACCAGCAGGATTTGGCAGTAGATTTTAATGTGAGAGTTAAATGATAGCAAAGGGCGGTATGAGATTAGACACAGACCAACACTTCTTCCCTGTATTCTCTGTGGTCACCATGACAGAGTAAAAAGATTCTGTGCCCGTCCAGGATTAGATGGGTGAGTTAGCACTTCACTCCTGTTCTTGAATATTTTTCCTTCTGCCTCCTCTCCTTGTCCCAAACCAAAGGATGGCATTTTATAATCTTTCTGTTTAGGACAGATTGAGCTATTATTAGATCATTTTTATCTCTGCCTAATGTATTCAAATTTAATTACATGTTTTCTTCTGCCTTTGGTTCAAGCGTACCAATTATGTGGTATTAAGTCTGTCTCAAGTTTATTAATAGGCTTTTCATTGTCCCTCCATTTACTAATTGTGCAGGATTCTGGTGCTTGATTTCATGGTCTCTTTGCCTGGGTAAAGCACAAAAAAGGGGTTAGGCTGAACTCAACAATTTCAGCACCTTGGTGTATTTTTTTTTTGAGCTGAATTGATGAAGGCTAATCCCTCTGAAGCTGATGAAAAGTAAAATGTAAAGTGTATTCTTTGGCGCAGTGAAGGTTGGCAAGAGGATGAGGGTGGTAACTTTCTGCTTCCTTGCTCTTATTGTCCCACTATCCTTCTCTCAGTCTTTTGGTTTAATGGATTTGGGTCAGTTATCATCCCTCTCAGGATGGCACCTGGAGAGTTTCTAGTACTCTACTAGTCTCGGCTACAAGAGGAAGAGGCAAGCAGAGGCCTACCCATTCCATTGCTAGCTTGGCCAGTGGCAAGCGAGTGGAAGGCCATCTGCTACAAGTCAAAACTCACCCATACATAGACTCCAGAACGTTTGCAGACAGAGGAGGGGTGTTATGGGTCGAAAATGACTCGACAGCATAAGATAAGACAGTTATCACTGGTGACAAAGAGAGGGGAAAAAAGAAAGAAGAAAATGAAATCCTAAGCACTTGTAGGGTCGACTTCCCTCGGTGATAGAGAAGCAGTGTTGCCTAGTAGTTAGAGCACGGCTCTGGGAGTCAAAAGGACCTGGGTTCTAATTCTGGCTTTGCTACTGGTCTGCTGTGTGACCTTGGACAAGTCACTTCACTGTACCTTAGTTAACTGGAAAAGGAGGATTAAGAATGTGAGCCCCATGTGGGGCAGGGACTTTGTCTAACCTGATTACCTTGTATTTACCCCAGCGCATAGTACAGTGCCTAGCACAAAGTAAGGGCTAAACAAACACCATTTGAACTTGAATATCACTAACAGATAGAAGGCACTACCTCTTTGTAGCATATTCAGATGGCATGCAAATACAAAGATGCCTTCTGACCAATTCTAACTCCCTTTTGGGACCCTCTGAATATCTTAGTGGAGGCCATATGGGTTCAAATCCCGGCTCTGCCGCTTGTCAGCTGTGTGACTTTGGGCAAGTCACTTAACTTCTCTGTGCCTCAGTTACCTCATCTGTAAAATGTGCATTAAGACTGTGAGCCCCACGTGGGACAACCTGATCACTTTGTATCCTCCCCAGCGCTTAGAACAGTGCTTTGCACATAGTAAGTGCTTAACAAATGCCATTATTATTATTATTATTATCATTATTATGATCAAGGTATAGCCCTGAGGTCCCCCTCTGGTAGCTTTTTGGGAGGGAGGCAAGGTAGGAGACAGCAGAACTATCAGGATCCAGAAATGTGGTGCCTGGCCCAAATGATGGAAGATGGCTTCTTTCGGGAGGGGTGGCAGGGGGAGGGAGAGAGGCACAGAAAAAGTGCAGGTGCCGTCTGCTCTTAGCTTTCTTATGGATAACTGTCATCATTTGTATGGAGCTCTAGGCAGGCCCGTTGTCGGGACTGGGTCATGCCTGATGATGCGGGGGAAATCCCAAGCAGCCCAATGAAATGCAACTGGAACCTAGTCTTCCCAGGCCAAGACAATCTTTGACCCTCAAACCACCAAATCCTAGTAATAAAAACTAGAATTGTTATTATTATTGTTATTGTTGTGGTATTTGTTAAGTGCGTACCATGTGCCAAGGACTGTATTAAATGCTGGGGCAGTTACAAGTTAATCAGATCAGATCTAGAGGCTCACAGTCTAAGTAGGAGGGAGAGCAGGCCTTTAATCCCTATCTTACAGTTGAGAAAACTGAGGCTCAGAGAAATTAAGTAACTTGCTCAAGATCATACAGCGGGCAAGTGGCAGAGGTGGGGTTAGAACCCAAGCTCTCTGACTCCTAGGCCTTTCCACTGGGCCACATAGGTTCTCCACCATACCGTTTTCATTTATGACCCTACTATATCCAGTTTAGCTGAAAAGTCATTTGCTTCACCCCCTGAAAAATAAGATCTTTGATCAGGAGATTTCGTTCTCCTGCAAGGCTCTTGACTGACCTGGAGTTCACCTGATTGGCAGCTTCTTCTCTGGATTGCTGGGAGCTTCCTATGCTGCTCTTGCCACTTGGCTGACATCCTGACAGGACTTTGGGGGCCGCTGTGAGGATTCCTGGGGCCAGGGAGGAGGGAGATCTGGAGACTGGAAAAACCCAAACTGTCAATGGTCAGTGAGGTCAATCCATCAGTCATTTTTATTGAGTGCTTACTATGTGCAGAGCACTGTACTAAGTGCTTGGGAGAGTATACTACAACAGAATTAGCAGATATCTTCTCTGCCCATTACGTGCAGCCTGGTCTAATGGAAGGATTATGGGTCTGAGGGGTTAAGAGGCCTGGATACCAGTTCCAGTTTTGCCGCTTGCCTGCTGAGTGACCTCCGGCAAGCCACTTGACTACTCTGCACCTCACTTTCCTCACCTTTACAGTGGGGAGAGTAATAGCTGCCTCTCCATACCTCAGGCATGTGGTGGGGATAAAATGCACAAATTGATGATAAAATGCAAATTGATGCACAAATGCCCACTTTGGGAAAATAAAAGCATCATACCAACTCTTTATATTATACCTTCCCAAGCACTTAGTACAGTGCTCTGCGCAATCTAAGTGCTCAGTAAATACCATTGATGGTGATGATGTTGTTGATGAAAGGAGCTCAGAAATCAACCATTACACTCTGTTCAACCTGTTCGATCTGCCCCTAAGCAATTTAGTCTTTGACCTTGTGGAAAATGCGTGGGTCTGAGAGTTCGGAGGCTTGGGTTCCGGCCCCAGCTCTGTCTTTTATCTGCCCTGGGTCCTGGAGCAATTCCCATCTCTTCCTGGAAGCCTTCTTTCATTTATCTTTCATCCTCCCTTCAATTCCATTTTCCCCCGTAACTGACACTCGGGTCCTTGTACATTACTTAAGCCCTGGAGACTCCAAGCTCCTCTAGACTGTAAGATAGTTTTGGGCAGGGACAGTGTCTGTTTATTGTTATATTGTACCTCCCAAGTGCTTAGTATAGTGGTCTGCTCTCAGTAAGTGCTCAATAAGTTCGATTGTCTGGCTGACTGGCTTGGGTATTCACACCCACTTCCCCTTAAACCAATACATAGCTTTACACTCTTGCTTTCCCCCTTTCTATAATTTATTTTAATGTCTGTCTCCTCCACTGGATTGCAAGCTCCTTGAGGGCAGGGATCATGTCTACCAACTCCCCCATACTTTCCCAAGGGCTTAGTATAGTGCTCTGCATAATCAATGATCAATAGATACTATTGATTGATCATTTAGCATCTTTGAACCTCAGTGTCCTCATCTCTATTATTCTCCCATCTTTTCCCTAGTTCACCTGTGTTCTAAGGATAAAATGAGATAGACATGAAAACGCTTTGGAAAAATCCAAGTGCTCTGCAAATCACAGGTACCACTATTATAATTCTCTGTAATCAAAAACCCTCTTTACCTCTCGGCAGTGGTCAGTGCCATCCAGTCAAAAGAGTAGCACTCGTCAGGTCTACTGCCCTCAGTGATAGAGAAACAGTGAGGCCCAGTGGACAGAGCACAAGCCTGGGAGTCAGAAGGACCTGGGTTCTAATCCCGGCTATGCCACTTGTCTGCTGTATGACCTTGGGCGAGCTTTAGGCTTTAGTTAACTTGTCTATAAAATGATAAGTAAGGCTGTGAGTCACATGTGGGGAGAGGTAGTTTGTCTAACCTAATTAGCTTGTATCTACCCCAGCACTTAGTAGAGTGCCTGAGAAGAGTAAAAACTTAACAAACACCATAAAAAAAAACCAGGACTTGAATCGTTTCAAAGGGATCCCATTGAGGTCTGTCATGGCTCCAACAGTCACCAATGTGCCCCAAGAGGAGAGGCTGGGGGGCAAGAGAACTCCGCATTTCAGGATTGGCTCCCAAAAGGTCAAAATCTATGGAGTTTGTTCAATAATAACTAGCCATAATAATGGTATTTGTTAAGTGCTTACTATGTTCCAAGTGCTGTATGAATCAGTGGGGCAGTTACAAGATCATCAGAATAGATGTCATCCCTGTCCCATTGGGGCTCACGGTCTAAGTAGAAGACGTATTTTACAGATGAAACTGAGACCCAGAGAAATTAAATGACTTGTCCAAGGTCACCTAGCAGGCAAGTGGTGGAGCCAGGATTAGAACCCAGATCCCCGACTCCCAGGCCCATGCTCTTTCTGCAAAGTCGTGCAGCTTATTTACTCCCCTCTCTTCCTTAGATATATTTCAACTTGGTTTTTTCTACCTCTGCTTCTCAGTTTACCGTGCCATGTGTGTTCGGTTGTTGCTACTTGACTTGAACCGAAATCTATTCCGTCAGCGATGCCCAAACCAGGGATGTGGAACTCTGCACACAAAGACTGTTAGCTCCTTGAGCGAAGGCATCCTGTCGTCTTGTCTTATGCTGTCGAGTCATCTCTGAGCCATAGCAATGCCATGGACGCATCTCTCCCAGTACGCCCCACCTCCATCTGCAATCATTCTGGTAGTGTATCCATAAAGTTTATCCATAAGTGGTTTACCATTGCTTTCTCCCGTGCAGTAAACTTTAATCTTCACTCTCGACTCTCTCCCATGCCGCTGCTGCCCAGCACAGGTGATTTTTGGCCTGTAGCAAATCGCCTTCCATTCGCTAGCCACTGCCCAAGATAGGAATGGAAATGGCTCTGCTTGACTCTCCCTCCTATAGTTGAGACTGGTAGAGTATTGGAAACTCTCCAGGTGTGACCCTGAGAGGGGTTGTGTCTTCTAGCTCTATTGTATTTTACTCTCTCAAGCAACTTATGCAGTGCTCTTCATACAGTCAGCACTAATAAATACCACTGATTGACTAATTGATCGAGTAATTGGAAAGAAGATCTGAAGACAAGGAGGTAGAATAGTTGGCATTTAGAAACCCTCATGTTAAGTGGGCGTGCAGAGAGAGAGCAGAGCTATCTGCTGGCTCAGTCATTCCACTCCTTGAACTGTCTCCCTCCTTGGACTCATCAAATTCCTTGTAGTCGGGATGTGGAGGCGAGGAGGGAAGTTCTCCTTCCCTGGGCCCTAAAATGCATAGTTGCAGCGCTGATTATCAACATCTGTGTCAGCAGCATTGATAGAACAGCTACTGGGTGCAGAGGTCTGTACTGGGTGCTTGAGGGCACACAGAACAAGATTAAAACATTTTCTCTGCCCTAGGGGAGATTATGGTCTACCGGGAAAGAGAGCAGATATAAATGGATTAAAAAATCAGTAGAATAAAATGTAACGAGTAGACACAAATCATAAACATCGGTGGGTGAGTCACTAATAAGTGGCCGAGGAAAAGACATTCCCAGGAGATTATCAGGGAAGACTCCTAGAGGAGGTGGTTTGGGGAAGCATTTTAAAGGAAGGGAAAGTTCTGTGAAACTGAGGTGGGAGAATTCTATAGGGGGAAATGTTGATAAATATTCAAGTAGCAACATGGTCTAGTGGATAGAGCACAGATCTGGGAATCAGAGGACCTAGGTTCTAAACCTGGCTCTGCCACTTGTCTGTTGTGTGACCTTGGGAAAGTCATTTCACTTCTCTGCACCTCAGTTACCTCATCTATAAAATGTGGATTAAGACTTGAGCTCTTTGTGGAACAGGGACTGTGTCCAACCCAGTTATCTTTGTGAGAAGCAGTGTGACCTAGTGGAAAGACTGCAGGCCTGGGAGTCAGAGGTCTTGAGTTCTAATTCTGGCTCTGCCATTTGTCTATTGTGTTATCTTGGGCAAGTACCTTCATTTCTCTGTACCTTGGTTACCTCATCAATAAAATGGGGATTAATTAATCAGTCAGTCACATTTATTGAGCACTTTATGTGTGCAGAGGAGTGAACTAAGCATTTGGGAGGGTATAAAATAGAGAGTTGGTAGAAACATTCCCTGCCCATGAGTTTACAGTCTAGAGGGGGAGGCAGACATTAATATAAATCAGAATGTGAGCCCCATGCTGGGACATGGACTGTGTCCAACCTCTTAGTGCACTGCTTGACACATAGTAAACCCATAACAAATATCTTTTAAAAATTATTATAAACTGGAGAGTAAAGAATGAGGAATCCTTTTAATTCACATTCTTTCTTCTTCACTCCACTGAGACCACTTTCTCCAAGGTCACAATTACCTCTTCATCACCCAACCTAATTTGGCTCTACTTTACTCTAATCTTCCTTGCCCTATCTTCGACTCTGTGGACCATTCCCTTCTTCTGGAAACACCATTTCACCATGGTTTTAGCCTTGGTTTTCCTACCTCTGGTCAATTCTTAGTTGCTTTCTCTAGCTCT
The DNA here is from genome assembly GCF_004115215.2 of Ornithorhynchus anatinus. NCBI lineage: Eukaryota > Metazoa > Chordata > Mammalia > Monotremata > Ornithorhynchidae > Ornithorhynchus > Ornithorhynchus anatinus. The sequence goes on along the minus strand of NC_041729.1, from coordinate 108,958,849 downwards.
TCTGCCTCCCATATCTTCAACTGTAGGAGTCCCTCAGGGTTCAGTTCTGGACCCTCTTCTATTCTCCATCTACAATCGCTTCCTTGGGGAGCTAATCCATCTCTATATTGATGAGTTGCTAGCCCCACTTCTCTCCACTGTGATCTCGCATTTCTTCCTTCTTCTGGGCCATTTGTACATGGATATCTCACAGATATCTCAAACTCAGTTAAGTCCAGAACAGAACTCCTCATCTTAGCATTACCCTTGATGCCTTCCTTTCTTTCACGCTCCATAATCAATAACAGTAATAATAAATAATATTATTCATTAAGTGCATACCATGTCCCAAGCCGTTGAGTAGATACAAGATTATCAGAGTAAACATGGCCCTGTCCCCCAGGGACCTCACAGTCTAAGATGGGAGGAGAATGGACATCTTATCCCCATTTTGCAGATGAGACAACTGAAGCCTAGAGAAGTGAAGTGACTTGCCCAAGGTCACACAGCAGGCAAATAACGGAGCTGGTAGTAGATCTTGGCTCTCCTGTCACTCAATGTCATGCCCTTTCCACTAAGCCATGCTGCCACCCCACTCTATCGCCATATCCAGTTAGTGTTTCCGCGACAATATTTCCAGACCAAACCCTTTGCTCTCCATCCAAATGGCTACTATGCTAGTCCAGGCACTTTTGTTATTCACCTTGATTACCCCAGCAACCTCTTTATCTTCCTGCCCCTGGTCTCTCCCTTCTCCAGTCTGTAATGCTTCACTCTTTTGCCCAGATCATTTTTCTAAAACATTTTCTGCACATCTCCCCACTCTTCAAAAATGTCCGGGCTTCGGAATCTAAAGGCCATGGGTTCTAATTCTGACTCTGTCAATTGTCTGCTATATGACCTTGGGCAAGTCACTTCTGAGGCCCAAGCCTCAATTACCTCATCTGTAAAATGGGGATTAAGACTGTGAGCCCCATTTGGGACAGGGACAGTGTTCAACCCGATTTGCTTGTATCCACCCCAGCACCTTCTACAGTGCCTGACATATAGTAAGCCCTTAACAAATACCATTATTAATTAATCCAAAGCCTGGCATATAGCCACCTGTTGTCTCTTTACTCAGAGTCAGGTGCGGCAAGCAGCAAACATTGCAAGAACTTAAATCTGACTATAAAGTTAGAAGTGCTGATGCATCTGGATTTGGGTGAGCACCAAGTGGACATAGGCAAAGTTTGTGGTGAGAATAACTCTTTTTAAGTATATGCATGTTAACATTTGTTTAAATCCAGAATTCTTTATTATTGTCACAAATTGCAATGCTATTTGATCACATTAGCAAATAGGGGTAACTATTGTTAGAATCACATGCTTTGTGAGTCACATGCCTTGTACATAGTAAGTGCTCAATAAAAATGATTGAACAAATGGGTACATCCTGTTCTTATGCACTGGGCAAGAAAAACAGGTGAACTTCTCATACCCAATTCAGCCCAAAACAACCAAGTGGGTTGCAGCGTGGCTCAGTGGAAAGAGCCTGGGCTTGGGAGGTCATGAGTTCGAATCCCAGCTCTGCCACTTGTCAGCTGTGTGACTGTGGGCAAGTCACTTCACTTCTCTGGGCCTCAGTTACCTCATCTGTAAAGTGGGGATTAACTGTGAGCCTCACGTGGAACAATCTGATTACCCTGTATCTACCCCAGCTCTTAGAACAGTGCTCTGCACATAGTAAGCGCTTAACAAATACCAACATTATTATTATTAAATGAGGCCAAGATCCAGTAGAAGCTCTCAAAAGCCATGGTAATCAAGGTTGAGAGAGTTTCCCAGACAGAGTAATGGCCAGAGTTAGACTTTAATTGATACTACAATTTAAAGAAATTCAGATAGAGTCAAATAGAGATTTTCTGACAGAGTTGTATTTGCCTGGATTGTTTAGGGAATAAGGCAACTTTATACCAAGTGCTTAGACCAGACCACCAAAGCATTTGTCTACCTAGATTAAGGTTTTTGTTTGTTTGCTTTTTTTTAATGGTATTTTTAAGGGCTTACAATGTGTCAAGTGCCATTGTTAAGCACTAGGGTAGATACATGATTATCTGGACACAATCCCTGTCTCACATAGGGCTTACGGTCTTAATCCCTATTTTATACATAAGGTAACTGGTGCACAACAAAGTTAAATGACTTGCCCCATTGGCCTCTGCTTATTGATTCATGTTTTTTTTTTTTCCTTCCCAGCAATTTTCTTGTCTGAACTTCATTAGAGAGTTTCTAAGCATACAATTCTCTCCTTGACCCTCTCCAAACTGGCTTCCACCCCCTTCACTTCACTGAAACTGCCCTCTCAAAGGCCAAAAATGATTTCCTTCTTGTTAAATCCAACAGCCTCTACTTCACCTTAATCCACCTTGACCTCTCAGCACACTTCAACACTAATAATAATAATAATTGCTGCATTTGTTAAGTGTTTACTACGGGCCAGGCACTATTCTAAGCGCTGAGGTACACAAGGTAATCAGATTGGACACGGTCCCTTTCCCACATGGGGCTCACAGACTTAATCCCCATTTTATAGATGAGGTAACTGAGGCATGGAGAAGTGACATGACTTGTCCAAAGTCACACAGCAGACAAGTGGTGGAGCCGGAATTAGAACACATGTCCTCCGACTTCCAGGCCCATGCTCTTTCCACTAGGCTATTCTGCTTCCCCTATCGACCACCCCCTAGTCCTGGAAACATTATCCAATCTTGTCTTTATTGACACCATCCTCTCCTGGTTCTCCTCTTACCTTTTTAGCTGCTCATTTCAGTCTCAATCAGTCAGTGGTATTTATGATCACTTACTATGTGCAAAGCACTGCACTAAATGCTTGGGAGAGTAGTCTCTTTTGTGGGTTCCTCTGCTGCTCACCCCTTAACTCGGGGAGTACTTCAAGGCATAGTTCTGTGTTCCCGTCTATTCTCCATCCACATGCATTCTCTTAGAGAACTCATTCACTCCCATGGCTTCAACTACCATCTCTAAGAGATTGATTCTCAAATCTGCATCTCCAACCTTGATCTTTCTCCTTCTCTTCAATCTTGCATTTCTTTCTGTCTTCAAGACATCTCTTCTTGAATGCCCTGCTGACACCTCAAATTCAACATGTTCGAAACAGAGTTTATCATCTTCCCACCCAAACCCTAATCTCCCCATGACTTTTCCGTCATTGTAGATATCACCACCGTCCTCTCAGTCTCAAAAGCCTTGGCATTATTCTTGGCTCCTCTCTCTCATTCAATCCACACATTTGGCACTAAATCCCGTCAGTTCTACTTTCACAACATCACTAAAATAAGCCCTTTCCTCTCCACCCAAAATACTACCATATTGATCAAAGCATTTATCCTATTGTGCCTTGATTAGTTAATCAGCCTCCTTGCTGACCTCTGTACTTCCTGTCTCTACTCCAATCCTTATTTCATTCTTTTTCTAAAAAAAGTTCAGTCCTCAACTCCCCACTCTTCAAAAACCTTCAAAGGTTGTTCATCCATCTTTATTAATAATAACAGTCTCTGTCCCACATGGGGCTCACAGTCTTAATTCCCATTTCACAGTTGAGGTAACTGAGGCTCAGAGAAGCTAAATGAGTTTCAAAAGTCACACTGAAGGCAGGTGCAGAAGCCAGGACTGGGACTCAGGTCCTCTGGCTCCCAGGCCCATGTTCCTTCTACTAGGCCCTGCTGCTTTCTTATTTTATCGTTTTTAAACAATAGATTTATATTTTGAGTCAATTTGATGCAATCTTGGGAACTCAGCGTCCTTTGCATTATTCCCTCTGAGAATTGAAGCTTTTAAGTTCTCTCTCAACATTGTATTTTGATGGAACCTATTAAAGGTGCTGGCCATGCTTTTTCATTATAGTGTTTCTCACCCATGAGGTGCGCAATAAAGTACTCTTGAATCAGTACTGTTGGAAGAGAGGAAAAGTCCAGGCTATGAAATGATGATTAGCCAGGCAATAAAGTGTTATTCATTCATTCAGTAGTATTTGAGCACTTACTATGTGGAGACCACTGTACTAAGCGCTTGGAATGTACAAATTGGCAACAGATAGACAGTCTCTGCCCACTGATTACAGTCTAATCGGGAGGGAAAGACTAAACAATAGCAATAAATAGAATCAAGGTGATGAACATCTCATTAACAAAATAAATAGGGTAATAAAAAATATATACAATTGAGCGGACAAGCACAGTGCTGAGGGGAGGAGAAGGGAAAGGGAGAGGGGGAGGAGCAGAGGGAAAGGGGGGGAAAAGGGAGCTTAGCTGAGGGGAGGTGAGGGGGGGGTAGAGGGACAGCAGAGGGAGCAGAGGGAAAAGGGGAAGCTCAGTCTGGGAAGGCCTCTTGGAGGAGGTGAGCTCTCAGGAGGACTTTGGAGAGAGGAAGATAATTAGTTTGGCGGAGGTGAGGAGGGAGGGCATTCCAGGACAGCGGGAGGACGTGGCCCAAGGGTCGATGGTGGGATAGGCAAGAACGGGGGACAGTGAGGAGGTGGGCGGCAGAGGAGCGGAGCGTGCGGGGTGGGGAGTAGAAAGAGAGAAGGGAGGAGAGAGGTAGGAGGGGGCAAGGTGATGGAGAACCTTGAAGCCTAAAGTTATTGAAGTCTAAAGTTAAAGCCTTGAAGTTATTTCAGGGAGATCTGCCCAAGTTGCCAGGATGATAGCAAACCTTTCCTCCTATTTGAGGATGTGAGAACTGGCAACCTGATGCAGCCTGACAGGAAATCACCAAAACAGAAAGCAGTGGAGGTTCCCTGCAGCTTGGCCGAATGTTTCAACTGTTTTGAATCAAGTCCATTTCTGAACAAAATGACCTGTGCGTGCTCAGGAAGAAATGTGTTTGAGGCTCCCCGAAGGAAAGCTGAGTATGAGAAATATGTTTTGCATTATTAGAAATCTGAGCATCTGACTCTCAAATGCCCTAGTTCTATGTTGGGCTCAGGAAGCTGGATTCCTGGATAAGTATTGCAAATGAAAAAAAAATGGGGTCAGGAAAGGAAGACACTCTCAGTTTCCACTCCATTCAAATCTCACCATCACCTTGAGGGGGCTGCGGAGACAGTCTACTGAAATATATCGTCCTTAACCCAGTGTGACTACTGCAGGCAATCAATCCCAGATTGTAGATTCCGGCCACCTTAGGCAGCGTTTTGGCTCTCTTTCCCGTCCCTGGTCAATCCTTAATGGGGTGATGAATCCTGAAGATTTGTTTATTCTGTTGTATTTATTGAGGCCTTACCATGTGAGAACACTGTACTAAGCACTTGGGAGAGTACGATGCAACAATAAACAGACACATTCCCTGCCTAGACTCTGACCCAAAGGAGAACAGAACCCTTCCTGGCTAGGGCATAACGGTGGACCTGGGGTGATTTGAACTATGCATTTTTAGGTCTCTTTTCTTTTGTAGCTGTGGCAGGGGTCAATTCAAATGCTGGATAGAATGCAGTTGAGAGAAGAGCTCATAATTAATGGCTTAGGTGGTTTCCTGAGTTCTAAAATGATGAGAAGCTGAGCAGCTTTGCCTACTAGAAAGATCACGGGCCTGAGAGTTGGAGGATCTGGGTTCTAATTAGAGATCTACCACTTCCCTGCTGAGTGATCTGAGGCAAAGGCCTCAGTTTTCTCATCTGTAAAATGGGCTTTCAGTACCGGTTTCCCCATCTACTTAGACTATGAGCTCCATGTGGGACAGGGACTGTGTCCAACCCGATTATCTTGTATCTACCCCTGTGCCTAGTACAGCGCTTTGCACATAGGAAGTGCTTACAAATACCAAAATTATTATTATGATTATGAATGACACAGTTCCTGGTTTTAGTACTTTTCCGAACAGTGGATATTTACTCTTTTTTCTTTAAGTGTTTAGGCAGTCATTGCTATCTCCAATCATTTGATAGTATTTGAGCACTGCTCCAGGCAGAGCAATCAGTCAATCGGTAGTATTTATTGAGCACTAACTGTGTGCAGAGCAGTGTATTAAATGTTTGAGAGAGTAGAGTACAACAGAGTTACTCTTATGTTCCAGAGGAATGAACCTTATTAGGTGGAATAATGTGCCTCAGAGTCCTCAGTAATTCAAGGAGAGGCCTAGAACTGAATACAACTGTATGAAACTGGAGAAAATGCAGTCATGACCAGAACACTTCATTAGAGCAGTTTTGGAGACCTGAGAATAGGAAAACATTCTTCAGTGGTGAACCTTTCAATTATTGGCATTTAATGACTGCTTACTATATACAGAGCACTGTACTGCTTACTATATACAGAGCACTGTACTAAGCACATGGGAGAGCATGGTACAAGAGAATTAGCAGACTCATTCCCTGTCCATAACGATCTTACAGTGTTTCATCCTGTCATGTGGAATAGAAGACTCAAACATGACCATTTTTGTTTTGGAGAAATACCCCTATTTAAGTTCCTCTCTGTGATAATCAATCATTCTTATTGAGCGCTTACTAAGTGCAGAGCACTGTACTAAGTGCTTGGGAGGGTATAGCATAGCTCAGTGGAAAGAGCACTGGCTTGAGAGTCAGAGGTTATGGGTTCTAATCCTGGCTATGCCACTTGTCAGTTGTGTGACTCTGAGCAAGTCACTTCACTTCTCTGGGACTCAGTTCCCTCATCTGTAAAATAGGGATTAAGATTGTGAGCCCCATGTGTGACAACCTGATTATCTTTTATCCCACCTCCCAGAGCTTAGAACAGTGCTTGGAACATAGTATGTGCTTAACAAATACCATCATCATAATTATTATTATTATTGTTATATATAACACATTCCTTGCCCACAACAAACTTACGATCTAGAGGGATAAAGTAAGGATGCTAAGCAAAGCAAGAGGGGTCAGAAAGGAACAAAAAAAGTAAAGTTTTTTGGGAAACAATTTTGTTTTCCTCCCCAATATATATTATCTGTGTTCTCCATCCAATAATGGTTTAGTGGAAATAATTATCATTAGATGTATTTTTGCTTCAATGCATCATGTTAAGAAAAAACTGTTGACAGAATATTAGGAAATTACATTACTTCAGTTAGCCTTTTTAAAATTTGGTCTAGCAACAGATAATTCAGCAGGTTTGTTAGTAACAATGTCTATCTCCACCAATAAATTGTAAGTTCCTTGTGGGCAGGTATCATGTCTACCTTCCCTATTGCACTCTCCTTCTAGAAGCTTGTTATGGGCAGGTAACTTGTCTGCTAATTCTGTTGTATTTTACACTCCCAAACGTTTAGTATAGTGCTCTGCACATAGTAAGTGCTCAATAAACACCATCGATCGATCGATTGATTCCAACACTTAGTATAGTGCTCTGCACACAGTAACCGTTCAATAGATACCATTGATTGATTGAAGTAACTGGCAAAGGCATTTCTAAGGAGAAAGACATGGAAATATAAATGGTCTTGATTCTCCCTAGGAGCTGCATACATCCATGGAAGATTTTCATGTATGGGAAGGAAAGAGACAATTGCCCCTGCTTCCTGTAAGGTCAGCTTCACATGATGTAACGAGTGGGTTGCCATTCTGACACTGAATCCTGGTTAGTAATAGCACTGCAGATGCTCATAGTTTCTTAGGCGCAAAGGAAATTTTGGTCTAAGGGAGGAATCTTTGACTTCTAGTGTTTGTTTTGTAAGTGCTCAATTCAGAGCTCTCTCTTCCTCCCCCTGGCATTCCCTCCACCCCTTTCAGTGCTCTCCTCACTGTGAACACTTAGCAAACATAGGCATTGGTGTTGATGGGGAACTTTGCCCCGATAAGACCACTCCTGAATGTGATAGAACTACTTTACTATGTGCCGCAGTGCCTACTTTTTACCAGGACACATGAAAAATAAGTGCCATATGTGGATTCCGTTCAGAAATATCAAAACTTTTTCAGTTGGCCTTTATAATTCAAAAATTATTTTTTTTGGAAAGGCTCAATGAAGAGGGAGAGGAATCCACAGCTGTTCCTTTGAAGAGGTAAAAAGCTCCTACTTTCCCAAAATGACTCCTCTGAAGTCCTGAGAAGATTGTGCTGCCAATACCCTAGTTTCTTTGCCAGAATAAGTGACATTGCAGCTGTCCTAAGCTCTCCCTTCCTTTCGGGGTGCTTTCTGCCAGCAGAAACAGGACGTTGGCAGCTCTGACTTTTCAAGATCTTGGGGAGGTGCTAATTGTCTCAGATTTTGTTTCAAACGTGAAGCTAATTCCATTTTTAAGCAAGTACCATATGCTTTGTTCTTGTTTGGGGATCTTCATACACGATTTGGAGATTTTTAAAAACACTCCACCATGCACCTTCTAAAAGAGTTCAGAAGGGAAAATTGTCTTCCAGATTAGCCATTCACCATAAGAAGGCCGAAGTAAAATTGGAAAAGGCACACCTTTAAATCCAATAAATTTGTTCTATTTAACTCCTCTGAAAAGGAGTTTAGCGCTTAGAACAGCACCTGGCATGTAGCAGGCACTTAACAAATACCATTTTAAAAAAAGGAGGAGCTGTTTTAGATTTCCCCTGATTTCTAGATTGATTCTTGTTGAGGCTATGTACACTAAGCAGCTCTGTTCTGTTCAAGCCTCATTGTACAATACAGTAAGCTAAGCCATTGAAATGACTTCTTGGTCCATAAGATAGAGAAGGAGCATGGCCTAATGGATTAGAGCAAGGGCCTGGAATTCAGAAAGACTTGGGTTCTAATGCTGGCTCTGCCATGTGTCTGCTGTGTGACCCTAGGCAAGACACTTCACTGTGCTTCAGTAACCTCATCTGTCAAAGGAGGATTAAAACTGTGAGCCCCATGCGGGACAGGGACTGTATCCAACCTGACCACCTTGCATCTACCTCAGTGCTTAGTACATAGCACATAGTAAGAGCTTAACAAATACTATATTTTTTAAAAAATAGGATAAAAATAAGGTTGTTTGGGGCACAATAAATAATGTAAGCCTACTGATATGAGGGAAATATTTTATGATATAAATAAAATCATTTAGGTTTGAGGAGGCTAAAGAGGTCGGAAGAGGTCATTACTGTGATGCTATCAGTGGCCAATGGCAATAGTGTGTGACTAATGGTACATTCCCAGCCGTGTGCACGTAATGATTTCTCTTTACTCTAAGGCTTCAATTTGCTAACTGAAGCAGCTGGTATTAGTATCATTTTGTCTTCTTGATGTCACAATCTCCGGGAGTCACTCAATGATATTTGAGTGCTCACTATGGTTAGAGCCTCCCGTCTAAAATATTTCTGACTCGGCCCAACTGTCTCCTCTTCTGACTCCTGTCTGACTGTCCACCACTCTCCCTACTTTCAAAACCCTCCTAAAAAATCACATCTACTAAAAGAGGCCTTCCCACACTCAGCCTTTTATTTCCCCTATCCACTCTCCCCTCTGGATGTGTACCCCTTAAAAACTTCTATACTCATCCCTAACCCCACAATACTTAGGTAAATTTTCCATTCATTCATTCAATAGTATTTATTGAACACTTACTATGTGCACAGCACATGTACAATTTGGCAACAGATTCCAGATTGTAAGCCCTATGTGGGCAAGGATTGTCTCTCTTTATTGCTGAATTGTACTTTCCAAGCGCTTAGTACAGTGCTCCGCACAAAGTAAGCGCTCAATAAATACGATTGAACGAATGAATGAATATACGCTACTATTTCCCCTCTCCCTAATCTATTTTAATGCCTGTCTCCCCCTGTAGCCTGTAAAGCTCCTTGTGGATCACGTCTACCAACTCTGTTTTATTGAACTTTCCCAAATGCTTAGTTCAGTGTTCTGCATAGAGTAAGCACTCAATAGATACTTTTGGTTGATTGATATTTTGCTGATGATACTTGAGGTCTTGTTTTCTGTCATTAAGGGCTCCTGTCCACCTTGCACATGGCCACCCCATTTCAGCTCACCATAGAGTGGCTGTTTCAGTGTCCTGCTGTTGTACATTCTCCACCCACCCCACCTAGAAAGGTTGGTGTTGTTTAGGTGCTAGTGTTCTGAGTCCCAAGATCTCATTCTTTGTGATCTTGCCTTGCCCTTCGATGTTGAGAGTAACAATAATAATAATAGTGGTATTTGTTAAGTGCTTATCATGTGCCAGGCACTGAACTAAGTGCTGGGGTAGATATTTAACTTCTCTGTGCCTCACTTACCTCATCTGCAAAATGGGGATTAAGACTGTGAGCCGCATGCAGTCCCTTCCCGCATGGGCTTCAAAGTCTTAATCCCCATTTTGCAGACGAGGTAACTGAGGCACAGAGAAGTGAAGTGACTTGCTCAAGGTCATGCAGCAGATGAGTGGCAGAGCGGGGATTAGAATCCAGGTCCTTCTGACTTCCAGACCCATGCTCTACCCACAAGGCCGCCGCTCGGGCCCGGGAACATTGCGCTCCCCTTCTCGATCCTGGGGACATTGTGCTCCCCTTCTCGGCCCCAAGGACATTGTGTCCTCGGGGGACATTGTGTCCCCCTGCTCGGGCCCGGGGACATTGTGCTCCCCAACCGCTCCCCCACTCCGCCCGAGGCGGCCATTTTAGGAAGCCCCCACTCTGCCTGAGGCGGCCATTTTGGGAAGGCCTCACTCCCTCTTCCCTCTTGAGGTGATTCATCCCTCCCGCCCCCGCCCCGGGCGACGACGTCCTTGTTCTCACCATGTTACCTTACCTTAGCCGCCGCCTACGGCCGCCACCCACCCCGGACAACCTCAGGGCTCCCCCGCCGCCACAGGGTTATTTGGTCATGAGCTCTGGGACTCTCTCGGCCACTGGCCGCTTGACTTTGAGTCTGATTGGGTAGGGTCGGCTCGTCCCCCGACCCTGGTCATCGCCTGCTTATTAACACTATTGTAGTGTGCCTTACTGTAGCATATTGCTATATTTGCGATCTCGCTTTTTATTATTGTCGTCAGATTTTGAATTTGATCAGGTCGCCCCTTAATCGAGTCTACCCCCGACCCTGGTCATCACCCCCTTTTATTAACACGACTATATTGTATCATACTGTATCATGTTGCTATATTAGCACCACTGTATTGTATCATATTGTATCATGTTGCTATATTACCGATTTCGTTTATTACTGTTTATTGTTGTCAGTGCTGCCACCCACCTCTCTGGCCTCGCCATGTCCCTCCTCCCTCCCTCCCCCCTCCCGCCCCTTCCTATCCTCCCCTTCCCCTTCCCCTTCCCCTGTCTCGCTCAGCTCTTTCCCGCTCTCTCCTCTGTCTCCTCCCCCCCTCCTCTCTCCCGCCCTAGAACCCCACTTTACCAGCGCTACCCCTCTTCCCCCTCCCCCTACTCTTCCCCCCACCAATCCCCCTCTTCACATCCTCCCCCCTTCTCTCTTCCCCACCCATGCCCCATCCCAGTCCTCTTGTCCCACCGCCACCCCTCATCCCCCTCTCCTCGTCCAGGGCCCCGCCACCTCCTTCCCATCCAAACCCTCCCCTCCCCCCGCCCTTCCCCCCTCCTCCCCTTGCACCCACAGCTACTTTCAAGTGTGGCCTCTGGAACCCCCGCTCTATTACAGGCAAGCTACCTTTCATCCATGACCTTTTCCTCTCCCGCTCTCTCCTCCTCCTCGCCCTTTCGGAAATGTGGCTCTCTCCCGAAGACACGGTCTCCGCCGCCACTCTCTCCAGCGGAGGCCTCTCCTTCTCCCACTCCCCCAGACTCACCGGTAAGGGAGGAGGCGTCGGCTTCCTCCTCTTGCCCCGATGCCGCTTCCGCACTATCCCTCCTCCCCCCTCCCTCTCCTTCCCCTCCTTCGAAGCCCATATCATTCGCCTCTACCACCCACTCCAGTTACTTGTCGCCGTCATCTACCGCCCTCCCGGTCCCACCTCCGACTTCTTCAACCACCTTGACCCCTTTCTCACCTTCCTCCTCTCCTTCTCTCTGCCCACTCTGATCCTTGGAGACTTCAACATCCATACGGATGTACCCGACGACTCCTCTACCGCCCGCCTGCTATCCCTCCTCAACTCTGCCGACCTCCTCCTCCACCATACCGCGCCCACTCACCGACTCGGTCACACCCTCGATCTCGTCATCTCCTACCGCTGCACTATCTCCTCACTCACCAACTCTGAAATCCCTCTCTCGGACCATCATAACCTTCTCACCTGCCTCATCTCTCACACTCCCTCCCCCTGCAAATCTTCGCTACGGCCCCACAGAGACCTCCGCTCTCTCGATCCCATCCGTCTTTCCAATAGCATCTCTCCTCACCTTGCCGCCCTGTCCTCTCTTCCCACTCTCGACGATCAGGTCTCCGCTCTCAACTCCACCCTCTCTACTCATCTCGACTCTCTCGCCCCCCTTTCCCTCCGCCGCTCTCGCTCCACTAACCCACAGCCCTGGATCACCTCCTCCGTCCGCCTCCTACGCTCCTATGCTCGAGCTGCTGAGCGCTGCTGGTGAAAGTCCAAGCACCAAGCCGACCTCACACACTTCAAATTTATCCTTTCCTGCCTTAACTCTGCCCTCTCCTCCGCCAGGCAAAGCTTCTTCTCCTCCCTCATCGACACCCATGCCCGTCACCCCCGCTGATTGTTCCGGACCTTTAACTCTCTCCTTAGGCCCCCTGTTCCTCCCCCTCCCCCATCTCTCACCCCTAATGATCTGGCCACCTATTTCCTCACGAAAATCAACACGATCAGGTCTGAGCTCCCCAAAGTCACCCCTCCGCCTCTCCCCTCCCCCCCAACAGCCCCATCCCCTACTTTCCCATCCTTCCCTGCAGTATCCTCAGAGGAGATCTCCTCCCTCCTCGCAAGTGCCACCCCCTCCACCTGCGCCTCGGACCCCATTCCCTCTCACCTTCTTAAAACCATCGCCCCTGCCCTCCTCCCTTCCTTAACTTCTATTTTTAACCACTCAATCTCCAAGGGCTCCTTCCCCTCTGCCTTCAAACATGCCCACGTCTCCCCCATCCTAAAAAAACCCGCTCTCGACCCCACTTCCCCCTCCAGTTATCGTCCTATCTCCCTACTACCCTTCCTTTCCAAAATCTTAGAACGAGTCGTCTACAATCGATGCCTAGAATTCCTTAACTCCCATTCTCTCCTAGACCCCCTCCAATCTGGCTTCCGTCCCCTCCACTCTACCGAGACTGCTCTCTCTAAGGTCACCCATGACCTCCTTCTTGCCAAATCCAATGGCTCCTACTCCATTCTGATCCTCCTTGACCTCTCTGCTGCCTTTGACACTGTCGACCATCCCCTCCTCCTCCATACCTTATCTCACCTTGGCTTCACGGACTCTGTCCTCTCCTGGTTCTCCTCTTACCTCTCTGGCCGATCATTCTCGGTCTCCTACGCTGGAGCCTCCTCCCCCTCCCATCCTTTAACTGTTGGAGTTCCTCAAGGGTCAGTTCTTGGCCCTCTTCTGTTCTCCATTTACACTCACTCCCTCGGTGAACTCATCCCCTCTCATGGCTTTGACTACCATCTCTACGCTGATGACACTCAGATCTACATCTCCGCCCCTGTCCTCTCCCCCTCCCTTCAGGCTCGCATCTCCTCCTGCCTCCGGGACGTCTCCACCTGGATGTCGGCCCGCCACCTAAAACTCAACATGAGCAAGACTGAGCTCCTCATCTTCCCTCCCAAGCCCGGTCCGCTCCCAGACTTCTCCGTCACCGTGGATGGCACGACCATCCTTCCCGTCCCGCAGGCCCGCAATCTCGGTGTCATCCTTGACTCGTCCCTCTCGTTCACCCCACACATCCTATCCGTTACCAAGACCTGCCGGTTTCACCTCTACAATATCGCCAAGATCCGCCCTTTCCTCTCCACCCAAACGGCTACCTTACTATTACGGGCTCTCGTTATATCCCGGCTAGACTACTGTGTCAGCCTTCTCTCTGACCTCCCTTCCTCCTCTCTCGCCCCGCTCCGGTCTATTCTTCACTCCGCTGCCCGGCTCATCTTCCTGCAGAAACGATCTGGGCATGTCACTCCCCTTCTTAAACAACTCCAGTGGTTGCCTATCGACCTCCGCTCCAAACAAAAACTCCTCACTCTAGGCTTCAAGGCTCTCCATCACCTTGCCCCTTCCTACCTCTCCTCCCTTCTCTCTTTCTACCGCCCACCCCGCACGCTCCGCTCCTCTGCCGCCCACCTCCTCGCCGTCCCTCGGTCTCGCCTATCCCGCCGTCGACCCCTGGGTCACGTCCTCCCGCGGTCCTGGAACGCCCTCCCTCCTCACCTCCGCCAAACTGATTCTCTTTCCCTCTTCAAAACCTTACTTAAAAATCACCTCCTCCAAGAGGCCTTCCCAGACTGAGCTCCTCTTCCCCCTCTACTCCCTCTGCCATCCCCCCTTTACCTCTCCGCAGCTAAAGCCTCATTTCCCCTTTTCCCTCTGCTCCTCCACCTCTCCCTTCCCATCCCCACAGCACTGTACTCGTCCGCTCAACTGTATATATTTTCGTTACCCTATTTATTTTGTTAATGAATTGTACATCGCCTTGATTCTATTTAGTTGCCATTGTTTTTACGAGATGTTCTTCCCCTTGACGCTGTTTAGTGCCATTGTTCTTGTCTGTCCGTCTCCCCCGATTAGACTGTAAGCCCGTCAAACGGCAGGGACTGTCTCTATCTGTTGCCGACTTGTTCATCCCAAGCGCTTAGTACAGTGCTCTGCACATAGTAAGCGCTCAATAAATACTATTGAATGAAAGGCCATGCTGTTTGCAGGTGGTAACTGCAGTAGAAGTCGAATGGTAAATAGCTACTCAGTCCTAAATTCAAAGGCTGAAATAGCCTTCCCTATATGGCCCCTACAGGCCACACACCTCTTCAATCTGCTCTAATCTAGGTTCCTTTCTTATACTTGTGTTGTTTTGCTTTTTGAGCTGATATTTAAATAAGCTTTTGGAGTACGGAATAGAAGTCAATTTATAAGGCCTGGTTCATTGGCCTTTCTTAAGAAAATTTGCCTCTAGGAGTTTCGTCTCAGTTAAGGAATGTAGAATCAGCCCTCCACTGCAAGTTGGGACACATGGCATAACACCTGTTCCTAAACACAGCTACTCAATGTACGACTTTTGGCAGCTCTTGGACACCTTTTCATTGCCAATAAAGTTATTGAAATTGAAAAAGGCCATCTGGTTGATCATTTGTGTGAGTAAAGCAGGTGATGGGGTTGCAGGTAATGACAGATTCAAGCTGTTTCCGGAACAAAGAGCTGATTCTGTCATTCTCATCTGCCCAAAACTTGTCAGCAGTATTTTGTAAGTTTGGCATTTTCAAATCAATAACTTTTGAAAGAGCACTTGAGGTGACTTTGGTAGCAACATCGCTAATTGGCCATTAAATGGTACTGTTTCAGGCAGTAAACTTTCTCCTGATCTTACCGCCTGGTCCCCCTCGTTCTCCATTTACTCCAGTATGGGCCCAAGACAGGTATTATTGGACAAGGTCGTAGAAAATGTCAAGACCTCTCCAAAGAAACAGAGATGCTGGTGTTCCATAATTTTCCAGGAGGCCCAGAAGATTAATTTTTAGAAGGTGTTAGGGAATTTTGCTCTTTGGTGATGAGGGTCTCAGGCATTCATAGTTGTGCACTGTCCTGAGTTTAATATCGAGTCTTCATCTTGAGCCAAAGAACCAATAAAGTGTCTGTCTTTGGCCTTCCCAAAGGATTAGGGGTTGGGACAGATCATCTAATCCATCCACCTGTCTCCTTCTAGGTTCTAGGTTAGAACCTAACCTAAATGATTCTGGATGCTTGGAAAGCTAATTCTCCTCTTAAAGGCTTTTTGAAACAGAAGATTGCTAAACTGCCTTGGGAGCCCATTCTGAACAGTCAGCAGCCTTCCCTGTTTAGATATTCCCCCATAAATAGGAATCCTTGCTCTCCACCCAGGGAAGATAACTGGTGGACTTATTTTCCATATCCTCAGCCTTCTCTTCTGAGGCAAACAATCCGACTTCTACAGACCTTGTATTTGGATTTGGTGACCGGTTGAATGTGCAAACTGACTGAGTGATATGAGTCAAAGCTAACGCCGAGGTTACAGGCTTGTGAGAGATGGAGGGTGGTGGTGGTGTCTACAGTGATGGGGAAGTCGAGAGGAGGACAGGATATGAGGCAGAAAGATGAGGGATTCTGTTTTTGACATGTTTAAGTTGTCAGCAGAACATTCAAGTAGAGATGTCCTGAAGGCAGAAGAAAATGCAAGACTGCAGAGAAGGAGAGAAGTCAGAGCTGGAAAGGAAGATTTGGAAATCATCTGTGTAGAGAGGGTAGTTGAAGCTGTGGGAGCAAATGAGTTCTCCAAGGGAGAACTCTATCCTGTATCCTTGTTGTGGCCAGGGAACATCTCTACCAACTCTGTTATATTGTACTTTTTTAAGCGTTTAGTACAGTGCTCTGTCCAGAGTGTTTAATAAATACCACTGATTGAATGTAGATGAATTAGAAGAGGCTCCAAAACTGAATTTTGTGGGACTCACACTGTAAGGAGGTGGGAGTATCTTAAGCAAACATGTCTTTTCTCCACTCCACTGCTGGGCTTCCACGAAGGCCCCGAGCTCATTAGGCAGAGAAATGAGGTAACTGTGCACTCTGAATGGAACCTCCTCTTCTCATTCTTCTCATCTCCAGGTTCCAGAGAAAGGAGCTGAGGATGCCTCAACAATCAATCCTGCTAAGTCTTGCTAAGGTTTGTGATTTGAAATCTCCAGAGATTGAAACAGCTCTGGAAGAGAGAAGGAGAGAGAGAGAGTTCTTTTAACGGTGAAGAGACCATAGAGCTCCCTAAACTTAGACCCTCCAAAAGAGCCAACAGGCAAGACAAGATAATGGCAGCTGCCCAAAGGATCATGGGAAAACTCTCCCCCTTTGCCATCCTGAGGACGGATTCATCCCAGTGATGGCCTGCAACAGCACTTTCTTAGAGACACACGCTTCCTTCCCCCTGAATGGTAGCACCCCCCCGCCAGACTTCGGATCCTCCACTTTGCCCGCTCCGCTCCGGATACCTATGGCAATAATCATGCTGGTGATGATCGCGGTTGGATTCCTCGGCAATGCGATCGTCTGCCTCCTCGTGTACCAGAAGCCCGCCATGCGCTCAGCCATCAACCTCCTCCTGGGCACGTTGGCTTTCTCAGACATCCTGCTCTCCTTATTCTGCCTGCCCTTCACCGCCATCACCCTCATCACGGGTACCTGGAACTTTGGGGCACCCTACTGCCGCATCTCAGCCACGCTCTTCTGGTTCTTCGTCTTGGAAGGGGTGGCCATACTCCTGATCATCAGCGTGGACCGCTTCCTCATCATCGTCCAGCACCAAGACAGGCTCACCCCACGCCGGGCCAAGGTATTGATCGCCGGCTCCTGGGCCCTGTCTTTCTGCATCTCCTTCCCCTCGCTCGCGGGCTGGGCGTTCGTGGAAGTGCCGGCCCGGGCTCCCCAGTGCGTCCTCGGGTACACAGAGCTCCCCGCCAACAGAGCCTACGCGGTGACGTTGGTGACGGCTGTGTTCTTCGTGCCCTTCGGCATCATGCTGTACACCTACCTGTGCATCCTGAACACCGTGCGGAGGAATGTGGTCCGGATCCACCACCACCATCCCCTAAGCCGCCACGCGCCTGACGGCCTCCACCTGGGCCCCGCCAGCCCGACCGGCCTGCGGCGGTCTCGCCGGACGGCTGTGGACGTGAGCTTCAAAACCAGGGCCTTCATGACGATCCTGATCCTCTTTGTGGGGTTCTCCCTCTGCTGGCTGCCTCACACGGTGTTCAGCCTGCTGTCCGTGTTCAGCCAGAGATTTTACTATGGTTCTTCTTTCTACGCTACTGGCACGTACATGCTGGGGCTCAGTTACCTCAAGTCCGTCTTCAACCCCGTGATCTACTGTTGGAGAATTAAAAAATTCCGGGAGGCCTGTGTGGAGTTCCTGCCCAATACATTCAGAATCTCTCCCAGGGTGCCTGGGAGGACCAAGAGGAGGATCCACCCAAGTACCATCTACGTGTGTGGGGAGCACCAGTCGGCCGTTTAGGAAAAGAGCCGGGGTGGAGGCGGCGAGGCAGAGGAGCCATTTCACTCTGGTTCTCCTCATTCCCTGAACACCTTAAGAGCGGTCTCCGCCATGGCCGTTTACGCCCAGAGCCCTCTCTGGGCTCTCAGTTCATCTCACTGCCCCCTGTGCCGGACCTGAGGAGCATTGGTCTCACTGGGCTCACCCCAGAGAGGTAACACATGGTTTTGGGGGAAGAGAATGGTTAAATGCTAGATCCCTGCCCCATCTGCAGAGATGTCACGTAAATTCTCAGCCAAACAGGACAGTTGGTGCCCAGTTGTAATAAGCTGAAAATCGTGGAGGAGCTCAGTATAGTCAGGGCCGTTACAGGGTACTAATCCCTTTCTCATTATTTTCCATCTTTTCTCTCAGTGGAGAAGATGACTCAACCTCCTCCTTCTCCAGTTCCTCACCTAGGATGCCCAAGATGGAGAATTTTTGAAAGGGTTATTTTTTCCTTGAAACCAATGAAATAAGGCCCATCACATTCAGCTACATGTTTACCTCAGTAGAAACTGTTTTCACACAAATGCATGTGCGCACATGCAAACACACACACACCTCCTTGTGCCCTCTCCAACATCTGGGGAAAGCTGAGGTAGGTACACAGTCCCTCACTGCCTGCTTTCAGAGTACACCGATCCCCTCCCTTCTCTCCTTTCCTCCTCCTCCTCTCCCCCGCTCTTCTTTCCCCCATGTTTTTCCTTCCCTTCCACTTTCTTCTCCTGCTTCCTTCCCTAATTATCCTCAAATACCTGTTACCCACACTATTAGAACTCTTTGTATTTGAAGCCATTCCTGATTCTCAAGAGGGACGAATCCATGATCCTCTATGTGAACGCTGCCCAGCTGACATACATGATCCATCCCTTCAGCTCTCAGGGGTGACAGTCCTTGAGTCCTGGTCTTGCACCCTGAGTCATTGATGAGCTCCAAATTCATGTCACATGAGAAACTACTACTATGGGGATATTATTTTTTTAAAAAATAATATTTGCTAAGTGCTTACTATAGGCCAGGCACGGTACTGAGTGCTGGGGTAGATAGAAGCTAGTCCAAGTTGGACACAGTCCAAGTCCCACGTTGGGCTCACAGTATTAATTTCCATTTTAGAGATGAGGTAAGTGAAGCACAGAGAAGTTAAGTGACTTGCCGAAGGTCACACAGACACATTGTGGAGCTGAAATTAGAACCCTCATTGTCTAACTCATACGATTTGCCTGCCTCGCTCAGCTCCTCCCTGCCTAGGCCAAATCACAGCCTGCTGTTCCTCCTGCAGGAATCCCACTCGACCCCTGGAGGACCCTAAGAGGCCACCTGCCAAGGAGTTCTTCGCCCCTCACCCCTGGGCTGCAAGAGATTCAGAGGTTGGATTGTGCATTTCTGGGTTTGGGTCACAAGGACTCACACCTATTTGGATGTACTTAAAATGTAGTTCCAAAAGGGCTTAGCATGCAGCCACAAAGCTTCACCTAGTTTTCCAGAACTTGTCATAAAAGTGCTCTTTTAGACGTAACTTGTGGCCATGATTAGCCCTCAAATAGGAATCAAATGATAAAATGAAATAGGAATTCAAGTAGGAATATTGCCCTTTTTTAAGTGGTAATCCAAAAGTATTCTTAATCACTTTATCCTCTCTCCTAGGAGAAGGCAGGAAAGGTTGGGCAATAAACAAGATCCAGTGGGGATTTTATGTTTCTTTATAAAGAAAAGGATTTCATTTAGCCTCATCTAAGCTTGTGGGACTCCGGATAAAAATTCTCAGTTGCTGTTTCCCCGCTCCTAGGCCCCCCTCTGGCTATATCCACACAAAATGGCAGAACCCTCAGAAAGATAGAGACCTCGCATACTTTTACCTCTAAAAATACCATCCTTACTAGCATATCTTTACCTCTACCTACTGACCCAAATACATTCGGTTCAAGTCCTTTGAATGAGTGACTGAAACATAACTATGTACTTCTCCAGCTCTCCCTTCTAATCCTGCCAGTGGGCTGAGCTTAGGCATTCTGGAAGAGCACCAGCATTCAGAATTGTTACTATGTTAAGCTCTTGCTATGTGCCAAGCACTGTACTAAGCACTGAGGTTACTAGATCACCAGATTGGATACAATCCCCATCCCACAGAGGACTCACAGTCTAAGTACGAGGCAGTAGGATTTAATCCCCATTTCACAGTGAGGGAACTGAGGCACAGAGATGTTTAGAATGATGCCAATTTCAGTGTCCTTATTCTCTAGAGATAGACTGCAAAAGAGAATAGGACATACAGGACATTAAAAAAACAAACAGTGTCCATGGAGAGTAAGGGAAATTCTGTTTTTTCCAACAAGTGATGTTCTGAGATGTATTGGTAAAAGACGTTCAGAGTAACACTTTTGTCTAGAATAAATACTTTTGTATACATTTTGAGTAAAGTATTGTTGTTCTAACACTATGTCTAAAATGTTTTATTAAAAATGTCCTACTTACCTATCCGTCCAAATATAAAGGCAGCACTGGGATCATCCGATGCCATACTTTTTTATAACACAGGCAAATCACAATTTGAGACTATGCACAACCAGCAGACCAAGAGGGAAGATGGACTAAGCTAAGAGGATGGATGGATACCTACTGAGACAGTGTGGTTCAGTAGGTTGTGAGCACCCACCCCCCAGAGAGATAGGGGCTGTATCTAAATCCCACTTGTATGTTTTCTTCCACACTTAATACAGTGCTCTGTATTAGTAGTATACTAGTACACTAATATAGTATACTAGTTTAATAGTATGCTATTATATTATGACTAAGAGTCAGAGCCCCTCTCAGGGAAACACCTGGCGAGTTTCCAGTCCTCTACCAGTCTCGGCTATGGGAAGGAGAGTCAAGCAGAGACTTACTCATTCCATTCCTAGCTTGGCCAGTGGCTAGTGAGTGGAAGGCAATCTGTTACAAGTCAAAACTCACCTGTGCTGGGCAGCAGGGGCATGGGAGAGAGTCAAGGGCAGAGCTCAAATTTACTGCATGGAAGGAGGCAGTGGTAAACCACTTTCTTATTTTTTACCAAGAAATACCTATGGATGCATTACCAGAATGATTGCAGATGGAGAGCGGGTCGTTCTGGGAGAGATGTGTCCGTGGTGTTGCTATGGCTCGGAAACAACTCGATGGCATAAGACAAGGAGTCAGAGACAGGATTGAGAGGATCCAAGTAGCATGGTTTTGTGACAATCTGTCTGCCTAGATCTCATAGAGTACCACAAGGTGGGAGCGCAGGCCTTTTTTTCTTGTTTTTTTAAAAATGGTATTTGTTAAGTGCTTACTACATGCCAGGCACTGTACTAAGCGCTGGGGTAGTTACAAGCTAATCAGGTTGGACACAGTCCATGTCCCACATGGGGCTCACAGTCTTAATCCCCATTTTACAGGTGAAGGAACTGAACCACAGAGAAGTGAAGTGACTTGCCCATGGTCACACAGAAGGCAAGTGATGGAGGCAGGATTAGAACCCAGGTTCTTGTGACTCTCAGGCCGTACTCTATCCACTAGGCCATGTTGCTTCTCCCACACATGTGTTCCACCATGAGGTGCAGGCTGGTAATTGGAGATCCAGTTACATGCCCTGTCAATCAGTCTTGCAGGGCCCAGCACTCCTCAGGATGACATTGCTTGTATCCCCCACAGTGCTTAGTACAGTTCCTGGCTCACAGTAAGCGCTTAACAAATACCAGAATTATAATTATCTGCTAGAACACAGCTGATTCCAGCCGAGACAGGGCTGGGATAAAGGGGAATTGAGATGGAAAGGTTAAGAAGGGGAGCCAGAAAGGACAGATCTCAACCAGTGGCTGAGCTCTTAGAGTGCAAGTCAGCAATGGACCCACTGAAAGTTTTTCAATCCTCTAAGGAGGCCGAACACCTTAAATCCATGGGATGAGGGTAATATTTTACCTGGACATTTTTGGGGCACACAGGCCAGAGTTATTATTCCCTGAAGAGATAGCAAGGGTGAAGCAGCCCCAATCAGCTCACTCCCATCCAACGATTCCCTGCCCCCCGGGCCATCCCCTCCCCATCTCACTCCTGCACAGCCTCAGCCAAGTGTGGCCTATGGAATCCCTGGCTCCAGTATGAGAAAGTGTCCCTTCATCTTGTACCCACGGCTCCGGATCACCTCCACAGTCCCCTTCCCCTGCTCCTGTGCATAAGCTGCAGAGCGCCGCTGGCAGAAATCCAGATATCAGGCCAACTTCGTCCTCCTCAAATTCATCCTTGTCCACTTTAATTCTGCCCTCTCCTCAATCCAGCAACATTATTTCTCCATCCTTATTGACTCCCATGCCTGTTTCCCAGGTCGGTTGTTTCAGACATTCGACTGCCTCCCTCATCTCTTGCCCCAGTGACCTGACCACATATTTTATTGATTAAATTGAAACCATCAAGTGTCATCTCCCTAATCATTTCCTCCAATAGCTTCAGAGCTTCAGGTACCATTTGTTGCAGATGATTCCCTCCTTCTCTGCAGTCTCACACTTCCTCCTGCCTTCAGGACATCTCTACTTGGATGTTCCACTGACACCTTAAATTAAACATGTCCAAAACAGAACTCCTTATCTTCCCAACCAAACCCTGTTCTCCCCTTGACTTTTCCATGACTGTAAACAGCACCACCATCCTCCTTGTCTCACAAACCCATAACCTTGGAGTTATCCTCGACTTATCTTTCTCATTCTACCCACATATTTAATTTGCCACCAAATCCTGTCAGTTCAACCATCACATCGCTAAAATCCACCCTTTCCTCTCCATCCAAACTGCTACCACCAAACGGTATCCACTCGAGTACTTAGTACAATGCCTGGCACAAAGTAAGCACTTAGCAAGCACTTATCTTATGCCGTCTTGATGACTGCATCAATCATATTTATTAAACACTTACTGAGTGCAGAACACTGTACTAAGCGCTTGGGAGAGTGCAATATAACAGAGTTGGTAGACAAGTTCTCTGCCCACAGCTTACAGTAAAATGGGGAGTAAATCTTTGAGCTCCATGAGGGACAGGGACTGTGTCGAAACTGATTTGCTTGTATCTATCCCAGAACTCAGTACAGTGTCTGGCATATAATAAACACTTAACAAATGCCATTTAAAAAATACAGCTTCCTTGCTGACCTCCCTGCCTCCTGTTTCTCCCAACTTCAGTCCTTATGTCACTCAGCTTCCTGGATTATTTTTCTAGAAAAACGTTCAGCCAGTGTTTTCCCACTCCTCAAGAACCTCCAATGGATGACCATCCACCTCCGCATCAAACAGAAACTCCTCATTAAAGGCTTTTAAGCACTCAAACACCTCGCCACCTCGTACCTTAGCTCCCTGATTTCCTACCACAACCCAGCCCACACACTTCACTCCTCTAAAGCCATCCTAGTCACCGTACCTTGATCTCGTCTATCTCATGGCTGACCTCTCGCCTGTGTCCTGCCTCTAGCCTAATACGCCCTGTCTCTTCATATCCGACAGACTATCACTCTCCCAAGGACTTAATATGGTGCTCTGCACACAGTAAGCACTCAATAAATATGATTGATTGACTGATTGATTGAATATCCTCTGATCCAGGACAGTTCCTATCAGGGGGAGGTTGGCTCTGTAGACATTTATTACTTACCCAGTGCCAGACTATATCTTGGGAGTCTGTGAGTGAAGCCCCCGACAAGTGTGCCCAGGTTGGCCTTACGTGGATTAGAAACGGCCCTGCTCCAACAGGTGCCACCTGTTTCCTCTAGAAGCCCTGGTGTCAAATCTGAGGAAATATCTGCCCCGAACTTGACATGAGACAGAGCATCCAGGACACATATGGCTCCCTGTCAATTTGCAAAAGAGTTCTGGGCAATCCCTTAGCTTCTCTATGTTTTTTGGTTTCCTGACCTCTAAAATGGGAGCTAATCATTCCTGCCCATATCTTACCTTCCTTTCCCGTTGTGGTGACGTCAGGGAGGCTATTCCAAGTCCTTGGCAAACTCCGAGTACAGCTTTGGTGGCATTCGCTTTAGCACATATGGCTTCCGTTTTCATGTTGCCCAACTTATCGAAGGCCTACTCTGTTTTCAGTCACTAGCAGTTCCAGTCTTTAACCATCTCCTCCTCAGAGGGCTGGCATGAAATAAGAAACTGGCCCGATTTCGATATTGAGAAGTTGTAGCTTCTGAAGGAATTCCCAAGGCAGGCTCGTTTCAATTTGATTACCTTGCATCCATGCCAGGACTTACTAGTAGTAGTAATAGTATTTATTAAGTACTTAATGTGGGCAGAACACTGCACTAAGCACTGGGAGAGGACTTCCTTCAAGAGGCCTTAGACCATGATTCCAAGTCCCTCTAGTAAGACTATAAATACCTCTAGACTGTAAGCTCGTTTTGGGCAGGGAATGTGTACCAACTTTGTTGTATTCTACTCTTCCCAGCGCTTAGTACAGTGTTCGGTACACGGTAAGCACTCAATAAATACCACTGATTGACTGGACATGGTCCTTGTCCCTCATGGGCTTGGCCCCTAGTATCAGCACAATAAATTTCATGATTGAAAGCTGATTTAATTTGAAAGGCTCACTGCTAAAAAAATTAGGCATTACACAAATCGAAGCCACACCATCCCATCTCCAGTCTTTGAGGGTGGAGGTGGGGGAATCTTTCAAAAACTCTGAAAGGGAAATAATAAACAAGCACTTAGATCCCTTTCAATTCTTCATGGATTTTCCTCTAGGTGGCAAAATAAAAGTAATAATAATTATGGTATTTGTTAAGCGCTATGTGCCAGGCACTGTTCTAAATACTGGGGTAGGTCCAAGGAAGTTGGGTTGGACACAGTCCCTATCCCACATAGGGCTCACAGTCTTACAGCGTTACAGATGAGGGAACTGAGGCCCAGAGAAGTTAAGTGAATAGCCCAAGGTCATGAGGCAGACAAGCGGCAGAGCCGGGATTAGAACCCATTGCCTCTGACTCCCAGGTCCGTGCTCTAACCACAGGGCCATATTGCTTTAGAAAAGTGGGTTGGACACAAAATGACACTGGAGGTTGAAATGAAACAGTGGCACTCCTAGGATGAAGAAAATCCTTCATGACCAGGAGCAGTGGGAACTGCCTAGTGGTTAGGAAGAGATCTCTGCCATCAAAAGCTGTGTTTTCTCTCCCCCAGATTAGCATAGTGCTGCCGGAATGATTGCTTTCCGAGTGATATTTGTTGAGAACGTGACAGCCAAATCAGGGACTGTTCTTCCAACAATACATCTCTACCTGGATAATAACAATAATAATAACGATGGTATTTGTTAAGCACTCACTATGTGACAAGCACTGTTCTAAGCACTGGGGGAGACACATGGTAATTAAGTTGTCCCACATGGGGCTCACAGTCTTAATCCCCATTCTACAGATGAGGTAACTGATGCACAGAGAAGTTACGTGACTTGCCCAAAGTCATACAGCTGATCAGTGACGGAGCCAGGATTAGAACCCACGTCTCTATCTGTTGCCGATTTGTACATTCCAAGAGCTTAGTACAGTGCTCTGCACATAGTAAGCGCTCAATAAATACTATTGAATGAATGAGTGAGTGACCTCTGACTCCCAAGCCCATGCTCTTTCCACTAAGCCATGCTGCTTCTCAGGATGGAACACAATGTGGTGCTCGAAGAAATGATTAGATGCACACGTGAAGACCTGGCTAAAGTACATGTACACTTTATACAATGTAGAGTTTTCTTAACATAGAGTTCGTCAATAACATCACCCCTGGGTTAGACAAATGACTGCATCACTACAGATCCAACCTTATTAGCAGTTACTAGGAGATTTTTCCCTTGGTCAACTGCCAAATTCTCCAAGTACCAAATTCAACAATGCCTCAAATATTCATCGATAAGAACCCTACTGCCCCTGAATGAGTCTGCCCCTGGGCTGAAGAAGCTTTAGACCCAATCGGATGTTCCAACTCAATTTAATCTTTAATAATAATAATAATAATAATGGTATTTGTTAAACACTTAACTATGTGTCAAGCACTGTATTAAGCGCTGGGGTGGATACAAGCAGATTGGGTTCATTCATTCATTCAGTTGTATTTATTGAACGCTTACTGTATGCAGAGCTCTGTACAAAGTGCTTGAAAAGTACAATTCGGTAACAAATTCATTCAATCATATTCACTGAGCGCTTATTGTGTACAGAGTACTGTACTAAGTGCTTGATGATCCCTACCCAACAGGTCCCACGTGGAGCTCACAGTCTCAATCCCCATTTTACAGATGAGGGAACTGAAGCCCAGAGAAGTGAAGTGACTTGCCCAAGATCACATAGCTGACAAGTGGCAGAGCCGGGATTAGAACCCAATGGGATTAGAACCCATTTAATCAAACTGAGGCAGGGGCCAGCCTAGCCTTTGTGGGTCAATGCCTCATCCTTGGAGGCTGGAGAGCTAGAGCATATTACCAGCATTTACTCACTGGGAGGACTGTGGGAGGATTCTTTCTTCTCCGTTCATGAAACGTTGCCTTTCTGTGCCTCCTAAAGTGAAGCAACCTGGCCCTAGACCTAGCTTGACTTTCCTCAGCTTCCTCATCTATAAAATGCAGATACCTCTTAGATTGTGGGTCCTGTGTGGAAGAGGGATTGGATCTGATCTTCTACCAAACTGCTACCTCTCATTTCCCCCAACTAATGCATCAACCTTCTTGCTGACCTTCCTGCCTTCTGTCTCTCCCCTCTCCAGTCCATACTTCATTCCTGCTGCTTGCAAGATTCTTCAAACAAACCAAACAAAAATTCAGTCCACATGTCTGCATGCCTCAAAAACCTCCGGTGGTCACCCATCCTCCTCTGCATCAAATAGAAACACCTTACCGTTGGCTTTAAGGCACTTAATCAGCCCCCTCCTGCCTTGTCTCCCTGATCTCCTAAAAGCCAACCCACACACCTCAGACCTGGAACCAGCCTACTCATCATATCTCCATCTTGTGTGTCTTGCTATGGACCCATTACTTCTCTCCCCTTTCATATTCAACACTTCACTCTCCATCTGCAAAGCCCTGCTAAAATCATATCTCTTTCAAGAGTCCTTTCCTCATTAACCCCTCACTTCCCTATTTGTCCATCACGGACTTGGCTCTGCACCCCTTCATCTCTTCAACATCCAACTCATCCTCAGCCCCACAGCACTTATCTGTGATTGATTTTATTGTCTCCCTCTCTAATAATAATAATAATAATACTTGTGTTATTTGTAAAGGACTTACTATGTGCCAGGCACTGTACTAAGTGCTGGGGTGGATACAAGCAATTGAGTTTGACACAGTCCCTATCCCATGTGGGACTCACAGTTTGGATCCCCATTTTGCAGATGAGGGAACTGAGGCCCAGAGAAGTGAAATGACTTGCACAAGGTCACACAGCAGACCAGTGGTGGAGATGGGATTGGAACCCATGATCTTCTGATTCCAAGGCCCACGCTCTATCCACTACACCATGCTGCTTCTCTTGTCTGAAAGCTTTTTGTGAGCAGGGATGGTGTCTACCAACTCTAGTGCAGTGCTCTGCACACAGTAACTGCCCCATAAATACCATGGAATGATTGATCTGATTATCTTGGTACTTAGCAGTGCTGGGCACATGGTAAGTGCTTAATAAATACGTTCGTTATATAGGTAGCATGTTCTGAGGACTCACATTGGCACGAGAGCATAAGGAACGAAAAGGCCAGAGATGACTTTCCCTAACAGCTGAATAAAAATGAGATGGTTGAAAATTGCTTCATTATGTAAGTTCCAAACAGCAATGGGAGAGTGTTCCTGTCCCTAGATTCATTTCCCAATTTGTTTTGTGAAATCACAGATAAGGTGGTGGATACAATGACGTGTTTTATTGTTAATTAACTGCCTCGGATATATTGATGTACAGAAAGAGTCCCACGTCTAATTAAAGAACCCTTAATGTGGTCTGATCAATGGCAGATTAACCAAGGACACAGAGGTGCATTGCAGGTGCATAAACATATTAGCAAACCCAGCAGCAATGAGGTAGTTTGGCAGAAGTAAAAACAGGTGCTTTTTGGAGGAAGCTTGGGTATTCCTTAATTTGCAGGAGCATTATTTCCAAGATTCCAAATATCAGGTTTTACTGGGGAAATAGAGCACAAAGGCTATGTAAACTCTGGCTTGAGCATCTCCTGCTCACCGGAGATTCTGTTCTCAATCATATTTATTGAGAGTTTTCTATGTGCAGAATATTGTCCTAAGTGCTTAGGAGAGTACAAACAGAGTTAGTAGACATGTAGTTGGTAGACATGGAGTGAGAAGCAGCATGGCGTAGCTGGTAGAGCACAGGCCTGGGAGTCAGAAGGTCATGGGTTCTAATTCCGGCTCCACTGCTTATCTGCTATGTGACCTTGGAGATATCACTTCTCTCTGCCTCAGTTTCCTCATCTGTACAATGAGGATTGAGACTGTGAGCGCTGTGTGGGACAGAGACTGTGTCCAACCTGATTTGCTTGTATCCACCCCAGGG
Organism: Ornithorhynchus anatinus; assembly: GCF_004115215.2. Taxonomy (NCBI): domain Eukaryota; kingdom Metazoa; phylum Chordata; class Mammalia; order Monotremata; family Ornithorhynchidae; genus Ornithorhynchus; species Ornithorhynchus anatinus. Next base: position 108,930,252 of record NC_041729.1, on the reverse strand, counting down.
TTCAGTACAGTGCCTGGCACATAGTAAGCACTTAACGAATACCATTATTATTATATGTTCCCTGCCCACAGTCAATCAATTGTAAGACCTCTTGGAGGAGATGTGATTTTAATAAGACCTTGAAGGAAGGAAAAGTGATCATCTCTTGGTTATGAAAGAGGAGGAATTTCCAGGACAGAGGTAGGATGTGGGTGAGGGGTCGGCAGAGAGATAGACGAGATCTGAAACCAGTGAATAGGGTGGTGTTTAGAGGAGCAAAGTGAACATGCTGGGCTGTAGAAGGAATTTTAGTGAGGTAACATAAGAGGGGGGAAGTTGATTGATTGAGTGCTTTAAAGCCAATGGTAAGGAGTTTCCACTGGATGTGGAGGTGGATAGGCAGCCACTGGAAGTTTCTGAGGAGTGGGGATACATGGGGACTGAAGAGTTTCTTAGAAAAATTGTCCAGGCAGCAGAGTGAAGTAAGGATATGGGGGGTGGGGGAGAAGACAAGAGGAGGGAGGTCAGCAAGGAGGCTGATGCAGTAGTCAGGATGGGGTAGGGTAAGTGTTTGGATCAATGTGGTAGCAGTTTGGATGGAAGGAAAGTGCAGATTTTAGTGATGCTGTGAAGGTACAACTCAGAGGATTTGGTGATTTGGGCCTCTTGTCAGCTGTGTGACTGTGGGCAAGTCATTTCACTTCTCTGTGCCTGTTCCCTCATCTGTAAAATGGGGATGAAGACTGTGAACCTCATGTGGGACAACCTCATTCCCCTGTATCTACCCCAGCGCTTAGCAGTGCTCTGCACGTAGTAAGCGCTTAACAAATACCAACATTATGATTAGACTGTAAGCCCATCAAAGGGCAGGGCCTGTCTCTGCTAGCGATTTGTACATCCCAAGCACTTAGTACAGTGCTCTGCACATAGTAAGCACTCAATAAATACTATTGAATGAATGAATATGGGTTGAATGACAGGTATGAGTCAAGGAGGATGCAAAGTTACAGGCTTGTGAGGCAGGAAAGGTGGTGGTGTTTACAGAGATGGGAAAGTCAGGGGAAGTCAGGGTTTGGATGGGAAAATGAGGAGTTTTGTTTTTTTATAAGTTAACTTTGAGGGGTTGGCATGATTACCAAATAGAGATATCCAGAAGGCAAGAGGAATCATGAGATAGTAGGGAAGGAGAAAGATCAGGGCTGGAGATGTAGCTTTGAGAATCATGCATATAGAGATGGTAATTGAAGCCATGGACATGAGTGAGTTCCTCAAAGGGGTTGGTGTAGTTGGAGAATAAAAGGGACCCAGAACCGAGTTTTGAGGGATTTCCAGAGTTGGGAGGTGGGAATCAGAGGAGTAGCCCACAAAAGTGACAGAAAATTAGCACCCAGAGAGATAGAACCAGGAGAAGGCAGTATTGGTGAAGCCAAGGTTGGATAGTGGTTCCAGAAGAGGGTGGGTGACAGGACTGAAGGCAGGTGAAAGGTCGACGAGGATTAAAATAGAGTAGAAGCCATTGGATTTGGCAAGATCACTGGTGACCTTTGAGATGGCAGTTTCCGTGGAGCAAAGGGGCCGGAAGCCAGATAGGAGTCAAGGAGAGAACTGGAGAGGAAGTGGAGGGAACAGAAGCCGACAGCTCACTTAAGGAGTGATGAATGGAAGAAGGGAGGCATGGGGGGGGTAAGTGAAGGGAGAAGTGGGGGTCAAGGGTGTTTTTTTTTTTTAGGTTACAGGGATACATGAGTATATTTGAAATCAGTGAGGAGGAAGCCATTAGCAAGTGAACAGTTGAAGATGACAGTCAGGGAGGGGGTGAATGTTTTGATAAGGTATGAAGGGATGGGGTTGGAGGCTCAGGTAGAGGGGGTAGATTTTGAGAAGCGGCGTGAGATTTCCTTGAGATATTTTCCTTTTCTATATCTCAACCTGGTCCTCTTTCATTCCTCCCTATAATAGGATTGGGTAGGGGGTCAAGGGGTCATCTGTTCCAGCCCGCTGCCTCTAGACAGGGGCTGAAACTAAAGCATCCAGGACAGATAGGTTTCTCTTCTCTTTTTAAATATCCGCAGGGAAAGGATGCTCCACATCGCTGTCTCTAAATCTGATGTATCCACCTGATGTGAAAACCCTTATGTCCAATGGAAATCTTTCCTGCTTTTAACTCCAGGGCCTCTTGAAGAATTCCCACTACACATGGAGTGCAACTGGAGAAGCAGCGTGGCTCAGTGGAAAGAGCGCGGGCTTTGGAGTCAGGGTTCATGAGTTCGAATCCCAGCTCTGCCACTTGTCAGCTGTGTGACTGTGGGCAAGTCACTTAACTTCTCTGTGCCTCAGTTCCCTCATCTGTAAAATGGGGATTAAGACTGTGAGCCCCACGTGGGACAACCTGATTCCCCTATGTCTACCCCAGCGCTTAGAACAGTGCTCGGCACATAGTAAGCGCTTAACAAATACCAACATTATTATTATTATTATTAACTGAACCAGCATCCTCCCGTGGAATCCTTGGTTATCAGTTCCCTCTCGGGCTTCTCTTTTCTAGAGTCTAATCCAACTAGTTTGACAGCCACGTTTGCTGCGGACAGGAGAGGCGTGCTGTGTTTGTAAGGGACTCTCCCTTGCAGTAAATTCCCCTCCCTCCTTCTCTCCCTCCACCCCACGCCCTCCTGGCTAATCGAAGCCTTCCACCTTTTTTCTGGTTGGAGGTGCCCCCACCCCCCGATACTCTTCCCACGGCTGTAAAGATGGAGCCGAGCCTTTATCCTGGGACTGCAGAACAAAGAACCCGCATCGGGGAGCTGATGAGAGCTTTAGTAGTTTGCGCAGCACGAATGGCCCGCTCTTGCCCCTGCCACTCAATTTGTGGAATCTGTTAAGAAAAACGTGATATGTGTTAAATGCTTACTACGTGCCAGGCACTGTACTAAGCGCTGGGGTAGATACAAGCTAATCAGGCTGGCCACAGTCCCTGTTCCACTTAGAGGCTCACAGTTTTAATCCCCATTTCACAGATGAGGTAACTGAGGCACAGAGAAGTTAAGTGACTTGCCCAAGATCATGCAGCAGACAAGCTGAGGAGCTGGCATTAGAACCCAGGTCCTTCTGACTCCGGGGTCCAGCCTCTATCCACTACACAATGCTGCTTCCATGTTCCCATTGGGTCTCAGAGTAGCAAGCAGGTAGTGATGGAGCCTAAAGCAAAAGCACCATAGGGAACCCATTTATGGCTGAAGTGACCATAGCATGTGCCAGTGCCAACCGAGGAGATGGGTGGTCGTCTTGGTAACATTTGCAGTCTTCCCTGCCCACATTAGCCAGCTGCTTTTCAGGTTCTTATTGGGTCTGTCCACCTTGCAGAGTGCCCTAGGTGGTTCTTTGTTCAGAAACCCTCAGTAGATGCACTGCCCCAGCAGTGCGGCAGCGCCCTATAGAGCTGGAACTAGGGCCTTGGTCTCCTGATTTTTTTTAATGGTATTTGCTAAGCACTTACTATGTGTCAAACACCGCTCTGAGTGTAGGTACTACGGATTAATTAGGTCGGACACAGTTCTCGTTCCACATGGGGCTCATAATCAAACCCATTTTACAGTTGAGGAAACTGAGGTACCCAGAAGTGAAGTGACTCACCCAAGGTCACCCAGCAAGCAACTGGCAAAGCCGGGATTAGAGTCCAAGTCCTTCTGACTCTCAGACTCCTGCTCTTTCCACTAGTCCAAGCTGTGCTCCTACCAATGGATCCACGGCAAAGAAAGCCCAGGAGCCTATGGAGGCTCTGCCCTGCCTGTCCTGGAAAACCATTCCAGAAATACCAAGACAAGATACACAAACCAGGTTTTTCTGTTTTCTAAAAAGGAGTCAAAGCAGAAAGACTCGAGCAATCTGACTCCAGAGGAAAAGCAACCATTAGTTTCCAATGTTTTTCCCCATCCCCTGTGGGATTCCTAAATCCAAAAGAATAGACACCTGGATCAGAAAAATCAGGAGAGCTAGATTTTAGATCCAGTTCTGCCTCTTGACAGCCTAACCAACAAGCCTTGGGCCCATTACTCCACCACCTCTCTGGATCCCAACTTTGTCTCCCGTACAATGCTGACGATACCTCTGTGCCTCCCTCCCATAGTTGGCATGAAGAACAGATGGTGAAAAAGCTCGATTTACTTGGAAGGAAAGGTACCACAGAATTCAAGGAAGTATTTCTTTATCACGTGACCCTAACTGGTGAGCTCTGGGAATAAAAGGACCCAGAACCACGGAAACGGTAACATGTTCAGATTGTCAGCACCTCAAGAGCAAGGATTGCATCTTAGTTTTCTCTGCTGTTCTCAAATGCCTCCAAGGCATTAGACCCACCAGAGGCACTCAATAAATGCTGGTGAGGCTAGTCTAGACTATTCTTTCCTAAGTTCTTTACATGTCTTTGACACTGAATACAAGGTATAGAGCCAGGCTAATTAGTTCCAATCAACCTCTCTCACCCTAAGGCCAATAAAGGCTCAACATTAACTCCTTAGAGGTGCCCTGGAAAGGAAAAAAATATTACTGCCCCCAGAAGGAAAGGTTTCAGAAAAAAACAAGAATTAGACGACTTTTAATAAAACCCAAAAGTGAGCATTAGTACATCCTACATACTTTCAGCTCTAAGCACCAACACAACCAGGCTGTTATTGAGAAGCAGAGCGTTCAGGTAAAGGATATAAGCAGAGCAAGCATAACACAGGAGTTGAGTCGTGCCATCAGGCAGAAATGTACAAACACATCACAGCTAGCAGCCGCCCCTTCCCCCTCTTTCTAAAAGTCTAGCCGTGCGTTATAAAATGTTCTTTGGCATAAGCTCTTACCGTCGAATCAGATGCTCAACAGCAAACGTGTGATATTTTAACAGTAGTACTTCCCCGGGGGAGAGCAAATAAGCGGCCACTGACACACACTTACACGCCACTGCCTCTGTAATATTCACCTAAACAGATTCAGACTGGGCTGCCTGACCCAGAATGGCTTCCTAGACAGTAATTGAAACAAGTGACGGATGGCTCTAATTGCTCTGGAACAGCAGGGGCGGCAGCAGCAAAGCAGCAGGTATCCTGTTGGAAAGTATTGCCTCGTTAATTTAAAAAATATGAGAGAGGATACTACCAGGAGTGAGAGCGAATGGTACTTCCAACGTAAAAAGGCAACATTCTTCCTGCCAAGACTTGAAATTTTAAAATCGAAGAACTTGCGATGGTTTTCTGTCCTTCACACCCCAAGGGATGTTGTGAAGATGGATGATGCCCCGTGACCATTGAAGGGGGCAGCCTCCAGTCAGATCTGGCTGTACAACCGCAAAAGGCTTTTCAACACTCTGATTTCATGTACAAGAAGAGGACTTCCTGGTGCAATGAGGCATATGCCACCACTGGTTCTTCTAGAAATATGCATTCAAATCCACGAATCCTAACCAGGGTGCAGTGCTAAGATATGACCATTTGGTATGCTACCTAGTCATCAGCTGGGCAAAAAGTCACAGACGGGCTCTGAATTCATCACAAAATCAATTTACAAAGTGTCCAAGTCAAAGCTGCAGAGCAAAATTCTTAATCATTTATTCTACAGAGAAAGGGGCTACAGCTAGGGAGAACATAATAGCAGCTAATTTTGGTCTATTCAGTATAACCGGGGGGTGGGGGAGTGTGTGTGTGTGTGTATTGGGGGAAGGGGGAAAATCACAGAATGGGCAGACATTAACAAGATGGGGAAATATCAACCATGATTAGAAATTTGCCTTCAGCGTTACAGGGAACAAATTTGCTATAACTCAAACACGGTCTAAAATATAAAAAAAGGTTTCTCAGTATCATGTGTCTCAAATAGTAGATTAATATTTACAGAACAGAATAATGGTGCATAATTTTCTTTATTACCAGGTCCTTTTAGTGTCATAAATCCGGAATAAGGTCAAGGGGGTGTTATAATCATTGTTTCAGACCACCAGTTATGTTAGTGAAGGAACACACAATGAATTACAAATCCTTTTTGAATAAAATAGACATTTCCATGCTTTATTAATAAATTTAAGAAAAGTGTCGAGCTACTGAGAGGTAAGGCTGTGATATTTTTCTACGGTGTTGGGGGCAAAATGCTCACGGTAAATATTTCTCCATCTGTGCAAGTGCAGCCTCCGGGAGATGTTTTTCCCAGGTCAAAACCGGCATCCCACGGAAACAATATGGGGTTGGCCCCATCGAGTGCTTTCCTTTTAATTTTCAAAGCGATGGCGAGGAGGCAAGCAAGAAGAGTCACCCCTAATTTGACTAACAAGTTCCATCAGATTGGTGTGGAGCAGAAGAAACACTTAAAGCCCACATGACCTAAAGACAAAGCAAAGTCTTCCCATCAAACTTGGGAATCATCAAGAGATTAGTTGATAGTAAATGAAGTAATACCATTAGGGCTTTGACTGCACTATAACATGGCCATATTAGCGCTGTTATCTTTATGAATACTGAAAGCCACTTCACTGTAAGTGAATCCATTTCCACCAACTCTCACCTCTTACCTGCAGCACTCAATGATAAATTACTCAGGGGTCAGAAACAGGACCGTGGATAACTGGGTTGGTCAGACTACACAACGGAGGATGGTGGGCAGGGATGTGGAAGGAAGAGAAGGGAGCGGGAGAGTGAAGAAAGAAGAAAGGGGCTTGCCAAGGGCCAACCTTATGTAGAGTCCAGAAGGAGCCTGAACGCACTCCTGGAAAAATTGATATGGTCCTCGAGCATGGCCGACACCCCACTGCTAGCATGATCAGTAAGCACACTGGGAGCCCAGATTCCTTTATGGGAGTCTCAGTGACCATTAGTTGGGTCAGAGAGATTAACTTTCCCATCATTAAGGTCACATTACAAGCCAGATGTTTTCAGTGCAAATGCAGATTTCTTTGCCCCGCCCCTCAAAAAACAAAACAAAAAAAACCACCGAACAAAAAACCCCATGAGATTTGTGTGTGTCAATCCCAACTCCCCACTGTTTGCTGTAATAGCAAAGGAAAGGCTCATTTTCTTTTTCTAGAAGAAAGTAATTGTTTGCATTTGATGACTATGGACGGGTAAACTCCTGAATGTTTCCATTAATGCTAAAGTGTTTTTTCATTTACATTCATAGAAATGGACCAGCAGCTAAGGGCCCACGTTTCACATTTCCTGAAATCCTCCCATAAACCTCGGGTGTGATCTCTTCATCCTCGTTGGGAACCACGGCCATTCGCTCCCTTTGAACGGCACACAGGTAAAAAGGGAGAATTCCCACATCCAGAGCATCCTGGGCCGTGGCTTTCAAGTCCGATTGCTGGATGTGTTCAAGCTAGGGTTCGTGTGTCTGCTCGCAGCACAGTGGGTGTGGACCACAGTCCCGTTTGGGTATCTCACAAAAACAGGCTCGTGGAAGGGATTCTGGCACATCTGACAGAGCTTCTTCTCTGAGAGCAGAACTGGACTTCCCTTCAGCTTTATCTGCAAAGAAGAAACAAAGTCCGACACCTTGTGTGATCTCATTATTACCTCTGATTTACCTCTTAGATACTGTGGGTTGCTTTCTCATCAAATCTTCCAAATAAACACTAATTCAGATACCATAGTCACTTCTCCTTCCATCTGCAAGGCATTTCAGTGTCTAGATTGTTGGCTTGATCTCACCTACTAATTCTATTGCATTTTCTTTTGTTTACTGTTATTTGTCAAGCTCTATGTGCCAGGCACTGTACTAAGTGCTGGGGCAGATACGAGTTTATCAGGTTGGACAAAGCCCAGGTCCCATCTGGGGCTCATGGTCTTTCTTAATCCCCATTTTACTGATGAGGTGACTGAGCTGAAGAGAAGGGAAGAGACTTGCCAAAGGTCACACAGCGAACAAGTGGCGGAGCCGGCATTAGAACCCAGATCCTTCTCACTCCTGGGCCTGTGCTCTATTCATTAAACCACAGTGCTTCTCCTTCAAACACTTTAGGTTTGATGAACAAGAATGCGTACCACACATACACACAAAACACCACTGTATCAGTACCTGCTATTTTTATAAGGTACATTACATTACTGGTCAGGCTGCTGGTGGAGCCCTAATCAGGAAAGGTTGGGACCCTAGTAAGAGAGAAAACTAAGGAAACTGAGTTCAGTCTGTTCATTTGCTCCTTGGAAAATCTTAATTTGAGGTTCCCAGAGATGGAAAACCGGTCCACTAGCCTCACCGACTGACTCCTACCAGAGAAGCATCAGGTATAATAATAATGATGGCATTTGTTAAGTGCTTACTTTGTGCCAAGCACTCTTCTTAAGCGCTAGGGTAGATACAAGGTTATCAGGTTGTCCCATGTGGGGCTCACAGTCTTAATCCCTATTTTATAGATGAGGAACCTGAGGCACAGAGAAGTTAAATGACTGCCCAAAGTCACATAGCTGACAAGTGGCGGAGCCGGGATTAAAATCCATGACCTCTGACTCCCAAGCTCAGGCTCCTTCCACTAAGCCACGCTGCTTCTGGGGAGTCCACGTGTGGAGAGAGAATGGCTGACATAAATCGGGGACTTCCACCCGCTGTTCCCCTGGAGTCATTTTGGCCTAGCAGATGTCTGTGACTCTGCCTGCCATGCCATCCTGATGTAGCGCGGTCTAGTGGGAAGAGCTCAGGCTTGGGAGTCAAATGACCTGGGTTCTAATCCCAGTTATGCTATCTGCTGGGCAAATCACTTAATTTCTCTGGGCCTCAATTTTCTCACCTGTGAAATGAGGATTAAATACCTGTTCTATAGTCCAATTTAGACTATAAATCCACGCAGGACAGGGTCTGTGCTTAATCTGCTTATCCGATTATCTAGTACAGTGCTTGGCACATAGCAAGCGGTGAACAAATACCCTATTGAAAGTATTACTATTTTTATGACGATGATTCTGCCATGCTCTTTTCTCATCACCCCACTGTCCCTTTTTGGGGGGAACCCATTCTTTAACTATCCGAGGATCGGGTTCTCTCAACACTCAGCATTTTTAACCCAAAACAAAGAAGCCCTCTGTTCAAGAAGCTGATAATAGCTGCTGAGGAGACAACCCACCCACCTTCTCATGCTTGTAGATTAAGTTTTCAGATTTGGCCAAGCCCGCTGCCACCTGAGTCATTCTCTGGGTGTGAATGTTTTCCCTCATGGCTCCGGCCAGGAAGGGAGAGAGGAGCTGTATGGACCAGGTGTCGGGAATCAGCTGTAAGACCTGTTCTGCGTTGAACTCGGCGGCATGGTGATTCAGGAGGTCGACGGCAGTCTGGACCAGCTCCGAGGCAGAAGGTCCTGGGGCGAGGTACACGGACAGCAGCATGTGGAAGAGCCGCTGTCGGTAGGGTGGATCTTTGCTTTCCGAGCGCCACAAGCAATAATCTTCAGCAGCGGAGAAGTCCTTTAGCTTGTGGACTAGAATGTGCAGAGCTTTGTCGTGCTCTTCCAACTTCCCGTGCAATATGGCGCCTTCTAGGTGGAGACTGGTTCCCTGAATTTTATCTGACAAAGAAAACCAGCTTTTTTTAAACAGCAGCAAGCAATACTTTAACTGGACAATATCCACTTTTCTGTTCTCCCTGGAGCCAACTCAAACTGCCCGCAGGTCAACTTTTTCAGGATTAGACGAGTGGGAAATCTGTCCCTCGGGAAGACCACTCATAATGCTAAGTCCTAAAGCTCTACAGCTACACTACCAGAATGACTGCAGACAGAGGTGGGGTGTTCTGGGAGAAATATGTCCATGGTGTCGCTGTGGCTCGGACGCGACTTGACAGCATGAGACAACAACAACACCGTCTAGATGACCAAGCCAAAAGTTTTCCTGTACTTTTTTTTGTGCTTGGAGTCTAGGCCCCCAAAATAAACCATGAGCTCTTTGTGCAGCTCCTTCCTGATCTCAGATGGACAATTTTCCTTCCCCAGCTCATTCGGCCCTTCACCTGGTTTCTCCAGAACCCAAAACTCTCCTCCATTCCCCCAAACCAGAAGGGTAAAAAAATTCTCCATGGTTCTCAGGGAGAACCAAAGAAGCTTGAGGCTCCCATTCTGGTGATTTTGAGTGGACACTTTTGTCTGGAGGAAATAACAATGATTTTAGACATTTATTCCCACATTGTTTCCCAAGATGGTCTCGGTTCCTATAGCGCCTATGCTTTTAGAGTCTAATGGAAAAAAGGAGAAATTCGTTTTTTAATCCAGAAGCAACTAGCTGGGGGCTTTGAACAAACCATCTCTAGGCTTTGGAGGTTGTTTGGCATGAGCCTAAAAGGCCAACGAAGTCCTGGCCATCCTCAGGGAGGAGGCAGAAGCCAAAAGAAAACACAAGAGTTATTCTTAATAATAATTATAAGCATATTATAATAGTAATGGCATTTGTTAAGCTCTTAATATGTGCTAGACACTGCACTAAACACTGGGGTGGATACAAGAGAATCGGGTTGGATACGGTCCCCGTCCTACATGGGGCTCACAGTCTCAAGTCTGCCACTGGCGAACATTGTGGAACACCAGCTGATGGAAGAGTGCCAGCAGTCCTGACTGCTGCATCTTAAAGGGGAGACTACAGCTGCAGAAGGAACGGAGAAGCGGGACCCAAATGATCAGGGGAATGGTGAAGATTCAGGGCATTTAGGATGGCTCTGCTCTCACCTATCATGATTTTGTGAAGTTCAAACACAGAATTATTCCCCAAATCCCACTACCCCAAGAAGGAACCCACTGAAAGTTGATGGTTGTAAGTTTGGAACTAAAGGAAGCTCTTTTTTACCCACGGAGTTTGGATCTGTCTATAGACAAAAGGCTCGGGGGGGCTACAGGAAAAAACGGTACAGGTGCCAAGAGAATAACTCTCCAGGAAACCACCCATCACATTTTTTTTAAAATGGTATTTAACACTTACTATGTGCCAGACACTATACTAAGCGCTGGGGTGGATACAAGCAAATTGAGTTGGACACAGTCCCAGTCTCATGTAGGGCTCACAGTTTCGATCCCCATTTTTTTCAATCCCCATTTTACAGATGAGGGAACTGAGGCCCAGAGAAATGAAGCGACTTGCCCAAGGTCACACAGCAGACAAGTGGTGGAGCTGGGATTGGAACCCATGATCTTCTAACTCCCAGGCCCTTGCTCCATCCACTAAGCCACGTTGCTTCTTTCATCCTGTTATCCCTGTTGGAAGTCAAATCACGGGCCAGCTGAATCATTTATTTGTCCCAGGAACTGCACTGCTTTATGGATTTATGTTCTACGTAACAGAGGTAGGTTACCTGCCTTCTTCCCATTTCAAAGGATACTAGAATATAAATGAGGAAATAAACACCATAAAGGCAATAACTTTATTGTAATCTGGATAAGCAATAATAATTGAAATCCGTGCAACCTGACATTATGAGGCTTATCTTTATTGGGAGCTCAACAGAGGCATGGCACCATAACCTTTATACGACCAACTTTGTAAACCTGACAAAAAATGAGGTATGGCCTAAGGGAAAGAGTCTGGAAGGTAGAGGCCCTGGGGTCTAATCCCAGCTCTGCCATTTTATTTCTCTTCTGTGTGACTTAGGGCAAGTCATGTAGCTTTTCTGTGCCTCAGCTTACTCCCCTGTAAAATAAGGATAATTTGATACCTGCTCTCCTTCCTCCCTAGAGAGTGAGGCCCATGTGGGACCGGGACTATGTCTAACCCGACTGACTTTAATCTACCCCAGACAGTGCTTTGAATAGTCCGTCATAGATAATAAGCATTTAGCAAATACCACCATTATTATTATGGGATCTTCTTCCCACTGAAGCATCCACCTTGTGTCTGTTTATTGTTGTATTGTACTCTCCCAAGTGCTTAGTACAGTGCTCTGCACAGAGTAAGCGTTCAATAAATATGAATGAATGAATGATGCCTAAGTAACCACTGTTTGTCAGGAAAGGGGACAGATGATCTGGATGGGGTTGGTCATGTCCCTTCTAACTCTTTTCCAGTCCCCAAACATAATCCAAAGTGCTTTAAATACCTGTTGTTAAAAAGGCAAAAAAAAAAAAAAAAAAAAAAATTGGCAATATCCACAACAGCTAAATGTTCCCAAATCTTCATACTACAGCTTTCCTTTTGGACAAGCAGGCCGTCTACAATGTACGCTCCTCCCCTCTAGATTATAAACTCCTTATAGGTAGGGCATCTATCAACTCTGTTATATTGTACTCTGCCAAATGCTTAGTACAGTGCTCTGCACACAGTAAGTGCTAAATATGACTGATTGACAAATCGAAAGCACCAAAGCTCATTTATTTTTCACTCTTGTAGTCATGGAACATATCTTCGAAGGAAATGGGACTGACAATGAAGTTCATCCATGGGTGCCTGCCTAGCTGAGGAAGACAGTGCTGACAACACCAGGCACCAACAAAGACCGTCCTTTGTTGTGCTGCCATGTTGCTCTTATGAAGCATCTGATACTGTTTCTCGCTCAATATCGCCAGTGTGCACGAGAAAGGGGAAATGTCAGAAAAACCCCAAAATAGGAGCTCCACACATTTAACCACGATGCTGGCATTTAGAGTAATGTTGTGCAAATGCTGAACAAGACTCCCTGGATTGTCTGCCCTCCCTACTCCTCCATTCCACGAAAAGACCTATTCATAAAGAGGGTACGGATTGCTCTTACCTAACAGGAAGTGAACGCGGTACAGATCCGATTTCTGAAGCAGACTGCGTAGTTTCACCTGCATTTCACTCACTTCCACGGAGTTGCCGTTGGCCATGGGTGCCTGACGAAGTACCTCTTCCAGGTACAGAACAGCTAAGTGGGTGTGATACTCTTCCTTCTGCAACCATCGAAAACCCAAAGTATTAGAGGAATGACCAACCGCAGAATGAACTGAAAGAAAAAAGTCCCCATAGTTCAAGTGCATTTCATCTTCAACTAATTAACTTTTATTAAGAGCCTGCAATAAAATGTGGACTGGGTGTGATAAAACACAATGAACCCAAACCTTGGGACCATACATCTTCCACAAGCTCCAAAACTGAGATGCCCAGCATGGCTTAGTGGATAGAGTGTGGGTCTGGGAGTCAGAAGGCCCTAGACAAGTCAATTAAACTCTAGACTGTAAGCTCACGGTAGGCAGGGAATGTGTCTGTTTATTGTTATATTCTACTCTCCCAAGCACTCAGTACAGTGCTCTGCATCCTGTAAGCACTCACTAAATACAACTGACTGACTTCTCTGTGCTTTGTTTAGCTCACCTGTAAAATGGGGATTAAGACTGTGAGCCCCAAGTGGGATAGGGACTGTGCCCAACCTGATTGCCTTGTTCCTTCCCCAGCTCTTAGTACCGTGCCTGGCACATAGCAAACGTTTAACAAGTAACATTAAAAAAACTTAAAAAGAAACACTGTTGGGAGAAATGTTTCCTTTGAAAGGGATTAGCTGGAATGAAGGTAGGGCATTTTAAGCTCCAGGGCAGGGGTCTGGTCACATCCCCGACTCTTCCCGCTTTCGATGGTGCTGAGGTTTTCAGTAAGGCTGCCCAGAGTAGCAGTGTGTCTGGCAGTAATGGGACAGGGAGAACCTGGAGGAAATAGGGTTGATGTAAAAGATCTTGGGCAACCCCCACACCTGTGGCTGGTCTTCCCAGCTTTTAGTGGGTCACTGACCAGCTGGACCCCAGTGTGCATGAAAATGGAGGAGAGGGAAAGGCCTGGATCTTGGTCAGGGCCTCGGTGGTGCCCCTCCTGAGCTCATTCCCATGCGACCCCCAGCCCACAGCAGTGGGGGAAGGGAAGGCTCTTATGGCCCCAAAGGCACCTTTGCCCTACCCATAATGAATGCCCTTAAAATGGCTCAGTAGAACAATGGAAGGCTACGGTGACTTGGCTGAAGACACTACCACTCATTGGCTGAGAGACACTACCACTCTCCTCCTTTGAAATAACATCTAGGGAAAGAGAGAGAAGAAGAAAAACAGGTAGGCTGAGCAAAGAAGAAGAGAGACTGGAAAACTCATCCACCCAAGACCGGATGTCACACTAAGTCTCCTGGAGTCAATTTTCCCACAAGTGGTTTCACGGAAATGTCATCTAGTAAAATCTCCCTATTCCTCTTCGATGAGGGGAGCTTGATTTTAAGAGTTTTGCATACCTACCTGTACTTTTCTTTCCACAACTAGATGTTCCAAATATTTTATAATAGATTTAGGAAATTTTTTAAGGCAGTGGATGATATCGTCTGGGTTAAAACTGTTCTTGTGCTGTTCTTCCAAAGGTCTCTTGGTGAAAATCTGAACGCCAACCTGAAATGAAACTGCATTTTAGACACTGTATGAGCCACAAGAGCCTCTAAAACAGTCCTACAGCATTAGAGTTCAAAATTCCTGAATCGCACAGATGTGGCATTAAAAATTATGTAGGAAGACTACTTCAAACACATGCACAAACACACAAAACCCTCAGGTTTGAAGGAAGCTGGAGAGTCTCTAAATGGAATCTCATAAAGGCAAGGAGAGAAGCCCAGAAAAGAGATCACCGGCAAAGAATCAGAGTGTCATTTCCAAATGCGCTAGTTGTAATGACCCTGGGTTTGTCAGGATGGCGCTACCAACCCCCTTCCTACACTTTCTTCTCTAGTCAGGAGTTTGAGTAAAACATTCCCAGAGCATTTCATCTGCCAACCGGGAATGCCGATGAGGGGTGCTCCCCTGTGCCTGTGAACCGACTGGGCAGCTGAAGCACAGATTGGAAAATTACAGTTAAACATACACTGCTGTATCACCTGCTACGGCAGTGGGACTGCATTTGACTCCACCACCAGGACTGGCGGTTTTTTTCCGCAATGATGTCTGCGGGAAGGGGCTGCCACTGATTAGGAAGTGGGCGGGAAGAGAGGATCTACTCTGCCTCATCTTCCCCGCCCCATTACTGTGGCCTGAGGGCTCAGCCTTCAGAATGGGGACCTTTCCTCCTAGAGCCCACTAACGGGAAAGGCGAAAAGTGTTATCTGCAAAGTCAGAGAGAGGAGGTGGGGGGGCCAGATCTGCATTACAACACTTGGTATGTGGGATGCGTTATCAGTGTGCTCCAGCCAAAGGTGGTGCAATTCCTCAGTGCATAGTGAGAAATAGCGAATACTGTGTAGTTAGGAGGCAGCGTGGTCTAGTGGTCTAGAGCATGAGTGCGGGAGTCATGAAACCTGGATTCTAGCCCCAGCTCAGCTCTTTCTTGCCTTCTGTATGACCTTAAACAAGTCACTTTCTTCTCTTTCCCTCCGTGCCCTCGTTTGGAGACAAAATACGTGTTCTCCCTCCCTCCTGGCTTGAGCCCTGCATGGACAGGGATGGTGTCCCATCTGATTATCTTGTATCTACCTTAGTGCTTAGCATGGTATCTGGCACACAGTAAGCACTTAAGTACCACTATTATTATTATTATAAGTGCTTAATAAACACCAGTGTTACATTTATTATTTTAAAAGACAGCAGAAAACCCTCATGCTAAAGAATTCAGATCTTTGTCCCCTTCTCAGTAAGGTAATTTTTGCTCAATCAGTCTGAACTTGCGCACCCTTTGAGAACAGGGTGGCTTAGTACATAGAGCATGGGCCCGGGAGTCAGAAGGACCTGGGATCTAATGCCAGCTCTCCCTCATGTCTGCTGTGTGAGCTTGGGCAAACCACTTAATTTCTCTGGAACTCAGTTACCTCATTTGTAAAATGGGGATTAAGACTGTGAGGCTCATGTGGGACAGAGACTGTGCCCAACCTGCTTAACCTGTATCTACCCCAATGCTTGGCACATAGTAAGCACTTAATAAGTACCATAATTACCATTATTACTGCAGGGTTTCTTCTGGCCTCTGATCTCAATAAAGGAAAGTCAGAGTACAGTATTTTTAAATATTTTACAAGAAAGTGATTTGGGAGGGCAAATGACAAGACAGGCACAGTCTGCAGATTTGGGTCAAAAATTGCCAGTAAGTCCACCCAAGTCTCTCTAAAACAAGCACTGGAGATCACTGCACAGAAGAAGGTGACAAGCAGCAGAGACTAGTAGAAAGAGCCTGGGCGTCACGGGACCTGGGTTCTATTCCTGGTTCTGTCACTCTTCTGCCGTGTGACCATGGGCAAGTCACTTGACTTCTCTGTGCCTCAGTTATGTCATCTACGAAATGGGGATTAAGACAGTGAGCCCCATATGGGATATGGACTGTGTCCAAACTGATTATCTTGTATCTATCCCAGTGCTTAGTAGAGTGCCTGGCACATAGTATGTGCTAAAAAAGGCATTAAATGTAAACTAGTTATGGGAAAGGAACATGTCTGCCAATTCTGTTGTACTGTACTCTTCCAAGCTCAGTTCAGTACTCAACATATAGTAAGTGCTTAATAAATATGACAGATTGATAAGAAAAAAAGAGAATGAAACAAGTAGCCAGAAAATAACTTATGACTTTAACACCCCAACTGACTTTCTTGAAATAAATTTGTTTTCCCCACTCCCATACCCCAAAAGAAATCAAACGTGCAGCTAGGTGGTTGGGCCATCCAGGCTGGGCTGCTTCCTAACCTCTGGCCTGCCTGTGCCTGCAGAGACTTGAGGAGTTTCCCCTTTCTACCCTCAATCTCAATATCTGGGCAGGAAGAGGAGAAGCTGGATCACCACCTGGGCTCCGTTGCTCCTTTAACTAACGGAGTGTGCAGCCCATCGAGGCCCACCCCTTCCCAGAAACAGCCCGGCGGCCACCACATAGGGGCAGGAAGAGTAGAGAAACATGTGGAAGTCGGGGAAATTGTACCTATTTGACTGCTACACTCTGGACTAGCTGGCCAGAGCAGTGAGAAGCCTGAAAACTGCTCCCCTATCTGTACTTTACTATCACTCTTGGTTTTTCTCTTATTCTACTTTTTATCATTTCATCTTTATTTCTGTACCCACCCTCAACCCTCTGCCCCATCCACCCCCTCCTTATTCTCAGACTGTAAAATCCTACAGGGCAAGGGCCCAGGAATTTTACTTTCATTGTCCTCTCCCAAATGCCGCAGTGCTCTGCATACGGTAGGTGCCTAATCAATTCTACTGAGTGAAAAAAAAACTCCACAAACCTCCTCGCTTTTCTGCAACACCCATTCGGCGTATTTCCACACGAGTTCTTGGTCTAAGCAGAAGGTAAGGAAGTCAACGATGTACTCGTAGAGGTCTGGACGGGTCGCATCATGAATGTCACCATTAACGATGTTCACCCATAACTGGGAAAGAAAGAAAATACCTAGTGAAATCTCTGCAGTCAATAGCCCACACCTGCCTACTTTTTTCCCCAGCTCGGAAAAACTGGGATTACCATATTGGATAGTTCTATTATAAACCTGCAAGTCTTCCCATGAACTCTCTAACATTCTAGGGTTAGCAAAAATTGCTAACCCACTCCTCAAGAGGAAAGAACGGTCTTACTTCTGATTTGGGCTCCCAGCGCAGCCAACAGCAGCTGCCCAAAGGAGTGATCTGCCCGCAATAGGTGCTCTTGCTATGGCTGATGAGAGTGGATGGGTGTTTGGCTTTTGGATAAAAAGTCTGACCTTAAAAACCAAAGCCCACCCTTTGCTGATGCAAGCAAGAGGCTTTAGAAGTTTAGAGAATAACTTGGTTTTTGTCTCCCAAGTTTGCTAATTTTAGTCAACTACTAGTAGGTAATGTTTCTTCCAACACTCAAACTCCGAGCATTTGGGTGAAATCATCAACATCTAAATGGGTGTAGGAATGGCAGAGTGCTGCTATCTCATCTTTTCCCAACTCATGTTAACATGAAAGCCAAAAAAATGATCAGAGATGGGGAAAAGAGGGAGGAAACTTTGCTTCAGCTCTTCAGGTTTATTTCAGGAACTACTCATCTTCCTAGTGGGACTTGACTTAGGAGCCGGGATGACTCACAAAATAGATTTGGAGGGAAGGAGGAGCAAGGGGCTGTGACCTCTTGAGCCCAACACCAGGTCTTTAGCAGGCTGTGGTTGAAAGCTTTGTAGCTCTGAGCCCTCTAGGTATGACTTCGGTGAGACATGCACTGTGAGGTGATGATATTTTATTTGATTATACTGATTAGGTTATTTTTGTTGAAAGTGGCGTCTGGGACATCATCCAACCTTCCAATGTCTATCCTTTCCCTTCAGCAACTATGGGAATGGTGCAGGGTGAGAGTTAGTGGGCAGGGGTGAGGGGGGTATGGGTTTAAGGTTTCCCAGGATGTAGAAAGAGATACTTCAAGTCCCAGAATGCCACAGGAACAAAACTGGGCATGTTCCAGCCCACTCAAACACGATCAGGGCAAAGTAAAAAGTAAACTCCCCAATTTAACAAAAAGCAATCCAAATTCCACGATACATCTATTTTCCTAAAATCCTCTGGGACATCCAGAGTGGTCTCAATTAAGCCGGAACACATGCGCACGGAACCTATAATCTATCTCTCTCAGGGTCGTACATGGAGAGTTTCTAGTACTCTACCGGTCTCGGCTACGGAAGAAAGAGTCAAGCAGAGGCCTAACCATTCCATTCCTAGCTTGGGCAGTGGCTAGCAAGTGGAAGGCAATATGCTACAAATCAAAACTTACCCATGCTGGGCAGCATTGGCACTGCGCAGAAGGCGACAATGGTAAACCATTTCCATATTTTTACCAAGAAAACTCTATGGACAGACTACCAAAAAGATTGCAGAAGGAGAGCTGGGCGTTCTGGGAGAGATGTGATGTGGTGTCGCTATGGCTCGGAATCAACTCGACGGCATAAGACGAGACCTATAATCTACCTTTCAGGAAGTAATTAAAAAAAAATCTTGCTACCTGATGTTAGTGCCCCTCCCACTCTTTCCTTTAAAAAATTAATGTGGACAAATTACTAAACCTTGGATCAGGAGAGTCAAATATCTGCCTACTAAAAAGAAAGGTTTTGTAAGGACATGAAACTATTCAAACATGTACTGTTCTCCCCTGAGAATCGGAAAGTTGTAATCCTCTCTTTGTTGCAAAAGAAAGCAAATGAGATCCCCTGGATGCCTACTTGAAATTTAACTATCCCTCTCCATATCAGAGGCAAGAATACAGTTCCGACAAAGGACGCCATATCCAATAAATATTAGTGTGGAACTGGAGGGTGGTTTTTTGTTTTATGTTTTTTTGAAAAAGAGGAGTTCTATGATGGGAGCATCAGAAATATCCTGGGAATTGACACTCACAGGTATGACAACCTTTTGCACTGCACAGTGGATGTTTGAAAATTGTTATTCAGGGACTTCAGCTTTGCTACAATAGGGCTGTCCCAAGTCTTTACACAAGGTAGAAATAACACTTTGAAGTTCACAGTTCTGCTTTCACTGGCTCCATTTCCATTTACTATCGCTGGGAATTAAAAAATATGTGGTGGGCATAGTTAGAGGGAAGACAAGCTGGGCCTTATTTTTCTAGGAATTTTCAAGTCTTGTGAGACAAAAATAATACCTTAAAACTAAAAAAGGACATGGGTTTTATCCCTACTTTCAAGCAATATAAACTAAAGCTTGGAGGTTTAGGAAAAACACATCATAAGGCTGTGTTCTCATTCTAAACTAACCTGAACTGCTGCAGCATCCTGACCATTATAATGATACAGGAGTCCAAGTGCAAAATATCTGAAAGAAAAAACAGGTGGCATAAATTATTTGTGATGCTACGAAATTACTCCGACCTAACCTGGGTTTACAGAAGTTTACGAGTTAAAATAATTTGAATGAGTGTGACATACAGACTACGGCCTATCATTCTGACACAGAACGGGTGATCAATACCACAGACTGAGCTTTCTTCAGCTTTGATTATGAACTGTTGGAGAAAACCACCAAATCCCAGTGCCATCTGTTATTTTAAAAATATATCGCCTGTCGTGTACTAGGTAGGGATTGGTTTAAAAGTTTAAGCCCCAACAAGCACCAACCACTACGCCATATCACTTTTCCTTAGAATTCTTCCCTTAATCTGAATAGAGATGATAAATATCAATCCTCTCCGAGCAACATATGGGACACACAAACTCAATCTTGAATGTCACAATCAATCAGTGGTATTTATTGAGTGCTTACTGTGTGCTGAGCACTGTACTAAGCACTTGGGAAAGTACAACCTGGTTGGTAGACATGATCCCTGCCCACAAGGAACTTACAGTCTACAGGGGAAGACATATATTAAACAGATTAGGGATGGGGTAATAGAGAATATGAATATTTATATATGTACTGTGGGGCTAGGGTATCAAAGTGCTTAAGGGGTACAAGTTCCTAGTAAACGCAGAGGGGAGGGTGGATGGGGAAGTTAAGGGATTAGTCTGGAAAGGCATCCTGGAGGACATGATTTTAGAAGGGTTCTGAAGTTGGGGAGAGTGGTGGACTGTTGGATACAAAGCGGGAGGGAGTTTCAGACCAAAGGGAGGATGTGGGGTCGGAGGGGGGATGGACGAGACCAAGGTACAGACAATATCAGTGGTGTTAGGGGAGAAGAGTGTGAGGAATGAGTTGTAGGAGGAGGTCATCTATACCCCCTTCTGCAGGAAACATTATCTAACCTCAGCTTCATTGACGTTTATTAATTAGATGCCACTTAAAATAGCTATAAGAATCATTTTAACCTGCCTTAAAGCTTCAGAGTATTTTACACATAATCCTGTCACTTGTCAATCTAACCTCCCATTTTCAAAGACAGTACAGGACCTAGAGGACCTAAGTTCTAACCCACACTCCATCATAGCCTGCTGTGTGACCTTGGGCAAATAACAACTTCTCTGTGCCTCAGTTTCCTCAACTGTGTAAAATGGAGTTTCAATATCTGTTCTCTCTCTTACTTGACTGTAAGTCCCATGTGGGACAAGCCTGTCTATATCTGGACTGATTAACTTGCATCTACCTCAGCACTTAGAACAGTGTTTGACACATAGTAAGTGCTTAACAAATACCATAAAACAAAAAACACTCGCCCCCCCCCCCCAACAAAGTATAAGCATTAGATATTCTTCAATAACTCAGAAAAAATTGCATTCCATTCACAGAATATGAACCACAAGCTACAGTTTTAGAAATATTACTTTCTCTTCCCCCGAACTAGGTTTAATAACCGACGGAATCTATCATTACAGTATTAGTTTTAATAGTTTAAATATACAGTTTCCTTCATCTGTGGATCTTTAGAATCTTGAACCATAAAACTCTCCTTAGCCAAAGAAATATCACAACTCATTTCAGAAACAAAGAACCTTTTGTCAGTCATTATTAACAACAGGAAGCACCATCTGGCTCTTCCAAATGGGGATGTACTAAAAAGATTAGGACTGTTCAGTCAGGAAATATGAAGGCTAAGAAGGGAGAGACATGATTAGAGTATACAAAATTATGAAGGGTTGGGGGCCAACTCAAAACATCAAATCCCACATCACCAGGACAAAGTTTGAAGGTGGAAGGTTTAAAAAAAAAAAAAAAGTTACTTTTTTTTCCCCCAATGGGTGGAAGATAAATATTTGTTTCCATGTGACACTGTTCAGGCAGAAACTATCAGCAAATCCAAGGGGTTTCGATATATTCATGGATCAATCAATGGTATAAATTGAGTGCTGAATGAAGAGCACTGTGTAGCA
The DNA here is from genome assembly GCF_004115215.2 of Ornithorhynchus anatinus. NCBI lineage: Eukaryota > Metazoa > Chordata > Mammalia > Monotremata > Ornithorhynchidae > Ornithorhynchus > Ornithorhynchus anatinus. The sequence goes on along the minus strand of NC_041729.1, from coordinate 108,908,622 downwards.
CTTGGGAGAGTACAATACAAAAGAGTTGGTAGATATGTTCCCTTCCCACAACCAGTTTACCGTCTAGAGAAGAGCTGAATGATCTATAATCAGTTATGTTGGAAGTCCAGCATTAAATGGTTACCTGATGACATTGCCAGAGACAAAATCTGAGCTGGAAAAGACAATCTGATCCAGAAATGGAATTGCACAAATTTTTATATTGTATAAATGAGGGATGAGTAAGGTGAAGCCTCATAGCCTAGTGGAAAGAACACAGGACTGGGAAGCAGAGACCTACGTTCTGGCTCTGCCACTTGTCTGTTCTGTGGCCTTGGAAAAGTGTCTTGCACATAGTAAGTGCTTAAAAACAAAAATTATTACCTTTTGTGTCTCAGTTCCCTCATCTGTAAAATGAGGAAATACCTGTTTTCCCTCCCCCTTAGAGTGAGTGAGTGAGTCAGTCAATTGTATTCATTGAGCACTTGTGTGCAGAACACCATAGTAAGAGTTTAATAGACACATTCCCTGCCCACAATGAGCTTTCAGTTATGAAGGGGAAACAGACGCTAATATAAATAACGGAGTCCCATATGGGACAGGGACTGGGTCTGTGTGCCAGGCACCGTACTAAAGTGCTGGGGTGGATACAAGCAAATCGAGAAGACAGCCCCTGTCTTCTGTGGGGCTGTCTCAATTCTCACTTTACAAATGAAGTAACTGAGGCATAGTGAGTTAAGTGACTGCCCAAGGTCATGTAGCAGAAAGTGGTGGAGCAGAGATTAGAACCCATGACCTGACTCCCAAGGCTGAGCTCTATCCACTATGTCGTGCTGCTTCTCATCTCTTATATCTACCCCAGTGCTTAATAAAATGCTTGGCCAACAATAAGAGCTTAACAAATACCATTATTATTACTATTATTCAGTGATAGATTCCAGAGAACAGCTTGAGAAAATTTTGAAAATTTGAAAAATTTGAGAAAATTTTTGGATCACTTTACTTCTGAAAACTTTAGAACTTTTTCACAGAGGTTTCCCCTCAGCATCCTCAAGAGTTAGGTAGGGTGTAGGAGCTTCCTCACCGCCTCTTCTAGACTATAAGCTTGTTTTGGGCAGGAAACGGGTCTGCTAATTCTGTCACATTGTACTCTCCCAAGCACGAGAAGCAGCGTGGCTCACTGGAAAGAGCACGGGCTTTGGAGTCAGAGGTCATGGGTTCGAACCCCGGCTCTACCACTTGTCGGCTGTGTGACTTTGGGCAAGTCACTTAACTTCTCGGTGCCTCAGTTCCCTCATCTGTAAAATGGGGATTAAGACCGTGAGCCCCACGTGGGACAACCTGATTCCCCTGTGTCTACCCCAGCGCTTAGAACAGTGCTCGGCACATAGTAAGCGCTTAACAAATACCAACATTCACTTAGTATAGCGCTCGATAAATATCACTGATTGATCAACTCTTCCTGGAGGGGGAGTGAGAGACAGAGATGAAAAGACAATAATAATAATAATAATAATGCTGGTATCCGTTAAGCGCTATGTGCCGAGCACTGTTCTAAGCGCTGGGGTAGATACAAGGTAATCAGGTTGTCCCACATAGGACTCACAGACTTCACCCTCATTTTACAGATGAGGGAACTGAGGCACAGAGAAGTTAAGTGACTTGCCCAAGACCACACAGCTGACAAGTGGCAGAGCCGAGATTGGAACCCATGACCTCTGACTCCCAAGCCCATGCTCTTTCCACTGAGCCACGCTGCTTCTCTTACATAAATAAATGATGGTATTTTTTAAGCACTTACTATGTGCAAAGCACTGTTCTAAGCGCTGGGGGATACAAGGTAATCAGGCTGTCCCACGAGGGGCTCATAGTTTTAATCCCCATTTTACAGATGAGGTAACTGAGGCACAGAGAAGTTAAGTGACTTGCCCAAAGTCACACAGCTGGCAAGTGGCAGAGCTGGGATTCGAACCCATGAACTCTGACTCCCAAGCCCGCGCTCTTTCCACTGTACCACGCTGCTTCTCAAAAGCTACCCACTGGCCAGAACTGGACAAGCAGAGCTGCAAGGAAGCAAGTTGAAAAAATTCTTACAGAATTCACACACACTTGTTCATGCAAATAGCCTGGGCTTGGGAGTCAGAGGTCGTGGGTTCTAATTTCGCTTCTGCCATTTATCAGCTCTGTGACTTTGAACAAGACATTTCACTTCTCTGTGCCTCAGTTGCCTCATCTGTAAAAAAAAGCCTGTGAATCCTACTTGGGACACCCCGATAACCTTGTATCTTCCTGAGCGCTCAGAACAGGCTTTGCACACAGTAAGCACTTAAATGCCATCATCATTATTGTTATACTACAGCTTCGTTTCAGGTCACTACTGCAGTAGTTCATCTGAACTGGTGGAGATGAGGTATTTTGCTGGGAGACTACGTTTCTGGGTATATGTCCTGATGGAGGTGAGAGTCTGCCCAGTAGGTGTTGCCAAATCTGTCTGCCCGGGCTCTGGGAATTTTTTTGAGACCTCTCCTGGGGACCGGCAGGACACGAACCCAGGCTGGGGGCTAAAAGGCCCGGGATGCTCTCTGTCAAAGCAGGCAGATACAGCAACAGCAAGGCTGCGGGATGGACTCTGAGCTTGGCCAGTGGAACACGACTCCAATACACTTGGTGCTCTCTGCCCGACCTGACTGCTGAGATCCTAGGTGGGGTCTTCATGTTGGGGTCTGAGCCAAAGGGGGAATTTTTCTCACCGGAAAGTTTCTTTCAAACCCGCTCCTGTCCCAGGCAGACCAGGCCTTTGGGCCTGGGACATGGCTGGGATGAAAACTCAGACCGTTGGACTGTCGGATGAGGGCTCTTGCCCCCTTTCTCCTCTGGACCCTCCTTATGCTGGCAGACCACCGGGAACCAGGGACCTGATCTCAGTTGATTTCTGTGGATTGCACTTGGATTTGCACCCTTTATTCACCCCTCCCTCAGTCCCACAGCATTTCCGTACATACCCGTCATTTATTTATTTCGATTAATGTCTGTCTCCCCCTCTAAACTGTAAACTGGCCTGTGGGCAGGGAACGTATCTACAGACTCTATTGTATTGCGCTTTCCCAAGCACTTAGGACAGTGGCCCGCACACAATGAGGGCTCATTTTATATAGATTGATTGATTGTGGAGTTCTCCCTTGTTCTAGGGCTTTGCACAGAGTAAGCCTGAATAAATGTTAGCACTAACAATGAACTATCTCTTCATTCAACTGTATTTACTGAGCGCATGCTGTGTGCAAAGCACTGTCTTAAGGGCTCTTCAATAACATGATTCCAAACTATCTCCTAAAGCAACCTTCACCATTCTGAAAAAGTAAGGCTAAAAGGATGTATTATATAGAGGGCGAGTGGAAGGCAACCTGATACAAGTCAAGACTCCCTTGTGCTGGGGAGCAGTGACATGGGAGAGAGTCGAGGGCAGAGACTCAATTTTACTTGCCGGAAGGAGGCAGTGGTAAACCGCTTCCGGATTTTTATGAAGAGAACTTATGGATACACTACCAGAATAATGGCAGATGGAGGTGGGGTGTTCTGGGAGGGGTGTGTCCATGGTGTCACTATAGGTCGGAGATGACTCGACAGCATAAGACAAGACAAATAAATACAAGCTAGTCCCCGAAATTGGTGGCCTACGGCAGGCATCTGCTCTTCATCACCTGTCCCTCCCTTTAAATCTTTGGGAGGAATTAAGTCCTAGACAGAGAGGTGACTGAATGACCAAAGGTCTTGGCCAGGCAGACTGATTGCCCGGGCAACGGACCCCTGTAACTGAAGACGTCAGACCCACCGTGAAGCCATCCCCTCCCACCTGCGCTCGGCTCCACCTGAATCACCAACATGGCCCTTCTGCCATCTCGGGAGTACTACTGAGCCGAGCCAGCTGCTCCGCTCGGTGATCCCATCGAGTCCGGAAACCTGTCCTCTGAGCGAGCGACGAGGCACCGACCCTTCCTCCACCCGGGGCCTCTGGTCCCTGACACGTAGGAGTGGCAGGAGAAACCCCTTGGCAGAAAGCACTCACTTCCCGTGCTTCTCCAGCCAGGCCACGCTGTCCGTTAAAAGGCAGAAGTTCTCTGTGACGAGAAGGTCCAGGAGGCTCTCGTGGTCCGCCTCGGCGTAGAGCTTGAGCAGCGCCGTATCCACCTCTTCCTTGTAGCCGTTGGCCACTTCCGTGCTGCGGACCTCGTTCAGGTAGCTCATGAGGAACTTCTTGCACTTGGTCACCTTCTCCTGGTCCCCTTGAGTCAGCTGGTTCAGGTCTGCGTAGTCGTGAAGGGGGGGGTGAGACCGGGTGAATGAAGAGGAAGTGGGCAACAGGAAGGGGTAGAGAGAGATCAGCTCCCGGACATCAAGCTGGCTGGTTCTGCAATTACAGTGTCAAACTAAATGAAGCAAAAAAGAAAGAGAGAGTATACATAGGCACACAAAAATAACTCTGAGGCGGCGTGCAGTCGTGCACATTGTTATGGCCCTCAAAAATGTGTTTAAAAGGGGCCCACCTCACAGAGACTTTTTGTGAGGCAATCACCTCACACCCTTTCAAAACTGGAGTATGAAACTGTATGTTCTGGAAGGACCAGATCATTTGACCCATTCCCACGTCTCTGAGCATGCTGGCGCCCAAGTCATTTTTAAACATCTCTAGAAGGTGGAGCCATTAAGACTTCCCTTAGAAGCCATACGGGTTTCACACTGAAGGTCAGGAAGCTCTTCCTTATTAAGAATGGAACTCTCTCATTGCAACTATGTCTGCTTCCTTTTGCTCTGAACTCTGTGAACGGTGGCCTTCAGGTTAAAGAAAATGTGTTCATGTTCTATGATAAACCATGGCAAAATAATTCTTTAGTCTTCTCGCTACAATCTCAACTCCTAGAGCCTTTTCTCAAGACCAGAGTCACCTTTATTTATATTCCTCGTGGGAAAAGCTGAAAAAGGTTCGGGGGTGGAGGATGAGTGTCTTTACTTCCCTGGTGCTGTAGGTGAGCAACTTTAAGCAATTCTACTAATATTTAAGTCCTGCGACTTCCTTCTGGCATTTCAGGAATAACTACCTTTTGTTTCGGAACAGTGGAACCCACTTATTTCAGTAGGGGTCAGTGGGAGGAGAGTTTTGTTTCCAGCACCTACAATTACCTGAAGAGTTCTTTAGCTTCTAGGAACTGAAGCTGGGCAAACTGTATAAATCCTGCCTGCTGCAGGATCCTTCGGTACATTACCTAGGGGAAAAAAAGGAGGTTACTTTAATTTTAAGCTCATGACAAAACTTTCCTTCTCTTCAGTCTCAAATTTCCTTCCGCCTTTGGGACATCTCTACTTGGATGTCCTGCCGACACCTCCCATTTACCATGCCCAAAATAGAACTTGTCGTCTTCTCACCCAAACTCTGACCTCCCTGTCTTTCCCGTAGCTTGTAGGCAGCACAATCATCCTCCCCATCTCACAGTATTGGCATTATCCTTGACACATCTCTCTCATTCAACCCACATATTCAATCTGTCACCAAATCCTGTTGGTTCTATCTTCAAAGCAGCATGAAAATCTACCCTTGCCTCTCCATCCAAACTGTTACTTTGTTGATAAAAGCAGTTATCCTATCCCGCCTTGATTACTGCATCAGCCTCCTTGCTGACCTCCCTGTCTTCTGTCTTCCAGCCAACCAACAGTATTTATTGAGCACTGTTATTGAGCTCAACAGTATTTATTGAGCTGAAGGTAGGGTGATTAAAGGGCGCAGATCCTAGGGTGACACAGAAGGGCCTGGGAGGAGAAGAAGTGAAGACTCAGTGGGGGAAGGCCTCTGAGATGTGTTTTTAATATGGCCTTAAAGGTGGGGAGAGTGAACGAGTGAACATTTGTTGGATATGAAGAGGGAGGGAGTTCCAGGCCAGAGGTAGGACGAGAGGTCGGGGGTGAGACAGACAAGATCAAGGTATAGTGAGTAGGTTGGCATTAGAGCAGCAAAGTGTGTCTGGGTTGTAGAAGGGGGCAAAGCAACTGAGTGCTTTAAAGCCAATGGTACCGAGTTTCTGTTTGATGTGGAGGTGGATGGGCAAATCCCCAGAGGTTCCTGAGGAGGGGGGAAACTTGGACTGAATGGTTTTGTAGAACAGTGATCTGGGCAGCGGAGTGAAGTATGGACTGAAGTGCGGAAAGACCGAAGGCAGGCAGATACAGCAGTCAAGGTGGGATGGGAAAAGTGCTTGGATTAACGTGGTAGCAGGTTGGATGGAGAAGAAGGGGAGGATTTTAGCAATACTGTAAAGGCTGAACTGACATGACTAAGTGACAGATGGAATACGTGGGTTGAATGAGATGTGTAGAGGATAATGCCAAGGTTATGGGCTTGTGAGATAGGGAGGATGGTCATGCTGTCTAGAGTGATGGGAAAGTCACGGGGAGAACAGAGATTGGGCGGGAATGCTTCCCAGATCATTTTTCTATAACACATTCACTCCATATTTCCCCACTCCTCAAGAACCTTCAGTGGTTGCTCATCCACCTCCACATCAAACAGAAATCCCTTACCATAGACTTTAATACTTTTTTGGCTTCAGAGCTCTTTGGCTTCAAAGCTCTCCATCACCTTTCCCCCTCCTAACTCACTTCCCTTCTCTCTTTATCCAGCCCATACACTCTGCTCCACTGCTGCTCACCTCCTCACTGTCCCCCTTCACACCTATCTATCCTGCCGTCAACCCCTGGCCCACATCCTACCGCTGTCCTGGAATGCCCTCCCTCCTCATCTCTGCCAAGCTCTCTTCCCCTCTTCAAAGCCCTACTGAGAGCTCCCTTCCTCCAGGGGGCCTTCCCAGACTGAGCCCCCCCTTTCCCCCTGCTCCCCCTCTCCTCCCCTTCCCCTCAGCACTGTGCTCATTTGTGCGTATTATTTATTACCCTATTTTGTTAATGGGATGTACATCCCCTTGATTCTATTCTTCTTAATGATGTTGTCTTGTTTTTTTTGTTCTGTTTTGCTTTGCTGTCTGTCTCCCCTGTTTAGACTATAAGCCCGTGATTGGGCAGGGATTGTCTCTATCTGTTGCGGAACTGTACATTCCAAGCACTTAGTACAATGTTCTGCACATAGTAAGTGCTCAGTAAATACTACTGAATGAATGAATGAACTTTAAAGCACTCAACCACTTTGCTCCCTATCTTGCCCCCCAATTTCCCACTACGATCCAGCCCACACACTTCACTCCTCCATGCCAACCTACTCACTGGACCTCAATCATCTATCTCACCGCCAACTCCTTGCCCACATCCTGCCTCCGGCCTGGAACTCCTTCGCGCTTTGTATCCGACAGACGATCACTCTCCCCACCTTCAAAGACTTAGTCAAAGCACATCTCCAAGAAACCTTCCCTAACTAAGCCCTCATCTCTTCTCCCACTTCTTTTTGTGTCACTCTTCCACTTGGATTTGCACCTATTATTCACTCCACAGCACTTATGTACATATCCCTCTCCCTCGGAAGACTGTAAGCTCCTTGTGGATGGGGAACATGTCTACCAACTTTATTGCACAGCACTCTCTCAAGCTCTTAGTCCACTGCTCTGCACTTAGCGCTCAATATATATGACTGATTGAGTGATTGATTACACAGCTTTTCACATTTTAATAGGCGGTCAATAAATACCACTGAGGAGGATGACCATATTTTTGAGGAACTTGCCTGGTGGGTTCAGACTTATTAGCCTGCAGATTTAAGTGCCCATAAATATGTAAGAGTGATCATTCAATTTAGGGTTACAGAGAAAACAAGGTGGGAGGAATACTGTTCTCCATGGCAAGCTCAGTGATTACAGCCACATACTTCTCCCTCTCCAAAACAGGATTTGATTAAATTCTACTATGCCTGGGCCTTGTATTGTTGCATTATTTTCTAGGATATGCTGGAAAATGCTCATTTATTCAGCAGATCCATTTATCTTGAGAGGCGTCAATCTTAAGCACTTTGAAGTGTCACCTTAATTCCCTCCTCTCTCTCCCAAAATAAGGCAAAAGATATGTCTGCAATAAATGCGACTTTACCCACTATCTTTACTTACTGTTCATACTGCGGGAATACAGTGATATTCCAGATTTAGAAACAGACCCAGAGAAGCAGAGTGGCCTAGTGTAAAGAGAGCATGGACGGACCTGCGAGGCAGAGGATCTGGGTTCTAATCCTTGCTCTTCCATATGTCTGCTCTTCCATATGTCTGCTTTGTGACCTTGGGCAAATCACTTCATTTCTTTAGGCCTCAGATACCTCTTCTGTAAAATGGGGGTTAAAGCTGTGTGTGACATGGGCTTTGCCCAACCTGACTAGCCTGCATCCACCCCAGCACTTACTACAGTGCCCAGCACAAGGTAAGTGCTTAACAAATACCATAAGCAAACAAACCCTCACTAAATGAAGAGAATAATCCTCAAGAGTCGGGATACTGCTACTGAAAGGGTATTGGGGTGGCTAAAGTATACCTGAAAGGGTCAGAGACTTACAGTCTCAGTGAGGGCAGTGGAAGCTTGAAAAAATACAGGAAAAATAAATTTTCCCTGAAGAGTTTTGGAGCGGACTTACAAGGTTCTGTATGCTACACATGAGGCTGTTTTTGTGTTTTGTTGCTTACTGTTAAGTTCAGGAATGCTTTCTTCTATTGTTTTTAGATGGAACCCGAAACCCAGTTCAAAATGGTGCAGCTAAATATTGGTAATGAAACTGGTAAAGAATTGGGGAACTGGATATTTCAACTCAGATATTCAGAAGCAAGGACTGTGAATTTCCAAGGGGCACATACAACAGCCACACGATGGCAGCATGAGCTAAGGAATCCTTTCCTGGTAACACACTTGTTAATTCATGCTCCTGAGCACCTTGCATTCTAGATGATGGCAAGGCGATGAAGCAGGATACCTTCCCCACCTGCCCTGTCAAATGCTCTCGGGAGCTAAAAGTGAATTTTCCACGAGGAAATTAGCATGCAGGTTTCTCGGGATATTTATTTTGGAAGATACAGAAAGAATAACTGAAAAAGCGTGGCAGTTTTCATAAAATACAAGGGGACGAAAGGGTTAGAAGCAGCAGCAGTGCGGCCTCGTGGAAAGAGCACGGGCCTGGGAGTCAGAGGACCTGGGGTCTCATCGTGGCTCTGCCATTTGCTTGCTGTGTGAACTTGGGCAAGTCACAACCTATCTGGCACTTGGTTTCCTAACCTATAAAATAGGGAAGAAATCCTATTCCCTCCTACTTAGACTGTGAGCCCCTTGTGGGACAAGGACTGGGTCCAGTTGGATTATCTTGTATCTACCCTCGTGCTTCTAAGCACACTGTAAGCTCTTAAACATCACTATTATTAAAGGTTGGTTTAAAGTGCTTACTATCGATCATATTTACCGAGTGCTTACTGTACAACACTACAATATAACAAACACATTCCCTGCCCGCAGCAATAGTAAGTGCTCAATAAATACCACTGTTTGGAGAGAAAAGTGAGCCCAGGGAGTAGAGGGTTTAAAAAGGTGCAGAAGAATTTTTGAGTCCATAACTGAAACTATTTTAAAATACCTCTGGATGGTTGGGGGAGAGGAGAGCAAAGACCAGGTAAGGGAGGAGGAAGAAGGGAGAGATTTAGAAGATTAACAGATTCAGGCATGTCACAGGAAGAGCTACATCCAGCCATGCACACACTTAGCATCTCTGGTTCAATCTAAAGCTAATAATGTGGGTGTTGAGGGAGGGGAGGGGAGGAATGGGTGGGATAATTATTTCCACAGACTTGATTTGACAGGCTTGAACTTGCAAAGAATGGTATTTTTGGGGGGGAAATTGGGTAAGATGGTTGTAAAACAGGGTGCAAGATTTATGGACAAAGTAAATTTTAAAAATTCACAGTAACTTATGACTTGATCTGTCAAGCCCAGGAAATGCATATTGAAGCTTGTGTTGGAAACTATTTAAGAAGCGTTTCACGTGAAGATCGAAACGGCCAAAAAGAAATCCACCATATTCACTAATAGGCTGTAAGCTCCCTTTGGGCAGGCAATGTGTCTGTATATTATATTCTCCCAAGTGCTTTGTAGAGTGCTCTGCTCACAGTAAGCGCTCGACAAATACAATTGACTGAATGACTTAACAAAATGTACTTTCTATAAATGCAAAGGGGTAAAATTTCTATTCCATGAGACTAAATACTATAACTTCACCACTTCTGCAATGCCTTGCCTGGGGTCTTGGCGGTATGCCAGGATTTTTTTTTTTTTTTAAGATTTTAATAGTATTTCTCTGAATGGTACTGCAGTCAAAAGACTGAGTCTTTAAGTGGTGTGCTAGCCTCTGTGTTTAACACATTATGCCCAAATCCTGGCAAGAGATGAGGCTTTTTAAAGATTTCCTACTGAGCTTTTCAAAAAGGATTATTTTACCGTGGAACCTACATATGCGCTTCAGTTTGCTGCAAGGGATGAGAAATCTGAATTGCATTCAGTATTCAACCTAAAAAGGGAGAAAAACAAATGTACCACCTAAATCTCCAACTTCCCTTTCTCAATACTCTAACTTTCTTCATCACCCATTATCACATCTAGCCACTCGATCGACCCAGCTGCTCTTAAATTTACTGCTATTTTCAGCCTGGTTTTCTTTGGCTCTGCACAACTACCTTCTGGCCTTTCTCTAAACCAAAATAAGTTCTCCATGTGCTGCTACATTATCACTGCTTCAGCAGTGACACAAACAAATTACCACACTGGTTCAAGCACTTGTCATATCCTACCTCGACCACTCCTTGCTGGCCTCCCTGCCTCCAGCCCCTCTCTCTCTCTTCTCCGGTCCACACTTCACTCTACTTCCCAAATCACTGTCCTAAGAAAACCAGACACAACAACAAAAAGCTCTGTGGACATTTCCCCACTCCTCAAAGGTCTCCAATAGTTGCCTACCAATTCCATATCAAGCAGAAATTCCTTACTAGGAAATTCAAGGCATTCAATAGGCTTTCTCCCCCTTGTCCTCATTCCTCTCCCGCTACAACCCAGCCTGCACTGGGTTGTAATCATTCCTCCAATAATACAGCCTACTCACCTAGCTTGCTTCCGATCCCTTGAGCACACCCTCCCTTTTGCCTAAAACTCCCTCCCACTACATATCCAGAAGTCCAGCACTTTCCCTATCTTAAAAGCCCTTCTAAAATCATCTCCTTCCAAGAAGCTCTCCTTGACTACTATCACACCCATAGACTTAGTCCCCACCCCCACTGACTTTATGTACCTTTCTGTAGCTTCCCTTTATGTTAATGACTGTCTTCCTTATTAGACTGTAAGATTTTCAAAGGTAGAAACGGTACAATACAACTGTGTTTTATTCTCTAAACTGCTTAGTACTGTGCTCTGCAAAAAGTAAGTGCTCGATAAACACTACCGATTGCTGCAAAAGAAAACTGGCTCAGAGATCTCTGAAGCTTTTCCTGTTCTCCTGGATCTATCTTCGGGTTCCCTCTCCTCGGCCAGGGGCTGCCAACTTAAGGCCCGGGAGCCGTAGCTGGCTCTCTCTGAAACCAAACGTGGCTAAGAGAGTCTCTCTCCCCGCCTCTCCCGTGGGAAGTACTTGGTCGACGATTTTGAGGCCAGAGCTCCCTCGGACTGGCCGGCCACGGTCCCGCCCCCTTGGGCGACGGTCGCAAAGAGCGCTGGACCTGTTCTGGTCCCAAGAGAGCAGTTGCCACTCACTTGCGAGACGGATTTGGGCACCTCCCTTCTACTTCCCTTCCACCTGTCCCCCACCCTAATGCTCTCTCTGTGAAAGCCTGGGGCAAGGGGAGGAAGGGCTGCATCCTCTCATCCACTCCTGTGGGATGGGTGGGGGGGGGGCGTTGCAGTTTCAGATTTGTCTGGAGTTCAAATGCTTTATTATGGCATGCTTTGTGACACCGTCCAGCCCGTCCCATTATAGCTCCAGCTATAAGAGACCAGGTGAGGATGAGGGAAGCTTTTAATGTGGATGCTGACGCTAATACAGGGTTGTTGCCCACCGCTCCCTTCTGCTTCCTTCCCCTTTTCCTTCCTCTTCCTAGCTCAGACTGAAAGAGTGTGGGGACAGGGCAACGTGACAGAGCTGGTCGCACCGGCAGCATCGGTTGTTGTTATGAAATGGCCACGTACCATTACCTTATGCGGGGCACAGTGCGATGTCATTTTTTTTTTTTTGCTCTTCTCTACAAGAAGGTCGACAGCCCCTGTGACTAGGCGGCAGAGAGCCAGTCTTCTTTAGTGAAACCCTATCTTTCAGTTCCCCCCAGGCCAGGACGAATCCTTCTAAGATCTACTTTTTATTTTTCCCAATTAGGTATTCATGAACGGGTCTATTCTCCTCTACTGGAAGACCAATGAAGAGTGGCACCTGTTTATAAAATATAACATGGAAATCCACAATCCTTATGTTTTAGGCTAGTATTACAGTAAAAGGATCTTAAAACAAAGTTGAGCAGTGCATGATGGGCATTAAGAGATTTAAACAATAAAGAAGCCTATTCATGCTCAGGAAAAATGATTCTCCCTGGCTTTGCCTACTCCGTTTCCGTTTTATATATTTCTCTTTCATTCCTATTTTCATAGATTTGACACAGCCTTGTCCTACTCTCCAATTAATTCTTTCGCTGTGCTGCTCCTCAGTTCGCTGCTCGGAATGCAATTCAGACTTCTGGGAAGCTGAAGAGGACACCATCTCCTGCATCGGTCAGGGGAGCAAATGACTAATGGTGCTGCCGAGCGCATGCTGGAGGAGAGGAAGTTCGGCAAGAATGGTGTAAGGCAGGCAATTGTAACCTTGAGAAAGTGACGTGCTTCAAACTGTAAGCATGGTGATGGCTGCTGAATGCTAATGTGACAAGTTTGGCCACAAAACGTTTTTGTGAGATTTCCAACTCCCACAGCTGCCAAAACTGAAAGGTGCTGACCAACATTTCACTCTAGGGAGGTATAACCCTTAACTTCTACCTTTAGCCTCAGCTCAAAACTGGGAGTTTCATTCTACAAACCAACAGGCCTTCTCCCTAATTTCTTCCTTCATTTTAATTCCCCTTTTCAGTTTCTACCCTCGGATATACCAAGCCAAACATTACATTTTTTCCATAGCTGCCATAAATATTTCCTCCTCCTGCGTCATCTAGGCACTTGGTGCTCACCCCATCCTCAGCTCTACAACACTTACCTACAGATCCGTAATTCATTCAGTCGTATTTATTGAGAGATTATTGTATGCAGAGCACTGTACTAAGTGCTTGGGAAAGTACAATATAGCAATCCCCGCTCACAACAAGTTCACAGTCTAACTTTTTTATTTAATGTCTGGCTCTACACTGCAAGTTCACTGTGGGGAGGGAACAAGTCAACCAATTCTGTTGTATTGTATTCTAAGTGCTTAGTACAGCACTCTGCCCACAATTAGTGCTTAATAAATACCAGTGGTTGATTGATTTTCCCCTCTGACATACCCAACCTGCACTGAAAAGTCCCTGAGAGTCCAACAAAAGAATGAGGAGAACGAAAAACAATAGAGCCTAGAGGAGAGAGCACAGGCCTGGGAATCAGAGGAGCTGGGTTCTAACTCTGATTCCACCACTTGCCTGCTGTGTGACCTTGGGCAAGTCACTTTACTGCTCTGTCCCTGAGTTTCCTCATCTGTAAAAGAGAATACTCCCCTTCTAGACCGCAAGTTCCTTGTGGGCAGAGAACAAGACCATCAGTTTGTTGTATTTTACCTTCCCAAGTGCTTGTTACAGTGGAACACAGTAAGCGTTCCAATACCATGGATTGACGGTTCTCTGCACACAGTAAGTGCTCAATAAATATGATTGAATGAATGAAATGGGAATCAATATCTGTTCCACCTCCCACTTAAACTGTGAGCCCCATATTGGACAGAGATGGGGTCTGACCTAATTACCTTTTATCTATCCCAGAAGAGTGGTTTGACACATAGTGGGTGTCTAACAAATACAATTATTCTCAGTATTATTAGGAGCAGAATGCTTTCCGATTTAGGTTTCATTAGGGTTGTAGACATATTTTCCTATCCATCTGGGCTCCACCCACCTGAAATTTCTCTTTTGGAATGTTTCTTCTTGCTCCTTTTGCTAAAACTAAAGCTTCTTCCACTCGCCGGCTTGCCAGCAGGTCCTGAATTTGCCTTTCCAGGGGCAATGGAACCAAGAGGTATACTCCTTTACTGGTGGCTACAATTACTCTTCCTAATGGAGAAAGCAAAGGAAGGAGGAATTGGTATGGAAAAGGGGGAAAAGATATTTTATATAACGCTGAAGAGCCTTTGATTCAAACGGGTTAATTTCGCTTTAACTTCAAGTTCATACCAGAAGACTGCATATCATACTTCACCTGATCCACAGGTACTGGGAAGCAAAGCTGTGGGTCACGTCGGTTAATTAATACCGAGATGCGGATCCGGGCTGGGTGCGGGTAAGGTCGCCCGTGTGGAATGAATTAAAGAACAGCTGCTGCTGCCAGGATGCCCAGGGTAAGTCATGGCCGGACTTCTTTTTTTTCCACCTCTTCCTTCCCACCCCCAGCCCGTCCAAGCACTTTACCCTAGAGGTCAGGGCCTGGCAGCTCTATGCTGCCAAGGGGAACAGGTAGGAGGGAAGAGGCAGCTGCCCCACCCAGATAGACCAACAGTTTACCCAGCCACGTGTGAGGGCCCACAGCAAAGTTGGGGCTCACACAAGCAGGTCTTTTATTTTTGCAGGGCTGGTGCTGGTACAGGTGGGTGGTCTATGGGTTCAGCGTGTGTTCTTAACGGACTATCTGGGCAGGTCTCTAGTTTATCCACGTAGAAAGAGAATACCAATTTGATCGCATTAAAGTTTGATTTCCATCCCCGTGAAGGTCTTTTTCCCCTAGAACATAGGGAAGCATAAGACACGGTATCATTGTGCAAAATGAGCCACAAATGATGACAAATTCAAAATCCCCAGCTACTGAAACCTTAAATATTGTGTACAGGATACACTCTACAAGGTGATTAAGAAGATTGGGGAATCAGAATATTTTTATTTTAGTAAATGCTGCTGCTATATTTAAGGTTGATTTATAGGATGTGAGTTATTCATAAACCATATGCTGCTAAGTCAAAGAAGGATTTGGAATCCAATCAAGGTGCATTATAAATGATAACAGCAGAGCATAGAAGAAGTTACAGTCATAAGATCACATAATTTGTGTATCCTCCCAACCTTGGGAAGAAAGTGAATAGTGAATACATATGATCATTTCTATCAGGCAAACTTGGGCCCCCAGAGAAGCCAACTGTTCTTCCAAAAGAAATCAGTTTTTTGGCATTCATTGTGTATTGTCTAATACCTTCGAAATCCTGCAAAATGTGGCCTTCTTTAAAAGGCAGGGTCTGTTTTTGCTGCTGGTCCAACATGCTATGCACTGTAATAAATTCCTCGTCTAGAGCTACTACATACGGAAAGCATATGGCGGCACCAATCACATTCTCTGACCAATGAACGGGGGCACGTTGGGAAATCCCAGCTACAGTTGCAAACATGCCTAGGGAGAGAAAGAGAAAAAGGTCAATCGGAACCCAGAAGAGCAGTTTGAGTTCTTTCCAAGTCTTCCAACTAGCCATTTTTCCTCTTTAGGATATATCTGCCAAATGTTAGCGACTGTAAAGAACAATCAACGATCACGCACCCAAAACAAGTCATATTTTTAGTAGCAGTCAGCAAATCCAAAAGGAGTGTACTCAATTATCTGGCCTTACTCTAGTCCAGGTGAGTGGGAAAAAAAAGTAAAGAGCACAGAAAATTGAAGAATAACTTTCGTGATGATAGTGACTGTTTTGGGGGTGCTCGGCTGACCGGGCGAGATGCCTGAGCCTTGGGCACAGGTGACACTCTTCTTGCGGACAGGGCAAGTACCTGCTTATTGTCGTGTTGTACTCTCCCACGCGCTTAGTACAGGGCTCTGCACACAGCAAGAGCTCAATAAAAATGACTGAATGGAGGTTGAAAAGTCTCCAACCTTCCCACTGTGCTTAGCAGAGCGGCACATCACAAGCTCCACTCACCACCCAAGCTAGAAAACTTTAGCTCACAATCTCGCAGCAGGGAAGGAACTGCATCATAGATAACCAGCATGCAGAAAATCCACAGTAATCTGCACTTGGCCCACATAAAGGATACACCTGAAATACACATAAGCACTTTTCCACAAAAGAGAAGCAGTGTGGCCTAATGGAGAGAGCTTGAGTCTGGGAGTCAGAAGATCTGCGTTCTAATCTCGGCTCTGGCACTTGTCTGCTCTGTGACCTTGGGCAAGTCACTTCACTTCTCTGTCCCTCGGTTACCTTGTCTGTAAAATGGGGATTAGGACTGTGAGCCCCACATGGGACATGAACTTTGTCCAACCTGATTAACTTGTAGAAGGCGTTTAATACGGTGCCTGGCATGCAGTAAGTGCTTGACTGCTCAGGGACATGTCCTGGGAGCCAGAGGGCCTGGGTTCTAATCCCAGTTGCATCACTTACCTTCTTTGTGTGACCTTGGGCAAATTACTTAACTTCTCTGTGCCTCAGTTCCCTCATCTGTAAAATGGGGATTCAACATCTGTTCTCTCCTATTTAGACTATGAGCCTCACATTGGGACCCAATTATTTTGTATCTGCCATAGTGCTTGGAACACAGCAAGTGTTTAAGAAATACCCAGATTATTATTGTAAATTTGTTGTGGACAGGGAACATGCCTACCAACTCTACTGTACTGTACTCTCCCAAGCACTTAGTATAGAGCCCTGCAATCAGTTGTATTTACTGAGGGCTTACTGTGTGCAGGGTACTGTACTGAATTCATTCATTCAATAGTACTTTTTGAGCACTTATTATGTGCAGAGCACAGTACTAAGTGCTTGGAATATACAATTCGGCAACAGATAGAGACAATCCTCGTCCAATGACGGGCTCACAGTCTAAACAGGCGAGACAGAGAGCAAAGCAAAACAGAACAAAACAAAAACAAGACAACATCAAGATAAACTGAATCAAGGAGATATACACCTTATTAACAAAATAAATAGGGCATTTATTTTAAATAAATAAATACTAAGTGCTCGGGAGAGTACAACACAACAGACACATAACCTGCCCACAGTGAGCTTGGGTCTTGAGGATGAAACAGACATTAATACAGAAAAAATGATGCATATGTATATAAGTGCTGTGGGGCTGGAGGGAGTAGGTGGTGAATAAAGGGAGCAAGTTAGAGTGACGTAGAAGGGAATGGGAGAAGAGGAAAGGAGGGCCTATTCAGGGAAATCCTCTTGGAGGAGCTGCACCTTCATTCATTCAATCGTATTTATTGAGCACTTACTATGTGCAGAGCACTGTACTAAGAGCTTGGAAAGAACAATTGAGCACTAAAGAGAGAAAATTCCGGCCCTCACTGGACTTACAATAAGGCCTTGAAGGTGGGGATAGTTGGAGGAGCTGCGCCTTCATTCATTCATTCAATCGTATTTATTGAGTGCTTGCTATGTGCAGAGCACTGTACTAAGAGCTTGGAAAGAACAATTCAGCATTAAAGAGAGAAAATCCCTGCTCTCACTGGTTTACAATAAGGCCTTGAAGGTGGGGAAAGTAATTATCTGTCCAATATGAAAAGGGAGGATGTCACTTCACACAGCAAGTGCTCAATAAATACCACTAACTGATAAACAAATGCCAATTAAAAAAAAAAATGAAAGACCAAACATGCTACAGTAGATATTTAAACTAAGTGGAGAAAAAGATGAAGCAAAAATGAGAACAAATTGTTTTTTTTTCAATCTAGTAATGTAGGAGGGTAGAGGAAAGAACATAGGTGAAGGTCTGAGGGAAAGAGACACTGAACTTTCTCTTTAAACCGTTTGGAGACAAAAATGAAAGGAGGAAGCTATTTTGCTGATTTGGTAGAAAAGACTAAACACAGGAAAGTACCATCCCTGCTTGTGACAGGAAGGGAGACAAGGTATTAAGATCAGAAAAACAGTGATTGTTAAGAATAAATTTGGCCCTGCTTCTAGGAGATAGAGAGGCAGAGGAACAAAGTGAAGATTTAAGAAACATGAAAGCAACTGGAGTAAATGGCAGAAATTATAAAGTGGAGGCAAAGAGTTATTCATTAAAAGGCAGTATAGAGGGAGAAAGGGAGAGAAAAATATTCTGTTAAGGATACCTAAGATGTTGGAAGCAACACACAGGACTGAGTTGGGCTTTCGAAGACTGAGCAGAGTTTTAGGAAATGAAAACAGGTTTTCAAATTATCACTCTTTGGAATCTAATTATGGTACTATGAAAACAGGAATGCCCCGACAAAAAAGAAAACACCAAGAGCAATTGAGTTCTGCAAGTCATCTTCACCCCCTCCCCTCATTCCCTGCCAAATTGGCTCAGGCTTAAACTGGTAACCAAATGTACAGAGAAATAGCAGAAAACTGAAGAAAGTGCAAAAGAATAAAAAGACGAGCACCAAGAATGGAACCAATGGGTAGACCCTTTAGCTCTACCCCAATTGTGCTCTTAATTGGTTCCAAGGAAAGAATATTAAAAGAGCACTTAATGAAGTATAGTTTCCAAAGGAAATCATGTAAAGTGCATGAATGTGGTCCCTAAATCCAAAAAATTGGACCAAAATATAAATATATTTGAAAAGGGATAGACACAATATGGTAACATGATCAAATAGTAATATGCATCACTAAGAAAATACTTTGAATTAGATGATTGTTTTTACATGTACATATGTAAAGACACTCAATTTAGCCTTAAGGCATATCTTATATATATATATATATACATATATATCTATGTATACATTTTATTTTTTTGCTAGAAAGCGATTAGGAGCATGAGGGAGCATTCTCCTGACCACATGATCCTTTTGGACTTCACACATTGATTTTTATGTAAGACTGCAACCCTCGTGCTATAGGACTACCAGGAGTACTTAATTTTCAAAGTATTATCTGCTACACTCATAGGAAAAAGGGCACTTTGTGCTAACAGAATTCTCTCTAACGCTAAATTGAAATGTCATTATCTATTGCTAATTGGACTGGGCTTTAATATTGCTGGTTAATTCGGTCAAGATACTTCAAAGGTTGAGGGGGAGGGGAAGGAAGGTGCTTGAAGTCAGGGTAAAGTGGGCATGAGCATTATCTCCAACTGAGAGAAAGTTGTAAGCAATACTGAAATTAAAATACAGAAGCGTGGCAAAGAAAGCCAAATCCAACGGCCTTGACTCCATCCTAATCCTCCTTGACCTTTAAGATGCGTTTTTCATAGTCGACCATCCCATTCTCCTGGAAACATTAATTGAACCTTGGCTTCACTAACAGTGTCCTCTCCTGGTTCTCCTCCTCTCTCTCTGGCCACTCCTCAGTCTCTTTCGCGGGCTCCCCCTCTGCCTTCCACCCACTGAGGGAGTTCCTCAAGCCACAGTTCTGTGTCCCCTTCTACTCTCCCTCTACACCCACTCCCTTGGAGAACTCCTTTGCTCCCATGGCTTCAACTACCACCTTTATACAGATGATTTCCCAAGCTTCATCTCCAGCCCTGATCTCTCTCCCTCTCTGCGGTTTTGCATTTCCTCCTGCCTTCAAGACATCTCTACCTGGATGTCCCAACACCTCAAACTTAACATGTCCAAAACAGAACTCCTTGTCTTCCTGACCAAAGTCTGTCCTCCCCATGATTTCCCTTCACTGCAGACGAGCACCACCACCCTTCCTGTCTCACAAGCCCTTGGCATTATCCTCAACTTCTCTCGCTCACTCAAACGACGTATTCAATTGGTCACCAAACCCTGTCTATTCAACCTTTGTGACATCCTAAAATCCCCCCTTTCCTCTCCAGCCAGCCAACCTGCTACCACATTAATCTGAGGCCTTCCCAGACCGAGCTTCCCCTTTTCCCTCTGCTGCCTCTCTACCCCCCACTTCACCTCCCCTCAGCTAAGCCCCCTTTCCCCCCCCTTTCCCTTTGCTCCTCTCCCCTCCCCCAGCACTGTGCTCGTCCGCTCATCTGCCAATATTTTTTATTACCCTATTTATTTTGTTAATGAGATGTACATCACCTTGATTCTATTTATTGCTATTGTTTTAATGAGATGTACATCCCCTTGATTCTATTTTTTTCTATTGTTTTTGTCTGTCTCCCCCGATTAGACTGTAAGCCCATCAATGGGCAGGGATGGTCTCTATCTGTTGCCGATTTGTACATTCCAAGTGCTTAGTACAGTGCTCTGCACATAGTAAGCTCTCAATAAATACTATTGAATGAATGAATGAATCCAAACCCTTACTCTATCCCACCTTGATTACTGTGTCAGCCTCCCTCTTCCAGTCCATACTTCCCTCTACAGACCGGATCATTTTTCTACAAAAACGTTCAGGCCATGTTTCCTCACTCCTCAAGAGTCTCCAGGAGTTGCCCACCCACTACTGCATCAAGCAGAATCTCCTTACAGTACTCTGCACACAGTAAGTGCTCAATAACTACGACTGAATGAATTTAAAGCACTCATTCACCTTACTCCCTCCTGCCTCACCTTGCAGCTCTCCTACACAAGCCAGCCTGCATACTTTGTTCCTCTAATGCCAGCCTACTCAGTGTATCTCAATCTCTGACCTCTCGCCAGCATCTTGCCTCTGGCCTGGAATTCCCTCCCTCTTCAAATCCCACAGACAATTACTTTCCCCACCTTCAAAAGGCCTTCCTTGACTAAGCCCTCATTTCCTCTTCTCCCACACCATTCTGCGTGGCCCTTAAACCTGGATTTGCTCCTACTACTCACTCCTTCCTCATCCCCACAGCACTTCTGTCCATATCTGTAATTTATTTTCTCATATTAACATCAGTCTCGCCCTCTAGACTGCAAGCGCCTTATAGGCAGGGAATGTGTCTACCAAATCTGTTACATTCTTTGATTGCATTCATTCATTCAATCGTATTTATCGAGCGCTTACTGTATGCAGATCGCTGTACTAAGCGCTTGGAAAGTACAATTCAGCAACACAGAGAGATAATCCCTGCCCCAAAGGGCTCTCAGTCTAGAAGGGAGACAGACATCAAAACAAGTAAACAGTCATCAATAGCATCAATAAAAATACATAGAATTAGAGCTGTATACTCACACACAACACAACAAGTAAAACAGGCATTAATGTAAACAAATAGAATTATAGATGTGTACCTATATACACAACTGCAGGGGGCTTGGGGGGGGGGGGGGTAGAACAGAAGAAGCTCTGACAACTATACTTTCCCAAGCACTTAGGAGAGTGTTCTGCCCACAGTAAGTGCCCAATAAATACAACTGATTGAAAGAGTACTAAAGCAAGCTTCTAACAGGACATCCTTATACAAGAAAAAGTCCAGAAGGGCAAAGATAAGGATAAACACGTCTCAATAACTATCCAAGCTGGGAGGAGGAGGAGGGCGGGCAAGACAGAGCATCACAAAATCAAGTGTAGGAGAAAGTGTGCTTCACTGGGCCAGTAGCCAACAAAATGATCACAAGAATTAATCTCAAAGGAAATCAGGAAAACTTCACCCGAAAGCGAGAAATTGTAAGAGGGAGAACTTTCAAGCGAAGGGGGAATCAAGTGAGCCAGAATAAAGGATAGAAATGTTTTGCCTGGCACATCTGAGTAACTTGGACAGGGAGACAACAATGCGATTTGTTCGTTCATGACGAGAAAATGGTGCATTTTTATGAGGCTTAAGTACATGAAAATAAAAAGGAGATTAAGAACTACCATATGATTGCTATTTAATGATGGCATATATTAAGAGCTTACTCTGTGGTAAGCTCTGGGGTAGAGAGAATATTGGACTCGGTCACTGTCCCCACAGGGGCTCATAATCTATTTGATATCCATTTTACAGAGGAGGAAGCTGAGGCTAAAAGACTTGTTCAAATAGACCCAGCAGGGGTGGCAGAGCTAAGATTGGAACTTGTTCTCTGGATGCCCAATCTCAGGGTCTTTCCACTAGGTAATACTGCCGCCTCCATTTAACAATAGTTTATTTAAGGGGAAACAAGAGTTCTGAAAATATTAATTTAATGGTGATTAAACCTCAGAGGAGACAGAGCACAAGTAAAAAGAAATTAACTAGCAAAACTGTACTAATTACCCATAAAGCTATTTTACCAATTTTACATTAGTCTCCTATTCCAGTTTCATAAAATGTAAATGTTAACCATGCAGAAAAGTGAGGTGGAAAGAAGAAAAGAAATTGTCCACGCTGGGTGGTAGGTGGGTCTACATGGGTCGACTGTTTTCTGATGAGTGTTTTTTGGTAAAAATATTCATCTTAGGCCCAAAGCATTACAGGGAACACTTAAAGTGACACCGCAACATGAAAAGGAATAGTACCATGAAAATGAAACTGCTTTACTAACTCCCCTCACGTGAACAGGGAAGATAGCTATTGAAACTTTCCCATTACAACTGACACCACCACCATCTCCCATCTCTCAAGCCTCGAAACCATGATATCATCTCTTTCTTTCCACTCCCATAATCAACCTGTCTCCATAACTTGTTGGGTCTTCCCTCACAACATTTCCAGAATCTGCCCTTCTGTCTCCATCCAGATGGGTACCAAGTTGGCCCCAGGCAACTGAACATCAGTCTCCTTGCTGACATCCCAGTCTTTGGTCTCTCCCATTTCCAGTCCAGTCCATGCTTCATTCTTCTGTCCACATCGTTTTTCTAAAACAGCATTTTGCCACCCTCCACCTCCATCCCACCCCGCCCTTCAAAAATCTTCAATGGCTGCTCACCAGCTCCACATCAAGTGAAAACTCCTGACTACGGGTTTACGACACGCAATCAGCTCTGTCACTGCTTCTTAACCTTGCTCTTCTCTCAATTCACCCCTATTAGCACGCTTCATTTTTTTCAAGCCAACCTACTCACTCTCCTCTCTCACCCGACAATCTCTTGCTCCCATCTTACCCCCTGCCTGAAACTCCCTGTGCCCTTCACATCTAGCAGACCACAGCTCTCCCTAGCTTCAGAGACCTTCTGAAATCATATGCTTCCAGGATGCCTTCCCCAATTAATTTCTAATCTCCCCCTTCTGAAATCCCATAGCCTTCAGGAGGCCTTCCCCCAATTCATTCCTAATCTCCCTATTTTATGACCATTTTCCCCTTCCCTTTCAACTTCCACTTCATTACTTTTAAGGACACCTAAGCACTTGGAGACCTGCAAACTCTTGTGGGTACATGTGTGTCAGCTCCTTGTAGGTAGGCTTCGCCTACGGCTACTCTTTTGTACGGTCCTCTCCCAAGCGCTTAGTTCAGTTCTCTGCACACTGTAAGTACTCAATAAACACCACTCATTGACTGATTATTCTCTATTACACTCCCAGCCTGTTGCTTATTTAACGTCTGTCTCCCTGGCTAGATTCTAACACCCATGAAGGCAGGGATCATGTCTACTAATTGCCACTGCACTCTCAAGCTCTCAGTACAGCACTCTGCACATAATAGGTCTTCAATACATACTTTTGACTGTGATTGACTATTAATTTAGACTTCATGGATTTTATGGCTGGAGAGTGAATGAGACATCTGCAACTGAAATTACCGCTCGGGACCCATGAGCCTCCAAATTATCAAGAAAGGTAAATATGGAACAAAGCACCTGAAGTGTAATTCTTCAACGAGAACAAGGAACACGCACAAAGAAGATGCAACCATTGCTCACTCAAAAATGATTTTGTACCCTGTTCATTTGATATCCTTCTGCTTTTCCAAACGTTTACGATACTAAGCAGACTTCCCCTCCAGGCTAACTTCCGCTAATTCCCTGCGCTGGTCAACTCAGTTTACCCAACAAACCTCCCAATAACTGCCACAACAGCCCTTCCTTTCCGAGGAACACTTTGTACGAGGGCAAGATAACATTCAGATACACAGAATAACACTCTCAGGACATTTTTAAGAGACTCGTTACTAAAAAATTTCTGGCTGGAAAAAATATGAGAATGAAAATGGAAACTAAAGGGTTGTACAAGACTCTTACTCCCTGGAAATAAGTTTTACACTCAAAAGGAAAAGTCTTAACTCTTTCACACCACCAGAGGATTATTCAAGTGCTTCGTAGGAGTTTAAACCCCCAACTGTGTGAGACTGAATGCTCTTCCCAAGGTGCTTAACTTAGACGGATAAGTGACTTGACTCTTGAGCCTAATTCTCCTCCTCCTGTAATCTGATTTTAGCAGCCAAATCAAACACAAACAGATCCAAACCATAAAGGAGAACATCTGGAACTTAATGTACTCCAGTGTTCACAGAGAAACACGTCCAATTAGCTAGGACAAATGGTACCAATTTCAGGGTTCAATGATACCAAGTGCCCTGAAGACTGATGCTTACTCGATTTCCCACTGAACTAGTGCACCCCTGCGGGGGGGAGCCATTCAAGCCCAGCCCCAAGCAGGTAAGCAGCCAAAATGGATCTCACCTAACCCTCCTGGTCCTGCCAACAGAAACTCTTGCCTCCCGATCCGTTTCACGATGGGTCGCTTTTCTTCACTGCTATACGGGAAGAGGTCCTGGGAGACTCCGGTGTTATAATTCAGAATGATGTACTGCGTGGTGAGCGCCAGACA
Organism: Ornithorhynchus anatinus; assembly: GCF_004115215.2. Classification (NCBI taxonomy): domain Eukaryota; kingdom Metazoa; phylum Chordata; class Mammalia; order Monotremata; family Ornithorhynchidae; genus Ornithorhynchus; species Ornithorhynchus anatinus. The sequence goes on along the minus strand of NC_041729.1, from coordinate 108,883,939 downwards.
CAGAAAGTGGCCATCCACGGCCACGGCGAAGGGCTGCTCCGGGGTGGACACCTCCTTGACGATCTGGACCCGGTCCTCATAGACCATGAACATCTGGATGGTCCTGCGTTTGGCAGAGATGATGCACACCTCCACGCAGAAGGGATCTCCGCTCACGGGGTTTTCGTTCAGCGCAAACGTCACCGCGCCTTTGATTCTAGCCCCCGTAGGAATGGGTTCCAGGTTCATCATGTTCACCAACATGATGGTGTTGTCACAGAGCACCAACAGACGGTTAAGGGCCGACGCTGCCTTCAGTTCGTTCACCGGCTTCTTGAAGCCCAGGTATTTGTGCCGTTGCTTTGTGGCAGAAAAAGTGACTTTCCCGGTGGCCGATGTCTCCTCCAGCAGAAAATGATAGATAAAGCAGTCGTTAGTTCCGATGTAAAGGTTCTTCCCGCAGCACTCGATGCACTCGATGTTGATGCGATCTTTGTCGCCCATCAGCAGCTCCCGCTCGATGACAGAAACCAGCTTAAAGGCCTTGACGCTCATTTTGCCGACAGGGGGATCTGCGAGGAGAGAAATGCAAAAGGCGTAAGCAGCAGCAACCCAGATTTAAATGCTAACTTTTGGATCAAGATTCAGGTACATCCTCTCTCCACGGTTACAGGCGCCGCTAGAAACACTCGTCCCACTTTTAAGGGCTAAATAAAGCTGAATATTCCAAGAACGGGCCCTTTTCTGCTTAAGTTTCAAAGGAGCAGGGGATATAATTACAGTTTTGATTCTCTGAAAGGAGAATCCTGCCTTTCCCACCCTCTCCCTTTCAGGGAGAGGACCCGATTCCTTTCAGAATCACCAAAAGGGCAAATTCTGTTGGACAGAATCCAGTTAGCTTTCCAGAAACAGAGGAGCAAGGGGTAGCAGTCTCCCCTTCCCCCCATCCCTATTAAATTAGTCTAATAGCGGCTCATACCCCATTCTTGAACACCACAAAATTCCAGCTCCTTTGTTGGTCAACCAATCAGTTGTATTTACTGAGTGCAGATTAGTGTATTAAAAGTTTGGGAGAGTACAACAGAAACAGGAGTCATGATTCCTTCCCTCAAAGAGTTTACAATTGAGCCTGGTAGACATAACAATTTAGTAAATAATCTGCAAGCAAAAGTGGAGTTTAGAAGAGCAGAGAGTAAATACCAGTGTACCAACAAGTTTTAATCTGTTCCTTTTATACCCAAATTGAAATCCACATATAAGATTCTCCTTCAATACACCGAAACACACCTCCTAACTTTACCTCGCTCACAGTTCTTCCTCACACCCTTCCCTTGTTGAGACCACTCAACCCCTTCGGTTTCACCAAATCACATCTTTATGCTCCTTGAAAGATCTTCTAAGAAGAGTCGCCTCCTCCAGGAAGCCTTCTCTGCCAGGTCCAGCCCCCTTAGCACTCATCTGTACTTTCCAGGCATTTATCACTTCATTCATTTTCTCACTACTGTAGAAGAGCCAATTTCTATCCACATCTCCCTTATTAAATAAACTTCCTAAGAACATAGATTGTATTATAATCTTCTTTTGAGTACTTCTCAAGCGCCTAGAGAAGCGGTTGTAGTAATAATACTAATAGCACTTATTAAGAGCCTGTTTGCAAAGCACTTTGAAAAATGTACAGGTGTGAGTCTAGATGTGGTCTTCTGGGCCTCAAGAGGCTCACAGTCTTAGAACAAAGCCTGGGGGAGATAAGACGGGCCACGGACACCCGGGGAAAAACATGAAACAAAATAAATGACAAGGACAGTTCTGTGCACGGTCGGTGTTCAATAAATGCAGCTAATGGTGATGATTCCTGGTCTCCTTCGTCATACTTCACAAAGAAGCAGTCACACTAGTATAATTGCTTTAATGAGAGGTTCATCCCCTTGATTCTATTTATTGCTATTGTTTTTGTCTCTCTGTCTCCCCCGATTAGACTGTAAGCCCGTCAAAGGGCAGGGACTGTCTCTCTCTGTTACCGATTTGTCCATTCCAAGTGCTTAGTACAGTGCTCTGCACATAGTAAGCTCTCAATAAATACTACTGAATGAATATAATGTGGAAGAGGCAGCCGAGGCTCGCTATCTAGGTTGCCGCAGCTCTTGCTTACAACTGGGAGCAGAGGCAGTGGGGTGTGGTCCTGGGAACTGGCATGACAGGCTGAGGGGTAATGGCTAGAAAAGGTGGACCCAGGAGCACTGGAACTTCAGCCCTAGATAGATGGTCTGGATGTGAGGCGGAGGCTGAGGAGCTAGCTGCTGGTGGCCAGAAGCCTAGGTGGGGATGCCAAGACTCCCTGGGCTTGGATCATCTGCTCCAGGTAGGTGCCAAGCCTGAGGGTCTGGGCTGAAATTCCAGGGCAACTGAGAAGGGGCATGACTTGCCAGACCTGAGGGGCGGGTGGCACAGTCTGGAGGCACTGCTCAGAGGCAGAGTGGTTGGCAGCAGTTCCCAATAAGTAGAGGTAAAAGCTTTAAGACACTCAATCAGCTCTCTCCCCATTACTTATCCTTGCTCCTCACCTGGTATAATCCAGCCGGCAAACTCTAACCCTCTTGCAGCAACCTGTTCAATATTCCTCACTTTGACTGACCGTTTGCTCATGCCCCGCCTGAAACTCCTTCCCCTTCACAGCCAATAGAATAGCTCTCTTCCCATCTTCAAAGCCCTGCTAAAATCACATCTCCCCCAAGAACCCTTTCCTGCCTAAGGTCTCTGTGCAGTCCATTCAGCCCCACCCCCTAAGCGCTTATGTACTCACCATACCTCCATCCCCCTCAACACTTATGTACCTTTCCTTATACTCTGTTGGTCCTCTTATTCGTAATTTATTTTAATGTTGGTCTCCACCAGCTAGACTGTACACTCCTTGAGGGCAGGGATTAGGTCTTCTATTCCAATGTGTTTTCTCCCACATCCTTAGTACAATGCCCTGCACTCACAACCGGTGCTCAATCAATACAACTGACTGAATGATTGACTGATAAAGGGGACTCACAAGAGGTGAGTGAGCATGAGTGGAACTGGACATATATGGTTAACACCAACCTGCTGACAATCCTATTTACATAGATTAGCCTGATAATTAAGTTCAGGGATGTAATTTGACAACTGATGCAAAGTAAAGGTAAAACTGTCATTTATTATGCAGAGATAGTCCTGAAGAGAAGAAGTATGGTTTCCTGTATCAATATCGAGAAAGATCTTCATTTACTAAAACAAAGAAAGTAGAAATCAATAGACCCTGTGATTAATTTTCTAAGAGTCAATGAGTAGTTCTTATTCATACTGAGGAAGATATGGGCACAAGGGAGTCAGCAAAGGCTAGTGAAAGGAGCTCAGGGCTGGGAGTCAAGAGGCTTGAGTTCTACTCCCAGCTCTGCCACTGATCTGCTGGGTGATCCTGGGCAAATCACTTCATTCGCCTGAGCCTCAGTTTCCTCTCCTGTAAAATGGGGATAAGAAATCCACTTTGCCTACCTCAGGGACTGGGGCCAATCTCATTATCTTGCATTTATCTCACCACTTAGGGCCTAATACACACCAAAAAGGGAAAAACAGGCCAAAGAAGAATGAATTTCATAATCCGCTTAATTAACATTTTATCACTGAAAAGAAAGTAGAGTCATATCACGATAAAGCCGATACGGTCCTCGTATCACGAACGGCAAAATCGTGGAATGTGCTTTCCCATAAGTTACATGTTGCAATCCAATCCAAAACTCTGGAAAAATATTCAATTCCTTTATGTACTTATAAAGTTAGACATTAACCACCACTATTGCGTAATCTTTACTGTGGAAATTCACATATGCAACATCACAATGTTAAAGGCGGAGTTACAGTTTCTCTTCAGGAGACTGCAAAATTTGCCGTTCTGTTGACTGTGATGGTGCTTTTCAACCTTAAGGGAAAAGTCGTCTATCCAATTTAGATTCATTCAGTCATATTTATCGAGCACTTACTGTGTGTTGAGCACAACAGCCTTTGTTTTATCTTCATAAGGTGTCTTGAAGCAGACCAGCTCCTTCTGAACACCTCTTCATCCCTCTGAACTACTCAGTCTTCTTCAATTATTTTATTAAAATTCACCTGCCTTTTTAAATTAGACTGTAAGCCCGTCGATTAGACTGTAAGCCCATCAAACGGCAGGGACTGTCTCTATCTGTTGCCGACTTGTTCATCCCAAGCGCTTAGTACAGTGCTCTGCACATAGTAAGCGCTCAATAAATACTACTGAATGAATGAATGAAAACTTGATGCAACACTTTTTAATCTTGAAGTTTCAACCGGTGCTGGAGAGATCATAACTTAATTCACCTGTTTTGGCATCTTGCACTGATGCATTGGATTGTCGAAGTACCGAATCATAAGGGCTGTATCTTCAGGCTGCAGGTATGATGGAGCTCTGTAACTGACCCCACTGTATTTGACTCCACTTAAAGCTTTTTCAAGTGCCCCGCATATAGACAGATTTTCTGGTCCAAAGAATTTTTCTGCTAACCTAGTCCAAGCCTCTTCTTTTACATCTCACCCCTGCTGCTTCAGCTCTCTTCCACCTCACTTGGCAAGGCCATGGGATTAAGATTCCTAATGTGTCCTTCCTATAGAAGAAGGACAAACCTTTCCCCACTGAGCCACTGGTTCAGCAATGCTCACCACAAATGACACGCAGTCTGAAAATGTGCACTGCTCAATCTTTATGGACACAGGGTGCAAGTGTGAAAAAGTCTCTTGGTGACACGTTCATTGGAGAACACAATCTCACAGGCTTCAGTGTCACCTCTGAACCGAAGAACTCCACAGTTTACACCAAGAGTCCAAAAGTGTACAAGCATCACAGGGATGCAGTCAAAGCAGGAAGATCCATCTATGGGTATTAATGATATAGAATAAAAAACACAATTTTCTAAGGGCAGATTGAAAGAAAGAAAGGAAAAAAAACCCTTTTCCCCCATCAGCTATCCTCCTCAGGGCAGATTTGGGAGATTAAAGTTTTATACTGAATGAGTTCTTTATTTTGCTGTGGAATAGCCCACTACAACAGGAAAAGTAGTCAAATGACACTGTTTTATATTCCAGTTGAAGCCATGCCAGCGAGTGAGCTAATAGATTCCAAAGAAAAGCCTTACAAGAAGAACGTCTCTGCTAATCAATGCAAGGGACCACAACGTTTCTTCACCAGCCAGTTTACCCATGTCCGTTTTTTCACTGCTTGTTCAACTTGAAATAATTTTAATTACCTAGGAATCGGAGCTGGGAAAAATCAATTTCTTGCAGTCTTGCCTTTCCAAGTCACTGTAGCTGAAAGCTGCCCATCGTCAGGAGGGAAGCTTCAAGCTTCACCTGGAGTTCGGTGATCCAAACTGTGGCATGGGTTCCACCCCAGACAGTTCTTCCGCAGACTAAAAACAGAAATAGCCAGGATAAACAATATGGGTACATTTTACTGGTGAAATAGAAAATCCTAGAACAAAAAACAGGATAACGATAATGGAGCCACCATCGGGAAAGGCACCCGAGCCTCACCTCTTGAGATTTCGGGACCAAGAAGACATACAGGGAAATGGATAACGGTGCTAGTGGCTTGCTCATCCACTCTCTTCCATGCAAGCCATGCTCCTCTGAGGGTGTGGGGTACAACCAGTGAGTAAGTGGAAGGGACAAAGCACATTATCAGGGGCATTCATTGAGTGCTTCCCGTGTGCAGAGCGCTGTACTTCTTGCGAGAGTTCAGTACAGTTAGTAGATATGATCCCTGTCTAACAGAGCCCATAGATTTGTGAAGAGAATGTGTGTGAGATACACGTTCACTGACCAGAAACAACACGACAGATAAAGAATAGAATGAAAATTTTCCAGTTCCCAGAACAGTGCTATTCTAGTGCCACAAACGTAGTACCATAACACGAACGCCATTTAAGTCAGAAGGATGGCGGAGTCAGCTCAGGGTTCAGCCCTTAACTTGGAAAGACAATGGCTTAAAAAAAAATTGATATTTATTAAGTGCTTACTGTGTGCCATTGTTCTAAGCCCTGGGATAGACACAAACTAATCAGGTTGGACATGGTCCATGTCCCACTCGGGGCTCACCGTCTTAATCTCCACTTTACAAATGAGTTAACTAAGGCACAGAAATTAAGGGATTTGCCCAAGGTCACACATCAGACAAGTTGTGGAGCTGGGATTAGAACCCAGGTCCCTCTGACTCGCAGGCCAGCACTCTTTCCGCTAGGCCATGCTGCTTTTATGCTTGGAGGACAGTATGATGGTCTGGACCTCCATTCTCGGGTTAGAGATGGATGAACGACCCCATCTAATGAGTGCCCATTACAGATTAATCATTCATGAATTTATCCAAATCCCCCTTGAACCAGATACTTTCTACTAGAGCAACTTCCTTTGGGAACAAATTCCAGACCACAGTCCTAACCTTTTCAGACTCTTCACATGGAACTTGACCCACACCCCCTTTATTTTAACTGCCCTGTTTTATACCTTCTCCAGGCCTCTTCTAACCTTTATTTGTTGTGGCAGCACAAAATAAATAGCACACAATAGTCCCGATAAACTGTACTACACTACTCTCCTTAGGAAAGTCACCCCTTTTTTAGGGCCACCCAACACTGAGACCAATTTCCCCACCCCAATGTCACTTCCACCCACCCACCTTTGCTCTGGTCTCTTATGAACAACGGCCAATGTGGACTTGGATGGGAGGGCCTGAGTAGTTGGAAGCAATGAGCCACTATACTCCTGGGGGAAGATAAAACATGACTTTTGGGGCTGAATCAGGGACAGGAAACGTGAACACGAATGAGGAAAATTCCAGTATGATAATCTCGATTGAATCTCTCCCGTATGTAACTCATGGGCTCTGAAAGCAAACTAACAGTGCACACACCCAATGACTCACCCATCTTGCTTGACCTGCCACCCAGCCTAAAGTATTACGCTTATAAAGGAGAGAGGGGATCAAAAACTGCTGTTGCGAGAAAGCGAACCAAAGACTCAAGCTGATGGGCAGGATGAAGAATAACGAAGTGATGAGCCCAGGCCCTTGAAGGTAAACTGACAAATGAAAAAAGCTCTGATTAATAATAATAATAATAATAATTGTTGCGGTATCTGTTAAGTGCTTAGTATCTGCTAGGTACTGTACTAAGTGCTGGGGTGTATACAATGAAATCAGGTTGGACAGAGTCCCTGTCCCACATGGAGGCTCTCAGTCTCAATCCCCATTTTACAGATGAGGTAACAGAGGCAGAGAGAAGTGAAGTGACTTGTCCAAGGTCACAGAGCAGACCTGTGGTAGAGCCGGGACCAGAACCCATGACCTGTCTCCCAGGCCCATGCTCTATCCACTAAGCCGGGTGAACAACAAGCAGTGTGACCTTAGTTCATTCATTCAGTTGTATTTATTGAGCACTTACTGTGTGCAGAGCACTGTACTAAGCACTTGGAAAGTACAGCAATAAAGAGAGACAATCCCTGCCTACGATGAACTCACAGTCTGAGGAGGGGAGACTGACATCAATACAAGTAAACAGGCATCAACATAAACAGAATTATAGAAGTATGCACATATACATAAGTACCATGGGGTGGGGATTGGGGGGGGAACAAAAGGAGTCAGTTGTGGTGACACAGAAGGGAGGGGGTGCTAAGGAAAGGTGGGCTTAGTCTGGGAAGGCCTCTTGAAGGAGGTGAGCCTTCAGTAGGGCTTTGAAGCAGGGGGGAAGAGTGATTGTTTGGCGGATTTGAGAAGAGAAGGCGTTGCAGGCCAGAGATAGGACGTGGGCCAAGGGTCAGTGATGAAACAGGCGAGATCGAAGAACGATGATAAGGTCAGCACCAGAGGACCGAACTGTGTGAGATGGGATGTTAAAGGAGAGAAGGGAAGTGAGGTAGGAGGGGGCAAAGTGATGGAGAGCTTTAAAGTCAATAGTGAGGAGTTTTTGTTTGATAAGGAGATGGATAGGCAACCACCGGTGGATGGAGTACAGGCCTGGGAGTCAGAAGGAACTGGGTTCTAATCCCGGCTCCACCACTTGTCTGCTGTGTGGCTATGACCTGTTTGCAATGGGTATGTAAAATTATTCCCCGTTATGTTACTCCATTTGTTACCTATAGTATCTGATGCTGATGCTGTTTTCATTTTGTTTCTCCTTGGTGCCATGATTTTCTCAAAATCTTTTCTCCAAGGCAGTCACCTCATTCTGTATGCTACAAGCCAAGATGACCTGCTTGTTATTTTCCTTCAAATGCCGCTGCTCTATCATTGATGTTTGCAGAACTGCATCATTAAAGCATTTCTTCTGGCTCTGTTTATAGTTATCCAATTTCAACTCCAGATAGAGCAGTTCCTTGAATATTCTGCTGGGGTTTTTTGTTTGTTTTTGTTTATAATTTTTTTATGGTATTTGTTAAGCTCTTACTATGTGCCAGGGACTGTCTGCTGTGTGACCTTGGTCAAGTCACTTCACTTTTCTGTGCTTCAGTTACCTCATCTGTAAAATGTGGATTAAGATCGTGATCCCCATGTAGGACATGGACTGTGTCCAACCTGATTACTTTGTATCTACCCCAGTGTCTGGCACATAGTAAGTGCTGAATACAACAACAACAAAAGAATCATTTTAGATACTCACTGGTCCTGACTGAAAACATGTTTCTCCCCTACTACATGGATGCCACCTACAATGCTCTTCATTTAGCACTCTTTCTTGACAGTGCCCTTGAATTTTAACATTGTATTTCAGAGAGTCTATCTCTACTAGTTACTATACTATTAGTAGTATATTATAATATACTATAATATAATAATACTAATAATCTATTAGTATTGAATGAAAGGCTATCTAAGTTTATCTTGGTTCCATCATTTGACCCCCATTGTCTTGCCTCTCAGTCCTTTGATTTACATACATAGAGTCCGCTTACATACATATCTGTAATTTATTTATATTAAGGCCTGTCTTCCTGTCTAGACTCTGAGGTCCTTGAGGGCAGGGAATGAGTCTACCAACTCTTGTGGTACTGCACTCTCCCCTGTGCTTAGTACAGGGCTCGGCACACAATAAAGTGCTCAATAAATACCACAGACTGATTGATGCTCACTTTGTTTTTGGCAGGAGACACGACTGAATAGCACAAGTCAGTCCTCAGAACTCCATCTTGAATGGCTCGAGAAACAGCGTGGCCTAGATGATAAGAGTGTAGACCTGTGAGTCAGAGGGCTTGGGTTCTAATTCCGGATCTGCCCCTTTTCATGCATTCATTCAATAGTATTTATTGAGTGCTTACTATGTGCAGAGCACTGTACTAAGCGCTTGGAATGAACGATTCGGCACTTGCCTGTGTGACCCAGGGAAAGTTCCGGGCCTCAGTTTCCTCATCTGTAAAACGATGGTTGAATCCTACCCCCCCAGTCTACTTGGACTATGAGCCCCAAATGGGTCAGGGATGTGTCCGGCCTGCTTATCTTGTATCTCTCCCAGAGCTTCGTGCAGTGCTCGGCACAAAGTAAGTGCTTAAATACCATAATTATCATTACTGCTATTTAGTCAAACCTTCATGCTACAGACCTTTCCACTGCTTCCAGTGGATCAAGGACTTTGTTTCACTGAAATCAAACATTTACCCCGATGCCCACTCCCTTACCAAAATATCCCCCCTTTACTAAACCTCCCAGGTGACAGTCCGATGAGCTTTTTCCACAGGTACAGGCTATCTGTCTCTTCAGGAATCAAAACACCAAACCCATATCCATCAATTTTTTTTCCCCTTTCTCCTCCTTGCCCAAGGGGCATAACTTCTGGAATATGGCTACCGTTCTGCCTGGTACCACTGCCCTGCCAGCCAGGTCTCCTTCTTCAGTGGCATGGCACAGGCATTGGAGATTTGGCAAAGTGCAGCCAGGAGAATACATTGATTTGCAAGGCTACACTAAAAATAAGCCTCAGAAATACACATCACCATCGCCCCTGCCCTCCTCCCTTCTTTAACTTCTATTTTTAACCACTCAATCTCCAATGGCTCCTTCCCCTCTGCCTTCAAACATGCCCACGTCTCCCCCATCCTAAAAAAACCCGTTCTTGACCCCACGTCCCCCTCCAGTTATCGCCCTATCTCCCTACTACCCTTCCTTTCCAAAATCCTAGAACGAGTCGTCTACAATCGATGCTTAGAATTCCTTAACTCCCATTCTCTCCTAGCCCCCCTCCAATCTGGATTCCGTCCCCTCCACTCTACCGAGACTGCTCTCTCTAAGGTAACCCATGACCTCCTTCTTGCCAAATCCAATGGCTCCTTCTCCATTCTGATCCTCCTTGACCTCTCTGCTGCCTTTGACACTGTCGACCATCCCCTCCTCCTCCATACCTTATCTCACCTTGGCTTCACGGACTCCGTCCTCTCCCGGTTCTCCTCTTACCTCTCTGGCCGGTCATTCTCGGTCTCCTTCGCTGGCGCCTCCTCCCCCTCCCATCCTTTAACTGTTGGAGTTCCTCAAGGGTCAGTTCTTGGCCCTCTTCTGTTATCCATTTGCACTCACTCCCTCGGTGAACTCATTCGCTCTCACGGCTTTGACTACCATCTCTACGCAGATGACACGCAGATCTACATCTCCGCCCGTCCTCTCCCCCTCCCTTCAGGCTCGCATCTCCTCCTGCCTCCGGGACGTCTCCACCTGGATGTCGGCCCGCCACCTAAAACTCAACATGAGCAAGACTGAGCTCCTCATCTTCCCTCCCAAACCCGGTCCTCTCCCAGACTTCTCTATCACCGTGGATGGCACGACCATCCTTCCCGTCTCTCAGGCCCACAATCTCGGTGTCATCCTTGACTCGTCTCTCTCATTCACCCCACACATCCTATCCGTTACCGAGACCTGCCGGTTTCACCTTTACAATATCGCCAAGATCCGCCCTTTCCTCTCCACTCAAACGGCTACCTTACTGCTACGGGCTCTCGTCATATCCCGGCTAGACTACTGTGTCAGCCTTCTCTCTGACCTCCCTTCCTCCTCTCTCGCCCCGCTCCGGTCTATTCTTCACTCCGCTGCCCGGCTCATCTTCCTGCAGAAACGATCTGGGCATGTCACTCCCCTTCTTAAACACCTCCAGTGGTTGCCTATCAACCTCTGCTCCAAACAAAAACTCCTCACTCTAGGCTTCGAGGCTCTCCATCACCTTGCCCCTTCCTACCTCTCCTCCCTTCTTTCTACCGCCCACCCCGCACGCTCCGCTGCTCCGCCGCCCACCTCCTCACCGTCCCTCGGTCTCGCCTATCCCACCGTCGACCCCTGGGCCACGTCCTCCCGTGGTCCTGGAACGCCCTCCCTCCTCACCTCCGCCAAACTGATTCTCTTCCCCTCTTCAAAACCCTACTTAAAACTCACCTCCTCCAAGAGGCCTTCCCAGACTGAGCTCTTCTTCTCCCTCTACTCCCTCTACCACCCCCCTTCACCTCTCCGCAGCTAAACCCTCTTTTCCCCCTTTCCCTCTGCTCCTCCCCCTCTCCCTTCCCATCCCCTCGGCACTGTACTTGTCCGCTCAACTGTATATATTTCCATTACCCTATTTATTTTGTTAATGAAATGTACATCGCCTTGATTCTGTTTAGTTGCCATTGTTTTTACGAGATGTTCTTCCCCTCGACTCTATTTATTGCTATTGTTCTTGTCTGTCCGTCTCCCCCCATTAGACCGTAAGCCCGTCAAACGGCAGGGACTGTCTCTATCTGTTGCCGACTTGTTCATTCCAAGCGCTTAGTACAGTGCTCTGCACATAGTAAGCGCTTAATAAATACTATTGAATGAACATCTCCATAGGAGAGAAGTAACAGGATTTCTAGAAAAGGCTCCCATAAGGCCTCCAAAGAGTTGTAGCTTAGCATTTCTGGGGAATGCAAAATTATATCCTTCAGATTTTCTAATAGGGAGAAAAAACTGAGAAGGTTTCGCAATTTCCAATTACCAAGAATTCAGGGGACAGTGAGTTAAGAAAGGGATCCTCACTTCTGGTAAATGACAGAAGAATTTTAGCTCCTCAATAGCCTGACGTAATGTCCTTAGTGAAAATACAAGAACAACTGCACAATTTAAGCAGCACCCACAGAAGTAAATCTCGCTGAACTGCAATAACTATGCTAGAGAAAACTGTGATTTGCTGTTCAGTTATCTGTTCTTGTGCCAACCTGAATGACGGATTATAATGTAAAACCAGAACACCTTAAAATCAGGAAAGAACAAATGAGAATTTTCCTAGAGACCACTCAATCTGAGAAGAAGCTTGGTATTAATTAAAACTGCAGTGGTTATTGGCAAAATTAGGTTTTGAAATGATTGACTGGAATTGTGGATTTTACAGAAACCAGGCTTGGGCTTTGTTTATATGCAGCAGGTTCCTCAGAAATATCTAAGACCCTATGGTAGGACAACATGGCAATTTAGGGACTGAAGCACACAGAAACAGCACCAAAGTAGGATGTGAAATAAGGGGATTTATATCGTAGCTTACAAGCAGCAAAGGGAGGGAGGCAAGCACGCTGGCATCTTGCTGCTGCCCATAGCTTTACTAAGTGTAGCATACTCAGACCATCTCACCAGTGTTACTCCTGCTGTTCCCCTGCAAATTCTAATGGGAGTCCAGAGGAAAAGTTGGTAGCTTGTGAGAGAGAGGGATGAGGTGAGCAGGAGGAGGGATCACAGATTGAAGGAAAGAAAGGAAGACAAAGGCGAATAATAATAAATTATGATGAAATCACAGTGTCACGACTGGCCTCTGCAACCGTTCAGACTAACAGGAGGGAAAGTCTTCCCTTATTGAAATCTTGTTTTCAATAAGATTTAAAAGAAACACAGCATCCTAAGGACAGTAGCCTCTGGGGGTACCTTGCAGGTAGGTCACTCTCCCTTTCAAAGAGAGCCAGATTGCTATTTTCTCTTTTTTCGCTTAACTTCAGATGCCCATGAGTAATGTTTTCTCTCCTCTAGACTACGCCCGTGGTGAGCAGGAAATGTGCATGACAACTCAGTTGTACTGTAGCAGCAGTACAACTACTGTACAGGACAGCAGTACAGGAGAAGCAGCGTGGCTCCGTGGAAAGAGCCCGGGCTTGGGAGTCAGAGGTCAGGGGCTCTAATCGCGGCTCTGTCGCTTGTCAGCTGTGTGCCTGTGGGCGAGTCACTTAACTTCTCTGGGCCTCAGTTCCCTCATCTGTAAAATGGGGATTAAAACTGTGAGCCTCACGTGGGACAATCTGATTACCCTGTATCTACCCCAACGCTTAGAACAGTGCTTTGTACATAGTAAGCACTTAACAAATACCAACATTATTATTATTCCTGTACTCTCCCAAATAGTCTGATGCTCTGCACATAGCAAGCACTCGTCACCACTGCCGATGATAATTTTCTAGAAATGGAGAATCACTTTTTCGAGCCCTTGAAACAAGTAGAATGGCATTTCTGTTTCATTTGAACTCAAGTTATTTGTGCACAGTCTATACTCTCCTTGTTTACCACACTACAGGACTGGTTTTGTTTTTCTACTTTGGTCATAAACAGGAATAGGTTCTACTTTGACTTCCTTGATGACACCTAGTCCTCAAAGCATGATCTAAGCCAGCAGGAAATACAACTGGCATCCTACATAGAATCAAACTGCCAGCATAATGAAAAGGAATTGAGCTCAACAAAAAGGCTTAGATAGGAAGCCCCAGAAAGCTGGATTGATCACTCGCCAGAAGCCAGGAGTCTTCCATGAGTCTGGCTACACTGGACAAATATTTCTTCCATCCACTAACCCAACTCTCCTTCACCAGTGAGAATTAAATTACACAGGAAAGATAATAATCATATACTAATCCACAACCTGAAACGGATACAGAGAAAAGCACCCATCTTGCCTCACCACATTTCTTTGCAGGGATTTAGTGGTTAAATAAAATTGAGGTTTTCTACTATGGGACTACTAATCATAAAGGTGGGCTAGATCAGGATGGATGGCATGGATCATCAATGGACTTCAAGAGGAGGAAACAAAAGATGCAAGGAGACAGAGAGACAGAGAGAGAGAAAACTGAGTTGCTGCAGCCCACACATCCTTTGGGAGAGAGTGGCAGCAACATGACAAAATGACAGAAGTCACGAAATGCAACAATATCGATATACAGCCTAGATGCTACGTGCAAATGTTACTGTGTAACTGGAATTTGGGAAACAGAAGAAAATCTGGGAAGTTGGCTTTTTAATAGAGTTCTGAAGAAAAGGGACATGATACGTGGCCAAGAGAGTGGACTTCTGGGTGGGGGAAATGAAGCCTTATAATGACATGGAGACCAGTGTTGGTAAGAAGATTTGCTTGATTGAGTCATGTGCTTAGCACAGTGCTCTGCACACAGTAAGCACTCAGTAAATACTACTGACTGACATTCTTGCTGGCCTCATTTCACCTTGCGGACAAGGAATGTGTCTACCAATTCTATTGCACTGTACTCCCCCAAGCCCCTGGTACAGTGCTCTGAACACAGTAGATGCTGAATAAATACCACTGATTTGTTGACATTCTTGCTAGGCTCATTTCAGCATGATCAAGTCAGCTTGTAAATTGTAAAGGCAGGGAAGAGAAGTAGGTAATGAATGGGGGGTAGAGGGAGGAAGAAAGTAGACAGGTGGCCAGGAAATCCCTTGAGTCACAGCACTTCTGCTTTAATACAATTCATGATAACTCACTGACTTGAAATCGCCGAGTGTGCAAAAGATTGTGGTAGAATGCAATTTTTAAATAAATTCAGTTATAACAGCTTTCCTCATTCTCATCAAAAATCATATCCCACTAAGAACCAGCAGAATGGAAAATATTTTCCAATCATAGGGGCCTATGCACACAATCTTTTACGAGATGTTCTTCCCCTTGACGCTGTTTAGTGCCATTGTTCTTGTCTGTCCGTCTCCCCCGATTAGACTGTAAGCCCGTCAAACGGCAGGGACTGTCTCTATCTGTTGCCGACTTGTTCATCCCAAGCGCTTAGTACAGTGCTCTGCACATAGTAAGCGCTCAATAAATACTATTGAATGAATGAACAATAGAAATCTGAATCTTGAGGCTTATTGGATCTGAGGATGCCCTTCTCTGCCCAGGGTTAGCATGAGTGACTTTTCTCTCTCTCTCGGGTTTCCTGAACTCTAGTGGCTTTTCTCCTTATTTTTATTGCACAGGTTGTTGGCCCTACACTACTACTGTCTCCATGTGCATGCATGTGTTCATGCGTGTTTTTCTGTGGCTGTGTGTGTTGCTGTGGATGTGTTCCCCTGTATTCCAGTCTGCGTGATGTCTGTTCCTAGGTGGGTTTCTGGGTATCCTTGAATGTACCCCAGCCTAAGATCTTCGTGGGATGCTCCACGTAAACATATTTCTATGTATGTTTGTAAATAAGTATTGGTTGGCCTGGGGATGGGGAGGGGTACTAAGCACTTGGGAGAGTACAATAAAAGACTGTGAGCTCACTGTGGGCATGAACTGTCTCTCTTTATTGCTGTATTGTCCCAAGCGCTTAGAACAGGGCTCTGCACACAGTAAACGCTCAATAAATACCACTGAATGAATGAATTTGGTAGACATATTCCCTGCCCACAAGGAGCTTACAATATAAAGGGGAAGAGAGACATCACAATAATTTATGGACATGTACATAAGTACAGAGGGTGGGGTGAATATCGAGTGCTAAAAGATACAGATTCAAGCGCACATAAGTGATGTTGAAGAGAGGGAAACAGGGGCAATGAGGGTTTGGTTGGGGAACGCCTCTTGTAGGGGATATAATTTTAATACGGCTTTGAAGGTGGAGAGCGCGGTGGTCTGTCGTATATGGAGAGAGAGGGAGCTCCAGGCCAGAGGGAGGACGTGGACAAGGGGGTCGCCGATGAAGTAGACAAAACTGAGGTACAGTTGAGTAGGTTGGAGTTAGAGGAGCAAAGTGTGTGGGCTGGGTTGTAGTAGGAAATCAGCAAGCTAAAGGGGGCAGGCTGACTGAGTACTTAAAAGCCGACGAGTTCCTGTTGGATGAGGAGGTGGATGGGCAGCCACTACAGGTTCCTGAGTGGAGAAACTGAGTAAAATAAGGACTGCAGTGGGGAGGGAGAGGAGGCAAGGAGATCAGTGAAGAGGCTAATGCAGTAGTCAATATGGGATAGGATGAGTGCTTGGATCAGCACTGTGGCAGTTTGGATGGACAGGAAAGGGAAGATTTTTAGTGACGTGGAGGGAGGCAGATTGAACATGTGGGATGAATGAGAGAAATAAGTTGAGGATAATGCCAACGTTATGTACCTGTGAGACAGAGGATGGTGATGCTGTCTACTGTGATGGGAAAGATGGGGAGGACAGGGTTTGGGCAGGAAGCTGAGGAGCTCTGTTTCGGACGTGTTAAATCTGAGGTGTCGGCAGGACATCCAGGTGGAGATGTCCTGTAGGCAGGAGGAAATGTGAGACTGCAGAGAAGGAGAGAGGTAGACTTGGGAATGATTCACATAGGGATGGTGGCTGAAGTTGTGGGAGTGGATGAGTTCTCTAAGGGAGTGGGGGTAGATGCGCAATAGAAGGAAACCCAGATCTGAGGGACTCCTATAGAGAATGGGAGGCAGAGGAGTAGCCTGAAAAAGAGAATTATTAGGGCTGATTGTATTAATTTCTCACTCTTTTGTGGCCTGTTTTGGGGCCATTTTAATGCCCATTAAGTCCACTACCAAGAAGGTAAGGAAAGAAATAAAAGTGAAATTTAACGCAATTAATGTTGCGCTTCTCAGCAGGTCTAGGGGAAGCAGCGTGGTCTAGTGGAAGGAGCATGGGCTTGGGGATCGCAGAACCTGGGTCCTAATCCTGACTCTGCCACTTGTCTTGCTGTGTGACCTCGGGAAAGTCACTTAACTCCTCTGTGTCTCAGTTACCTTATCTGTAAAATGGGAATTAAGACTTTGAGCCCCATGTGGGACATGGACGGTGTCCAACCTGGTTATTTTGTATCTATCCCAGCGCTTAATACAGTTCCTGGCACAGAGTAAGCACTTAACAAGTACATTTTTTTTAAAAAAGTACAGCACTTGGTATCAGGAGACCTGGATTCTCACTCTGGCTCTGCCACTTGCCTGCTGTGTGAGCTTGGGCAAGATGCAACTTTTCTGTGACTCAGTTTCCTCTTCTGTAAAATGGGGACTAAATACCTGTTCTCTCTCCTCATTAGACCCTCGGCTCCATGTGGGATAGGAACTATCTTTGATCTGATTATGCCTACTGCTGAGCTTAGCACAGAGTGTTTAACCAATACAATTCTTCTTAATAAATAATGCTGCTAAATGAAATTTAGAGATTATCAACGAACACAGTTTTACTGTGCTCTGCTTATATTCCAGAACTCAGAATAACTGACTCCTACCATCTCTAAAGGTATCGTTTTATAGAGATCTACCTTTTTAGTGCTGCCAATTATTTATCGCATAGCCACTTTGTGCAAAGTAACGGACAATGGAAATATACAGAGAAATTAATTATACATGGCCCAGGCTCTCAAAGAGCTTAAGGGGGTGGGTAGGCAATTTAGAAACAGTTATTGAAAGATTTCACATTAAACAATTATTCAAAACACCAGAACAACCACACAGAATCCATTCCAGGGATCAAGGCTTTAGAGTTTTCACAATGCCCACTCTCCTTTTTAGTAAACAGAACTTCTCTGTCCCATATAACCTGGCTCCGATGCTTGGGAGCTCAGACTGCCCTCTGACTTTCACCTGTTGATTGGTAACCGCAAATGCTGCCGTTTACAGGCTTACTATGTGGCATTAGAGACTGATTCATGACCCTCTGTCCCGCGAATTCCTTTCCTGGAAGTGAATTCAGTTCAAGGCCCACACTGTTAGGAGCTGACCTGCAACTCTACTAGCCTCTGAAATGGAGCCAAGTCCATAAGTATGCTTAATCAATCAGTGGCATTTATTCAACGCTTACTGCTTGCAGAAAACTGTACTGAGAGCTTAGTAGGGGAGTAAACATAACTGTTGTAAAATAGGGATTAATATCATAAATCCTACATGGGCTGTATTCAGTAGTCTACTCCGGCACTTAGTAAAGCGCCTGGCCCATAATAAGCACTTTAGAAATATCGTAGGAAACGGAGTTCGTAGCCACGTTCCCTGCCCATGAGGATCTTTCAGCAGTAGGAGAAGCAGTTGTATATATAGCTGGAAGCGATATTTATTGAGCTCCCACGGAGCAATGGACTCTACCAAATGTCTGTGAAAGCAGAACTGAAGCACCAAGTCGCACTCCCTGCCTACAGGGAGTTTACACTTGGCTTCTATCTTTGACCTGGCACAACTGCTAGCAAGCAGCTACTAATAAAAATAAATAAGTTTCGAGACCTATGTGACATTTCCAAATATGCAACCAGAGCCGGCTCTTTTCTTGAGGCACCTTCCATTCATTCTCAAGCTCTCCTTCTCACTGCTCTGAGTTCTTGGCTCTCCCCAAAACCAACCTCACTTGCTCAAGCCAGTCCCTCTCCCTGGAGCTCCCTCCTCTTCAAATCTGACAAGCTGCAGCTCTCCCCATCTCCAGAACCCTTCTGAAATTGCGTCTCCTCTAGGAGGCCTTCCCCATTTTCTCACCTCTCCATCTTGCAACCCCCAACTGCTGCCTAAAGCCCTTCAGTTCTCGCAACTGTCCTGGAACGCTTGTATACATAGCAATAATAATAATAATAATGGTATTTGTTAAGTGCTTACTATGTGCCAGGCACCGTACTAATCGCTGGGATGAATACAAGCAAATTGGGTTAGACACGGTCCCTTTCCCACACGGGGCTCACAGCCTCCCATTTTACAGATGAGGTAACTGAGGTACAGAGAAGTGAAGTGAGTTGCCCGAAGCCACATGGCAGATAAGTAGCAGAACAGGGATTAGAACCCATGACCTTCTGACTCCCAGGCCTGTGCTCTACCCACTATGCCACAGAGCTTATATACTCTATTAATTCCTCCTATCTCTAGTCTCCCCTGCTAGTTTCTGGAGGACAGGGATTATAACTGCTAATTTCACTGTTCTCTCTCAGAGGCTTAATACAGTTCAATCGATCAGATTTATGGAGCCCTAACTGAACTTGGGAGAGGACAATAAAACAATAGACACATTCTCTGCCCACAATGAGCTTACAGACTAGAGCGTGGTTTAGTGGCCAAGAGCACGGGCTTGGAAGTCAGAGGTTGTGGGTTCTAATCCCGGCTCTGCCACTTAACTGTCTGACTTTGGCCAAGTCACTTAACTTCCCCGTGCCTTAGTTACCTCACTTGTAAAATGGGGACTAAGACTGTGTGCCCCAGGTGGGATGACCTGATTATCTTGCATGTACTCCAACGCTCAGAACAGTGCTCGGCACATAGTAAGCACTTAGATATCATTATTATTAGTATTAGAGGGGAGAGAGAGACATCAATACAAATACATAAATTCAGAAGTAGAATATTTTCCTTTTGTCAAGACAAGTACGCATGCAAGAGATCCTGGAGAGCTGAGAACTATGACTGGCTTTTGAGATTATGTGGGGAATAGTTGGGAAGAATAGGCCTCAGTCCATCAGGAAAAGGGAAAACTCTTTGGGTCATAAAATTCCACCGCCTCCACATTAAAAATCCAACCGGATAGATCCGACCGGCGATCTAAAGCATCAGGCAGTCACTTTCTTGCTCAGGCTACACTCTGGCACTTGGATAACTAAAATCACGCTCAAACATTTGCCTTCCCTGTAAACAAAGGGACGAAACACCTCCTAGTGCAATACTCTCCCTCTCAAACAAATTTCAACCCAGCAACCAACTGCACTTATTTTCTCTGCAAATATAGTTGTGGTATGTTAAGCACTTAATAATGTTGGGATTTGTTAAGCACTTACTATGTGCAGAGCACTGTTCTAAGCGCTGGGGGAGATCCAGGGTCATCAGGTTGTCCCACGTGAGGCTCACAGTTCACCCCCATTTTACAGATGAGGTCACTGAGGCACAGAACAGTGAAGTGACTTGCCCACAGTCACCCAGCTGACAAGTGGTGGAGCCGGGATTCGAACCCATGACCTCTGACTCCCAAGCCCGGGCTCTTTCCACTGAGCCAGGCTGCTTACTATCTGTCAAGCACTGTACTAAGCCCTGGAGGAGAAGATAATCAGGGCTCACATGCGGCTCCCACTCTAAAGAGGAAGGAGAAGAGGTACCGAATCCCCATTTCGCAGATGAGGAAACTGAATCCCAGAGACGTTCAGTGACTTGCCCGTGGTCACACGACAGGCGAGTGGCGATAAATATACATTATTAATAAATAGTACTGTAACTAATAAGTATTTAAGCACGTGCTGTGTGCCAAGCCCTGGGATAGATACAAGACCATCTGGTTCCACACGGGGCTCACCATCCAGGTATGAGGGAGAACGGGTATTGAGTCCCCATTTTGCAGCCGAGGCAACTGAGGCCCAGAGAAGAGAAGTGGCTTGCCCAAGGTCACGCAGCAGATGAAGTGGCAGAGCCAAGACTAGAGCAGATCATCAGGCCCCCCCTGGGGCTGACCATCGAAGTATGAGGGAGAACTGTAATAATAATAATAATGTTGGTATTTGTTAAGCGCTTACTATGTGCCAAGCACTGGAGGAGAAGCAGCGAGGCTTAGAGGCAAGAGCACGGGCTTGGGAGTCAGAGGACGTGGGTTCTAATCCCAGCTTGGCTGCCTGTTCAATCGTATTTATGGTGCGCCTACTATGTGCAGAGCACTGTACTAAGCGCTTGGAATGGACAGTTCGGCAACAGAGCCGATCCATTGTCTGCTGTGACCTTGGGCGAGCCACAACCTCTCTGTGCCTCAGTTCCCTCATCTGTAAAATGGAGCTTAAGATTATGAGCCTCGTGTGGGACAACCCGATTACCTTGTAACTACCCCAGCGCTTAGCACAGTGCTTGGCCCATAGTAAGCGCCTCACACATACCATAATAACCATAGCAACTAGTATAGGATTCCCATTCTGCATATGAGGAACCCGAGGCCCGGAGAAGTGAGGAGACTTGCCCAAGTCACAGAGCAGGTAAGTGGCAGAGCCCAGATCAGCACCAAGGCACCAGTGGTGTTCACTTAGCGCTTCCAGTGTGCAGATCAATCAATCCATCGTATTTATTGAGCGCTTCCTGTGAGCAGATCAACTGTATTTACTGAGCGCTTCCAGTGTGCAGATCAATCGATCCATCGTACTTTTTGAGCGCTTCCTGTGAGCAGATCAATCATATTTACTGAGCGCTTCCAGTGTGCAGCTCAATCGATCCATTGTATTTATTAAGCGCTTCCCATGCGCAGACCAATCGATCCATCGTATTTACTGAGCGCTTCCCTTGCGCAGATCAATCGATCCATCGTATTTACTGAGCGCTTCCCTTGCGCAGACCAATCGATCCATCGTATTTACTGAGCGCTTCCCGTGCGCAGACCAATCGATCCATCGTATTTACTGAGCGCTTCCCGAGAGCAGACCAATCGATCCATCGTATTTACTGAGCGCTTCCCGTGTGCAGATCAATCGAGCCATCGTATTTATTGAGCGCTTACTGTGTGCAGATCCATCAGTCATATTTATTGAGCGCTTCCTGTGTGCGGCACACTGTACTAAGTGCTTGGAATGTACAATTGGGGGACGGAGAGTACCAATCCGTGCCCCACAAGGGGCTCGGGGGCTAAGATGACGGCAGGGAGTCCCGTAGCGGTGTGGTCTGTGATTAGCAGGGCCGGCCGGAGGACTGTCCGGCGGCTGACCGTCCATCCTGTCCCCTCCTCCCCTCCAGCCCCAACAGCCGCCCGCCCCCCACGTCCCCCTCCAACCAGCTCCGAATACTGGTTTTCTTTTGCTGGCTGCCTCCCCCCATGGGCCTGGGAGCCCGTTGTTGGGCAGAGACATTCACTCAATCATATTTATTGAGCGCTTACTCTGTGCAGAGCGCTGTACTAAGCGCTTGGAATGGACAATTGGGCAACAGATAGAGACAATCCCTGCCCAGGGATGGGCTCACAGTCTAATCGGGGGAGACGGACAGCAGAGCAAAACCAGTAGTTGGATGTCGGGATGTACCACTCATTAACATCCCCTTGATTCTATTTATTACTATTGTTTTAATGAGATGTACATCCCCTTGTTTCTATTTATTGCTATTGTTTTAATGAGATGTACATCCCCTTGATTCTATTTATTGCTATTGTTTTTGTCTGTCTCCCCCGATTAGACTGTAAGCCCGTCAGTGGGCAGGGACTGTCTCTAATTGTTGCCAATTTGTCCATCCTAAGCACTTAGTCCAGTGCTCTGCCCATAGTAAGTGCTCAATAAATACTATTGAATGAAGGAATCGTCCATTCCAAGTGCTTAGACCAGTGCTCTGCCCATAGTAAGCACGCATAAAGACTACTGAACGAAGGAATTGTCCATTCCAAGCGCTTAGTACAGTGCTCCGCACATAGTAATCACTCAATAAATACTATTAAATGAATGAATTGTCCATGCCAAGCACTTAGTCCAGTGCTCTGCACATAGTAAGCGCTCAATAAATACTATTGAATGAAGGAATCGTTCATGCCAAGTGCTTAGTCCAGTGCTCTGCCCATAGTAAGCGCTCATAAAGACTATTGAATGAAGGAATTGTCCATTCCAGGCGCTTAGCACAGTGCTCTGCACATAGTAAGCGCTCAATGAATGCTATTGAATGAAGGAATTGTCCATTTCAGGCGCTTAGCACAGTGCTCTGCACATAGTAAGCGCTCAATAAAGACTATTGAATGAAGGAATTGTCCATTCCAGGTGCTTAGTACAGTGCTCTGCAAATTGCGCTCAATAAATACTACTGAATGAATGACTATCATCAAGATAAGTAGAATCATAGATCTCGTCACATCATTAACAGAATAGAGTAATAAATAATATAGACAAGTGCTGTGGGGAGGGGAAGGGGGCAGAGCAGAGGGAGAAGGGGGAGGGGAGGAGGAACAGAGGGAAGGGAGGGCTCAGTCTGGGAAGGCCTCCTGGAGGAGGTGAGCTGCTGTGGGATTGCAGGGAGGGAGCGCTGAAGAAATTCAACTGGATGAGCAAAGGAAGGTGTGTGAGGCGCAGAGGGGAGAGGGGGACTGGCCACACCAAGACGGCGACATTCATCCAATAGTATTTATTGAGTGCTGACTATGGGCAGAGCACTGTGCTAAGCGCTTGGAATGGACAATTCATTCAATGGCATTTATTGAGCGCTATGTGCAGAGCATTGTACTAAGCGCTTGGAATGGACAGTTCATTCATTCAATAGTATTTACTGAGCGCTATGTGCAGAGCACTGTATAGTAAACGCTTGAATGGACAATTCAGTCATTCAGTAGTATTTATTGAGCGCTATGTGCAGAGCAGTGTGCTAAGCGCTTGGAGTGGACAATTCCTTCATTCAATAGTATTTATTGAGCGCTGACTATGTGCAAAGCACTGGACTAAGCGCTTGGAATGGACAATTCCTTCATTCAATAAATTTATTGAGCGCTGACTATATGCAGAGCACTATGCTAAGCGCTTGGAATGGACAATTCATTCATTCAATAGTATTTATTGAGGGTTGACTGTGCAGAGCACTGTGCTAAGCACTTGGAATGGACAATTCCTTCGTTCAATATTTATTGAGCGCTTACTATGTGCAGAGCACTGGACTAAGCGCTTGGAATGGACAATTCCTTCATTCAATAGTCTTTATGAGCGCTTACTATGTGCAGAGCACTGGACTAAGTGCCTGGAATGGACGATTCCTTCATTCAATAGTATTTATTGAGCGCTTACTATGTGCAGAGCACTGGACTAAGCGCTTAGCATGGACAATTCATTCATTTAATAGTATTTGTTGAGCGATTACTATGTGCGGAGCACTGTACTAAGCGCTTGGGGGGGACAATTCATTCAATTGCATTTATTGAGCGCTGACTATGTGCGGAGCACTGTACTAAGCGCTTGGGATGAACAAGTCGGCAACAGATAGAGACAGTCCCTGCCGTTTGACGGGCTCACAGTCTAATCGGGGGAGACAGACAGACGAGAACAATGGCAATAAATAGAGTCAAGGGGAAGAACATCTCGTAAAAACAATGGCAACTAAATAGAATCGAGGCGATGTACAATTCATTAACAAAATAAATAGGGTAATGGAAATATATACAGTTGAGCGGACGAGTACAGTGCTGAGGGGAGGGGAAGGGAGAGGGGGAGGAGCAGAGGGAAATGGGGGGAAAAGAGGGTTAAGCTGCGGAGAGGTGAAGGGGGGGTGGTAGAGGGAGTAGAGGGAGAAGGGGAGCTCAGTCTGGGAAGGCCTCTGGGAGGAGGTGAGGTCTCAGTAGACTCACCGGGCCTCCGCCTGCCGTCGCTCTAGGCTCCCGCCGCCTCAGGCCCGGCTCCTCCTCCGCCGCCACCGCCGCCTCTCCTCAGGAGGCTTCGACCCCCCGCCCCTGCCCGTCATCGCCGCCTTCACTTCCGGTCGGCTGCGTGCGCGCATGCGCCCCGACCCCCGCAGGGCCGGGCGGAAGGAAGGAGGGAAGCCCGCGCGCATGCGCCTTGCCACCCCGCAGGGCCGGGCGGAAGGACGGAGGTCTGAGGGAGGCGTGTGCGCATGCGCTCCTTCCCGCCGCGCCGGGAGGAAGGACGGTCTGAGGGAGGCGTGTGCGCATGCGCTCCTTCCCGCAGCGCCGGGAGGAAGGACGGAGGGGGCTGAGGGAGGCGTGTGCGCATGCGCTCCTTCCCGCAGCGCCGGGAGGAAGGACGGAGGGGGCTGAGGGAGGCGTGTGCGCATGCGCTCCTTCCCGCAGCGCCGGGAGGAAGGACGGAGGGGGCTGAGGGAGGCGTGTGCGCATGCGCTCCCTCCAGCAGCGCCTGGAGGAAGTACGAAGAGGGCTGAGGGAAGCCCGCGCGCATGCGCCCCGCCCCCCGCAGGGCCGGGCGGAAGGACGGAGGTCTGAGGGAGGCGTGTGCGCATGCGTCCCCCCCGCAGCAACGGGAAGGACGAAGAGGCCTGAGGGAAGCGTGTGCGCATGCGTCCCCCCGCAGAACCGGGAGGAAGGACGACGAGGGCTGAGGGAGGCGTGTGCGCATGCGTCCCCCCACTGCAGCGCCGGGAGGAAGGACGAAGAGGGCTGAGGGAGGCGTGTGCGCATGCGTCCCCCCACTGCAGCGCCGGGAGGAAGGACGAAGAGGGCTGAGGGAGGTGTGTGCGCATGCGCCCCACCGCAGCGCCGGGAGAAAGGACGAAGAGGGCTGAGGGAGGCGTGTGCGCATGCGTCCTCCCTCTCCCCCCGTCCCCAAGACGAAGAGGCCTGAGGGAGGCGTGCGCGCATGCGTCCCTCTCCCCACCTTCTGCTCCTTCCCTTCCCCCCAGCACTGTGCTCATTTGTGTATATTTTTATTACTCTATTTATTTTGTTAATGAGCTGTACATCCCTTTGATTCTTTTTGTGGTGATTATGTTGTCTTGTTTTTGTCCGTCTCCCCCAATTAGACTGTAAGCCCGCCATTGGACAGGGGTGGCCCCTATTGCCGAATTGTCCATTCCAAGCGCTTAGTCCAGTGCTCTGCACATAGTGAGCGCTCAATAAATACTATTGAATGAATAATAAGCGCTCAATAAATACTATTGAATGAATAGTAAACGCAGCGAGAAGCAGCGTGGGTCAGTGGAAAGAGGCCGGGCTTGGGAGTCATGGGTTCGAATCCCGACTCTGCCACTTGTCAGCTGTGTGACTTTGGGCAAGTCACTTCACTTCTCTGGGCCTCAGTTACCTCATCTGTAGAATAGGGATTCAGGCTGTGAGCCCCACGTGGGACGGCCTGATGACCTTGTATCCCCCCAGCGCTTAGAACAGTGCTTGGCACATAGGAAGCGCTTAACAAATGCCATCATCATCATTAAGCGCTCAATGAATACGATTGAATGAATGGATGGATGAATGGATGAATGCAGGACCGTTCGCCTGTGGAGGCCCAGCCCGCACAGCCGATCACCTCTCCCCTTTTGCAGCATTTTATTTATCTGATTCCTCCAATTTGTTTATATGTTATATGTTATTCCTCATTTGTTTATGTCTTCTCTGATTCCTCCAATCGTTTCGGGTTGAGTTGCCCCTTTCCTCTCTCCCGGCTCCGCCCCTTGTCAGCTGTGTGACTGTGGGCAAGTCACGTCGCTTCTCCGTGCCTCAGTTCCCTCACCTGTAAAATGGGCATTTAGATTGTGAGCCTCACGTGGGACCACCTGATGACCCTGGATCTCCCCCAGCGCTTAGAACAGTGCCCTGCACATAGTAAGTGCTAACAAATACCAACATTATTATTATGGAAGGGCGGGCCACCGGGCGCGCGGCCCTGTGAGGGGAGGGAGGAGGGGAAGAGGGCGGGCTGGCGCGCGGCCTTATGGGAGGATAGGCCGGGCTCGCGCACAGCCTGGCGGCGGGGAGGGCGGGCCGGGCGGGCGCGCGGCCTTGTGGGAAGGGGGGCCGGGCTCGCGCACAGCCTGGCGGGGAGGGCGGGCGCGCGGCCCTGTATGAAGGGGGGGGGGGGGCGGGCTGGCTGGCGCGCGGCTTCGAAGGAGGGGAGGGCGGCCGGGCGCGCGGCCCTGAGGGGAGAGG
Organism: Ornithorhynchus anatinus; assembly: GCF_004115215.2. Lineage (NCBI taxonomy): Eukaryota > Metazoa > Chordata > Mammalia > Monotremata > Ornithorhynchidae > Ornithorhynchus > Ornithorhynchus anatinus. The sequence goes on along the minus strand of NC_041729.1, from coordinate 108,857,213 downwards.
GGGCGGGCCCGAGGCCTTGAAGGAGGGGAGGGCGGGCCGGCCGGGCGCGCGGCCTGGTGGGAGGGGATAGGGGGCGGGCGCGCGGCCTGGCGGGCCGGGCTCGCGCACAGGCTGGCGGGCGCGGGGCCTTGTGGGAGGGGAGAGGGGACGGGCGCGCGGCCTGGCGGGAGGGGATAGGGGGCGGGCGCGCGGCCTTGTGGGTGGGGAGAGGGGGCGCGCGCACAGGCCGGCGGGCGCGCGGCCCTGTGGGAGGGGAGAGGGGGCGGGCGCGCGCACAGGCCGGCGGGCGCGCGGCCCTGTGAAGGGCGGGGGGGGGCTGGCGCGGGGCCTTGTGGGAGGGGAGAGGGGGCGGGCGCGCGCACAGGCCGGCGGGCGCGCGGCCCTGTGAAGGGCGGGGGGGGGGGGGAAGGGGGCTGGCGCGGTGCCTTGTGGGAGGGAGGGGAGGGCGGCGGAGGGGCCGATGGCGTCGTGCTGGAGCCGGGCGGTCCCGGCGGCCGAGCTGCTGCTGCACCCGGAGCTGCTGTCGCACGATTTCCTGCTGCTCACCCTGGAGCAGGTGAGGGGCCGACGGGGGCACCGGGCGCTTAACAGGCACCATCGCCTCCGTTACGGTGATCATCCTCTCCGCCGCAACCGCCTCATCTGGGAAATGGGCGCGAAGCCCGGGAGCCCCACCTGGGACGACCTGATTACCTTCTATCTATCCCAGCGCTTAGAACCGTGCTTGGCCCCTAGGAAGCGCTTAACAAATCCCATCATCATCATCGTCGTGAGGATGGTTCTCTGTGCCTCAGTTTCCTCATCTGGAAAATGGGCGTGAAGCCCGGGAGCCCCACCGGGGCAACCTGATTACCTTCTATCTATCCCAGCGCTTAGAACAATGCTTGGCACCTAGGAAGCGCTTAACAAATCCCATCACCATTATTATGGTTATTCTCTGTGCCTCAGTTTCCTCATCTGGAAAATGGGCATGAAGACTGTCAGCCCCACCTGGGACAACCTGATTACCTTCTATCTGTCCCAGCGCTTAGAACAGCGCTCGGCACCTAGGAAGCGCTTAACAGATACCATCATCATCATTGTGATGATGATTCTCTGTGCCTCAGTTTCCTCATCTGGAAAATGTGGGTGGAGCCTGGGAGCCCCACCTGGGACAACCTGATTCCCTTCTATCTATCCCAGCGCTTAGAACAGTGCTTGGCACCTAGGAAGCGCTTAACAAATCCCATCATCATCATTGTGATGATGATTCTCTGTGCCTCAGTTTCCTCATCTGGAAAATGGGCATGAAGATTGTGAGCCCCACCTGGGACAACCTGATTACCTTCTGTCTCCCCCAGCGCTTAGAACAGTGCTCGGCGCATAGGAAGCGCTTAAATACCATCATTAGTATTCTCTGTGCCTCAGTTTCCTCATCTGTAAAATGGGGATGAAGACTGTGAGCCCTTCGTAGGACAACCTGATTACCTTTTATCTATCCCAGCGCTTAGAACAGTGCTTGGCACCTAGTAAGCATTTAACAAATACCAACGTTATTATTATTACTGAGCACTTGGGAGTGTAGTGCACCAGAGTTGTACATATTCCCTGCCCAGAAGGAGCTTCCAGGCGAGAGGGGGACATTTAATGCCTTAAAGTCCACGGGACAGGAAGTTTTGCTCGTGGCCGAGAGGAATGAGCGACCATTAAAAGTATTAGAGGAGGCAGGAGACTCGTTTGTTTATTTCATGGTATCTGTTAAGCGCTTACTATGTGCCAAGCCCTGTTTTAAGCGCTGGTGTAGCTGTAAGGTAATTAGGTTGGACACAGTCCCTTTCCCCCCTTTTTTTTTAAATGCTATTTATTAAGCCCTTCCTTTCTGCCGGGCGCCGTACTAAGCGCGAGTCAAGACAAGTTGGTCCCATCCCCTTCTCAATCTTAATCCCCATTTTTACAGGTGAGGTGACGGAGGCTCCGTCGGTCAGTGGTATTAGCGCTTACTTTCATTCAGTAGTATTTATTGAGCGCTTCCTATGTGCAGAGCACTGGACTAAGCGCTTGGAATGGACAAGTCGGCAACAGATACAGTCCCTGCCGTTTGACAGGCTTACAGTCTAATCGGGGGAGACGGGCAGACAAGAACAATGGCAATAAATAGAGTCAAGGGAAGAACATCTCATGAAAACAATGGCAAATAAATAGAATCAGGGTGATGTACATCTCATTAAACAAAATAAATAGGGGGATGAAGATAGAGACAGTCCAGCGGACGAGTACAGTGCTGAGGGGAGGGGACGGGAGAGGGGGAGGAGGAGAGGGAAAGGGGGGAAAAGAGGGTTTAGCTGCGGAGAGGTGAAGGGGGGGTAGAGGGAGCCGAGGGAAAAAAGGGGGAGCTCAGTCTGGGAGCAGAGCGCTGGATTGAGTGCTCGGGAGAGGACAGTGTAACGATACAACAGACACGGTCCCTGCCCACATCGAGCTGACATTCTAGAGAGGTGGAGGGAGAGAGACGCTACTATAAGTGAGCGACAGGTGTGTGCATAAACGCTATGGGCCAGGGAGGGGGGTGAAGGATGAAGGGAGCAAGTCAGGGCAACGCAGAAGGGAGTTGAAGAAAAGTGAAGTTAAGTGGCACGGGAAAGTTAAGTGAATCTTCACCCTCCACAGGTCGCCCAGCCGGTTGCCCTTCCTTCATAATAATAATATTGGTATTTAAATGCTCACTATGCGCTGGGGTAGATACAGGGTAATCAGGTTGTCCCTCGTGAGGCTCACAGTTAATCCCCATTTTACAGATGAGGGACCTGAGGCCCAGTGAAGTGACTTGCCCACAGTCACACAGCTGACAAGTGGCAGAGCTGAGATTCGAACCCATGACCTCTGACTCCCAAGCCCGGGCTCTTGCCACTGAGCCACACTGCTTCTCTAATTGAGGCCTCTCCCTGCCCGTGTGACATCCTTCCTCCCTTCCCCCAGCCCATGTAGCCTCCCCATGCCCCTCAGCACACTCCCTCCATGCCAGTGGGTGTGGGTGGCTGCCCTCGGTGGGAAGGGGTAAAGTGAAAATAATAATAATAATAATGTTGGTATTTGTTCAGTGCTTACTATGTGCAGAGCACTGTTCTAAGCGCTGGGGTAGATACTGGGTCATCAGGTCGTCCCACATGAGGCTCACAGTCTTCATCCCCATTTTACAGATGAGGGAACGGAGGCACGGAGAAGTTAAGTGACTTGCCCACAGTCACACAGCTGACAAGGGGCAGATCTGGAATTCGAACCCATGACCTCCGACTCCCAAGCCCGGGCTCTTTCCACTGAGCCACGCCACTTCTCTGAAAAGATACCTTCTTAAGGGCAACGGGAGGGCGTGCACAGAGGGGCCGAAGCGGGAATTTAGGTGGGGGTGAATAGAGTGGGGAATGAGAGATTAATCAGGAAAGGCCTCCTGAAAGGGATGCGATTTCAGAAGGGTTTTGAAGATGGGCAGAACCGGCCGTCAAGGGGGAAGGCAGCGTGGCTCAGTGGAAAGAACATGGGCTTGGGAGTCAGAGGTCATGAGTTCGAGTCCCCGCTCTGCCACTTGTCAGCTGTGTGACTGTGGGCAAGTCACTTCACTTCTCTGTGCCTCAGTCACCTCATCTGTAAAATGGGGATTAACTGTGAGCCTCACATGGGACAACCTGATTACCCTGGATCTGCCCCAGCACTTGGAATAGTGCTCGGCATATAGTAAGCGCATAACAAATACCAACATTAATTAATTAAGGCAGAAAGTTGGACGGGAACAAGAGCTCAGCTGTTGGAGGGATGAAGAAGAAGGCCAAAGTGGGATTTGCCGTGAAAGGAACTAAGCAGGGGAATGTGGAAGCAGCGTGGCTTAGGGGAAAGAGCGTGGGCTTGGGAGTCGGAGGTCGTGGGTTCTGATCCCGACTCTGGGCAAGTCACTTGACTTCTCGGTGCCTCAGTTACCTCATCTGTAAAATGTGGATGAAGACTGTGACGTGGGACAACCTAATTACCTTCTGTCTACCCCAGCACTTAGAACAGCGCTCGGCACATAGTAGGCGCTTAACAAATACCATCATCATTATTATCTTTACGTGGTGGGGGGCAGGGGAGACTGCTGATTTCATCATCAGCGGTGTTTTCTGAGCGCCTGGGAGTGTAGTACAACAGAGTTGGCAGACATATTCCCTGCCCAAAAGGAGCTTCCAGGCTATTAGTGCCTTTAAAGTCCATGGGATGGGAAATTTTGCTCGCTGCTGAGCGGAATGAGCAAATGTTGGAAATATTAGAGGAGGCAGGAGACTTGTTTGTTAATTTTATGGTACTTGTTAAGCGCTTACTATGTGTCAAGCACTAGTGTAGCTATAAGTTAATAAGGTTGGACACAGTCCTGTCCCTTATGGGGGCTCACAGTCTTAAGTAGGAGGGAGAACAGGTGTGGGGAATTGGTCTGGGCAGCAGAGTGAAGTATGGACTGAAAGCAGGGAGGTCACTGAGGAGGTTGGTACAGTAATTTAGTTGGGAGATAAGTGCTTGGGCCAGTTTGGTTAATGAGGAAGGAATGGATGCGGGAAGTTTGGGGGAGAAAAAACTGACAAGGTTTGGCGACAGGATTGAATTTGGGGCCTGAAAGAGCGAGGATAATTCCAAAGTTAACAGGCTTGAGATGGGAGGTGGGGGTGTCGTCAACTGTGATGGGAAAGGTAGATGGAGAGAGAATTTGGGAAGCAACTTGAGTTCGGTTTCAGACACGTCGAGCTTGAGGTGTCAGTGGGCTATTAATGTACAGAAGTAGGAGGAGGTGCAAGATTTTTGAGAAAGAGGTTGGACCAGCAAGGTGGATTTGGGAGTCAGCCAAGTAAAAGTGATTGTTAAAGCTGTGGGAGTGAAGTAATAAACATCAAGGCCCAGTTGCAACATTGCAACACCAGACGCTGGAAGATGGAGACCACAGATTTGCGTGTCAGAAATCAAAACCATTTATCATAATAATAATGTTGGTATTTGTTAAACGCTTACTATGTGCAGAGCACTGTTCTAAGCGCTGAGGTAGACACAGGGGAATCAGGTTGTCCCACGGGGGGCTCACAGTCTTCATCCCCATTTGACAGATGAGGGAACTGAGGCTCAGAGAAGTGAAGTGACTTGCCCACAGTCAACTGACAAGTGGCAGATCTGGGATTCGAACTCATGACCTCTGACTCCAAAGCGCACACTTCAATCAGTCACTGGTGTTTAACACCTGTGTTTCCGGGGGCCGCTTTTATTACCCAAGCACCTTACATTACTTAGTTATTTACTCCTCACAATACCCCTGTGAGGTCGGGTTAGGGTTAGGTGTTTAGTGAGCTCTTACTGTACGCAGAACACTGTACCGAGTGCTTGGGAGAGTACAGTACAATAGAGATGTACCATGGCTTCGTGGAAAGAGTGTGGGCCTGCGAGGCAGAAGACTTGGGTTCTACTCCTGGCTCTGCCACTTGTCTGCTGTTGGACCACAGGCAAGTTACTGAACTTCTCTGGGCCTCAGTTTCCTCATCTGTAAAATGGAGATGAACTCCTACTCCCTCCTACTTAGAGTGTTAGCCCTATGCGAGACAGGGACTGGATCCCCCATGATTATCCTGTATCTACCTCAGTACTTAGTACAGTGCTTGGCACATTTATTTATTTAGGCCCACTGACTTCTCACAAGGCACTTACAGTCTAGCGTGGGGACAGACATTATTATGGCAATGAGCATCAGTGCTGTGGGACTGAGAATGGGGTTCTCAAGTTCCCTTCTAGTTCTTAAGGGATGTAAATCTTAGCGCCTAGATTCTCAAGTTCCCTTCTAGTTCTTAAGGGATGTAAATCCTAGTGCCTAGATCACAGGAGAAATAGGGGAAATAAGGGCTTAGTCAGGAAAGACCTTTGGAAGATATGGTTGTAGTTTGGGCTTGAAGGTGGGGAAAAAGATGGTCTATTAGATATAAATGGAAGGGAGGATGAAGGCAAGAGATTAGTGACAAAATGGATGGGATCCAGTTACAGTCAGTAGGTTGGTGCTGGAGGAGCAAAGTGTTCGAGTTGAGTCGTAGGCGATCGGCAAGGTAAGAGAGTAGGGGAGAACTGATTGAGTACCTTAAAGCTGAGGTTAGGCGCTTGATACGGAGGTGGACGGGCGACCATGGGAAGTTTTTGAGGAGTGGGGAGATGTGGACCGAATGAGTTTTTGAAAAATGAGCCCGGCAGCAGATGGTTAGAGCGAGGAGAGACTGGAAGCGGGGAGGTCAGCGAGGAGGCTGTTGAGAAGTCCAAGCAGGATACGATAAGCGCTTGGCTCGTCATGGTAGTTTGGGTGGAGAAGAAGGGGTGGATCCTGGAGACGTTGTGAAGATAGAACCGCCACGATTTCGTGACCCTCAGTTCGCACCCTTCGAAGGTGAAACTTTCCAAGGTATCTCGCCGGTCTCTACCCGCTGATTGAATAATATTAAAAAGTGCTTACAGTGTACAGAGCATTGTACAAAGTACTTGGGAGAATACAATGCAATAGGATCGGTGGACACGATCCCCGCCAGAAGGGGCTTACGGTCTAGAAGGGTTGATAGACCCTGAAATAAATTACAGATGGGTGAATGGCAGGGTGTAAGGATGTGTACATAAGTGATGTGAGGCTGAGGGTGCAGATTCAAGAGCATACATAGGTGACACAGGAGAGAAGGCGTAGGAGAAACGAGGGCTTCGTCGGGGAAGGCCTCTTGGAGGTGATGTAATTTTAGGAGGGCTTTGATTGTGGGGAGAGTGGTGGTCTGGCTTATACGGAGGGGGAGGGAGTTCCAGGGCAGAGGTAAAAAGTGAGCTAAGGGTCATCAGTGAGATAGATGAGATCGAGATACGGTGAGTTGGTTGGAATTAGAAGAACGGAGTATAACGGGCTGGGTTGTAGTGGGTGATGGGGTGAGGTAAGAGGGGGCGAGCTGATCGAGCGCTTTGAGCAGTTGGTGAGGAGTTTCTCTTTGATGTGGAGGTGGGTGGGCATCCCTGGAGCTTTTTCATGCCTTTCCCCTTAGTGGGAAACCCCTTCCCCCTCAAATCCTTTGAACATTCAGGAATAGGATCTCTTCACTCAGTGCCTTTTGGGTGGTATTTGCCTCCTGGCAGGAAGGATGGTCTGCGTGGTAGCAATTAGGAAGATCGCTTCTGGGTTCATTATGAAAGAGTCTTCAACTTGTTTCTGTTCATGTTACCTAGTGTTTCTGTTGAATGAAGAGAACTGACTTGGCAGTCTCTCTCTCTAAAGTCATGGCTTTGTTTTCTGGCCCACAGAAGAACATAGTTGTGGAAAACGATACGAAGAGCAGTAAAGATGGACTTACGGACCTTTACGTTCAGCACGCAATCCCTTTGCCGCAGAGGGATCTGCCGAAGAGTAGATGGGGTAAAATGATGGAAAAGAAAAGAGAGCAAAAGGAATCGAAAAATGAGAGTAAAAGGTACTGTCTGTTCGTTTGTTCATCCTATTACAGTTTGGGCCATGTAAATCACTCTAGTTTCACATTTATCCATCCACTCGGCAATAACTGGGACAAAAAATGCTACATTGAGTTTCATCATGAGTGGCAACGGTTTTTCTAGAATCTACCAACTAGCCCGAAAGCTCGTTGTGGGCAGGGAATGTCACTGTTTATTGTTGTATTGTACTTTCGTAAGCGCTTAGTACAGTCTTCTTCCCAGAGTAAGTGCTCACTAAATACGATTGAATGACTGAAAGCAGGTAGTCTAGGGGGTTTGTAGAACAGAGCCTTTACTTCTTGGAGGTGAAAAATTCCCTGAGGAAAAAAATTACAAAATCATTTTTAATCCAACTGGAGGGGCTTCATGTCTTTTAGAGAAAATTTCCTGTTAGGTTCCCTCAGGTGTAGTCACACCTCTGAATCACATTACATCACATTGTAGGAGCAGTGTGGCTTAGTGGAAAGAGCCCAGGCTTGGGAGTCAGAGGACGTGGGTTCTAATCCCAGCTCCACCACTTGTCAGCTGTGTGATTTTTGGGCAAATCACTTCACTTCACTTCTCTGTGCCTGTTACCTCATCTGTAAAATGGGGATTAAAATTGTGAGCCCCACGTGGGACAGCCTGATTACACTGTATCTACCCCAGTGCTTAGAACAGTGCTTGGCACATAGCACATAGTCATGGGTTTGAATCCCCGTTCTGCCGCTTGCCAGCTGTGTGACTGTGGGCAAGTCACTTCACTTCTCTGGGCCTCAGTTCCCCTGTAAAATGGGGATTAAGACTGAGCACCACATGGGACAACCTGATCACCTTGTATCCCCCCAGCACTTAGAACAGTGCTTTGCACATAGTAAGCGCTTAACAAATACCAACATTATTAGTAGGCACTTAACAAATGCTGTCATTATTATTAATCAAAACTGGAGAAGGAGCATGGCCTAGTGGTTAGAGCACAGACTTGGGGGTCAGAAGGTCCTGGGCTCTGCCACTTGTCTGCTGTGTGACCTTGGGCATGTCATTTACCTTCTCTGTGCCTCAGTTATCTCATCTGTACAATGGGAATTCCAGATCCACTTGGTCAGGTAAGCGAAAGGCCCCTGATGCTCAGTGGACAGTGTCTGTGGTTATTGCTGGCACATGCACGTTCATCTGGGAACCTCCAGTCCCTTCACCCTGAGTCCAGCCACAGGGAAGAGGGGGTTGGCTAGTAGAGCACGGGAATCTGGAGGCCTAGAGTAGAATTCCAGCTCTCCCTGGCCTGCCTTGTCACCGTCTGCAAAATGAGGGTGGGATCCCTGGTCACCGTATCAACCAGTGTCATTTATCGAGCACTTACTGTGTGCAGAGCACTGGACTGAGCACTTTGGGGGGATCAGTACAACAGAGCTGATAGATACGCTCCCTGCCAACAAAGGAACTTACAGTCTACAGGGTGAGACAGACATTGAGATAAAAAATGTATGGCTGTTTTCAGGTGTACCCAACCTTTTTAGATGGAGAACCTCTTGTAGGATAGGAACTGCGTCTCATCTGATTATCATGTATCAGCCCCATTGCTTAGCATGGTTCATGAATCAGTGTTTAAATAAATAATAATAATAATGTTGGTATTTGTTAAGTGCTTACTATGTGCAAAGCACTGTTCTAAGCACTGGAGGGACACAAGGTGATCAGGTTGTCCCTCATGGGGCTCACAGTCTTCATCCCCATTTTACAGATGAGGGAACTGAGGCCCAGAGAAGTGAAGTGACTTGCCCACAGTCACACAGCTGACAAGTGGCAGAGCCGGGATGAGAACCCATGACCTCTGACTCCCAAGCCCAGGCTCTTTCCACTGAGCCACGCTGCTTCTCCAATACTACAGCAACATAAAAAAAAAATGGAACACCCCACTCCTCCCCCACCACACCTTAGCAGTCATTCCTCAGTGCTGCCAGTTGGGCAAATATCAGCATCCCGAACGTTTACACTATTTAAATGTCTCAAAATTGGAGAAGAAAGAATAGGTGTAGAATATCATTTTTGGAGGGGTGGGATATTGGCAACCCATTGCAAATCCAGAGGCCTTACTACAGGGTAGAATTTTGATGAAAAATAATCAAAATTATTATTATGGTATTTGTTCAGCATTAAGCCCTGGGACAGATACACGACAATTACCTGCCCCATGAGGCTAGTCATAGTCTAAGTAGGAGGGAGAACAGGTTTTGAATCTCCATTTTTCCAATAAAGCAACTGAGATCCAGAGAAGTTAAGTGACTTGCCCGAGATCACACAGCACAGAATTGGCGGAGCTGGAATTAAATCCCAGCTCTTCTGACTCCCTTTGTAAGTGAGACTGAGCACCTTATGCTCAAGGGAGTCTTGTGCCTGTGGCCAAAGTGTTGGGCCTAACCTCTGTAACCTGGGACGTCGGAGGGAAGAGGCGATGGGGCCCGGTGGCTGACCTGGGGTCTCCACCCCACCCCTTTCTGCTCAGCCATAGCCCTGACTGCCAGAGGTGCCCCAGAGTGGGTGGGGGTCCTTACTAGGAATATCCTCCACGGCCGGGGCATCTTCCCCTGAGCCTTGGGGGTCTCCGACTGATCCCTCCCCTTTCCCAACAGCCCAGGAAGTGGGAAGGGCAGCGGGGATGTTGGGAAAGCTTCTACTCTCCCCTCTCTCAGCTGCATCCTCAACAGCTGACTCGCTTGCCCTGCTTGGTTCCCCTCCCCCTCCATGTCTTCTGCCACTGTTTTCAGGACCCAGTTTGTTCATGAGTATTTTTAGTAGTAATAATAATAATAGTGGTATTTGTTAAATGCTCGCTCTGTGCCAACCACTGTTCGAAGCACTGGGGTAGATAGGAGGCAGTCAGGTCAGACATAGTCCCTGTCCCACATGGGGCTCACAGTATTAATCCCCATTTTGCAGATGGGGGAACTGAGGTACAGAGAAATTGTGACATGCCCAAGGTCACACAGCAGACATGTGGCGGAGCATCCTCTGACTTCCAGGCTCATGCTCTTTAGCTGAGCATCAAGGAAACAGCATTGCCTTTACCCCATATTCAGTAAACTGCACCTAGCACTGGGTAGTTTTAGAAAATTACTTCTTAGGAACCCCTGAATCTTTGGAAAAATAATAGTTCAGGTTTTTCAAACCTTTTTTTAAAGAAACGAACTGCAACCCAACTCTCCTGCCCCATGTATATTTTAAGCCCTGAGCCTACAGAAGGAATGGTTGATTCTTTATTTCCATCTGTTTTACCCCAGATTAACCACCAGCAGAGTTGGGCTTATATTTGACTTGTCAAATTGGGTCTTCTCAAGTTGGTCCACCACAGTTAGCAGAAGGGTATAAGGTGCTGTATTTGGTGGTTTCTCAGGCTCAGAGTGAGGATTTTTCATAGGTTTGAAGCTAGTACAACTAGTTTTCTATGCCTGTTTTAATTTGTGCTGGCTCTGCTTGGGCTTCTGTGCTGGACAGGTGTTTTAGCTATTTCAATGAAACAACTCCCTATCCGGGATGCAATTTTTCAGGTGTTCATCCATTTGCCTGTTGCATGACCTTGGACAAGTCACTTGTCTGTGCTCCAGTTTCTTTATCTGTGAGATGGGAATTCAGTGCCTGTTTCTCCCGGCCCCATGGGGGACAGGGACTGTGTCTAATAATAATGATGATGGTATTTGTTAAGCGCTACTATGGGTCAGGCTCTGTTCTGAGCGCTGGGGCAGATATGGGCTGATCAGGTCGGACACAACCTGATTGTCTTGTGGCTAGTCCAGCGCTTGGCACATAGTAGGTGCTTAACCACTACTGAAATAATACGCTATATCAGGGACTGTAAGGAGAATAATACTCATTATCTCGTTCCTTTCAGCGACGTGGCAGTGGGAGGCCTGCGGAAGCGACCTCTCATCGTCTTCGATGGAAGCTCAACCAGTACAAGCATTAAAGTGAAAAAGACAGAGAACGGGGCCAACGATCGCCTGAAGCCTCCACCTTCGACGCACACCACCAGCCACCCCCTCCGCAAGCTCTCTCATCCCTCGTCACCTTCCGTTTCGCCCTCCGTCTTACCTACGGACGTTAAAGTGCCAACCCCAAACGGCAGCGAACAGAACCACGACGTAGGGACTGGAAGGAGTTCGCTGGCTAATGTGAAATCCCCTCCATCGTCTCCGGTCGGCAGCCCTGCCGTCGTGAAATTGAAGAGGGCCGCTCCCAAAGAAGAAGTAGAGTCAGTGGTACGTGCGAGAGGAGCTCTGGCCGGGCCAGGGTGGGGTCCCTGAAGGGACGAGGGCAGGAGAAAAGGCACCCCTGGTTCCCTTTGCGTCACTTTTTATCTCTTCATTTTTCCCATCACGCTTTCACAAGGGCCTCCTGTTAAACTTTGTGTTTAGTGTCTCTTTTGTCAGTGTGACTAACTCAGAAGTTTCCAGTTTCCTTTAAAATGGAACACCATGCGAAAAGTTACAGAAAACTTGCTCTCTAGACCTCCCTCTTTTTTGCACAGATTTTTTGTTCTGCCTGGAGTTGTACCTACTTGGATATTTTGGTTTTAATATCCAGAGTTCCTAGTGCTGGATGTCTAGATTTATGAGGTGTGAGTTCTGGGTTTCAGCTGTCCTTTGGCTCCTCAAAATGTAACCCACTTGTAATTACATTGTGATCACTAATATTTGTTGATCACCTTCTTTGGGCAAGTACTAGGTGCTTGGTATTAATGCCAAAATGTGGAAATTGACAGTCTCTTCCTTCAAGTGGTTTCCAATCCAGAGCGAGAACAAACATACTAAAATCTAACTTAAAAATATGTCTCTGGTCCAGGTACAGCAGTATTTCTCCCAACCTAAATACACCCAATTCTCCTATAAAGAACCCCAAGTGAAGGAATGTTCACTTGGAGGCTTCCCACCCCCACCCCCACACCGCCCCATGAGCAAATCTACATACCTACATGCAAGCATTTCTTCCGACACCACATCGTGCTGTATCTAGACAGATGTGCTCCATGGTCACATATTCCTTAAATCTGCCGTGGCGGATTTTTTTTTCCACAGTGAGTAAGAATGCATGTATTTCAGTAGGACCGAGTGTATTTTGAAAGTTCCTGCTCCCTCTGTCACCCACCTCTTCTCCAGTCATAGGGCTGGGCTGTTGGGATGACTCTGAGGCTATTAGCCCCCCATATGGCCCAGTCCTGAAGGCAAAGAGGTCAAGCTGCACACCATTCCTCATTCACTCTCTAGCCTGGCTATATTTAGAGTGGGTGTATGAGGAACAGCTTGGGGTAGTGGGAAGGGCACGGGCCTGGGAGCCAGAAGCTCATGGGTTCATTCATTCATTCGTATATATTCTGCGCTTACTGTGTGCAGAGAACTGTACTAAGCACTTGGAAAGTACAATTCAGCAACAGGTAGAGACAGTCCCTGCCCACAGCAGGCTCACAGTTTAGAAGTGGGGAGACAGCATCAAAACAAGTAAACAGGCATCAATAGCATCAATTAAAATAAAGAGAATTATAGATATATACACATCATTAATAGAATATATAGAATTATAAATATGTAACGCACACAAGTGCTGTGGGGCGGGGAGGGGGCACTCCGCCACTTGTCTGCTGCATGTCATTTAATCTAAAATGTTAGTTTAAATAATAGGACATTAATCTAAAATATTTGTCCAGAGACCAAAGTTTGAGGACTGGATGACTAATAAGTTTCTGCCTTCCAATTTACCTTTTTTTCTCAAATGGTATTTAAGTGCTTAGTATGTGCCAAGCAGTGTACTAAGCACTGGGTTAGATAGAAGCTAATCAGGGTGGGTGTGGTCCCTGTCCCACATGGGCCTCACAGTCTCAATCCCCAAGTTGTGGGCAGGGAATGTGTCTACCAACTCTGTTCTGTTGTACTCTCCCAAGTGCTTAGTACAGTGCTTTGCACACACTAAGCGCTCAATAAATACAAGTGATCGATTAATTTTACATATAGGTAACTGAAACCCAGAGAAGTGAAGTGACTCTCCCGAGATCACACAACGGACAAGTGGCAGAGCCGGGGTTAGAAACCATAGAACACAGCTCCTCTGACTCCCAGGCCCGTTATCTTTCCCCCTAGGCCACAGAACCGTGTCTGTCTACAGTACTGCTCCCTCCCAGCTGCCTAGTACAGTGCTTAGCACGCAGTAAGCACTCAATAAGTACCATCAACTGATTGAGATTGTTTGCTTTCAGGCCCTTGGCCTTTACTGAAGCTCTCCTGGGTGCTTACCACTTTTCCCATTGATAAGAGTTTCTGGCCAGCTTCTCCCTTTAGAAGAGTCAATCCACATACTAACTCTGTCATACTGGTCTCTCCCAAGCACACAGTGCTCTGTACACAGTAAGCGCTCCATAAATACGATTGATTTCTTTCTTTTAAATGGAAGGAAACGGTGCTTTTCTGAAAAAGGAGCTTTCCTTGTTGGTGTGCCTATGGAAGCTCATTTTCATATGATAATAATCATTCTTAAAATTCTTGTAGATAAATGCTTACTATGTGCCAAGTACTCTTCTAATTGCTGGAGTAGATACAAGATAATCAGGTTGGATACCGTCCCTGTCCCACATGGAGTTCACAGTCTCGATCCCCCTTTTACCGATGAAGTAACTGAGTCACAGAGAAGTGAAGAGACTTGCCCAGAATCACACAGCAGACATGTGGCAGAGCTGGGATTCGAACCCATGTCCTCTGACTCCCAGGCCCAGGCTCTTTCCACTAATCCACACTGCTTCTTGTATCCCTTGCACCTTCGGTTAGAGGTGTTGGGCCTCTGTTTCATTTTGTTTGGGAGTTGGCATGCCTGAAAACAGCAGTGGCTGAAAAGTGCGGCTTCTTCTGGTACAAGACCAGATGCGTGGGGGGAAGCTGTGAGTTCAGTTACTCCATCAATGATATTTAGTGAACGTCTACTGTCCAGATTTTAGGTACGAGGGTCGCCTTCTGCTAATACAGTTGTCGTCTTACGCTTTCGAATCGTATCCAACCCATAGTGACGCCAAGGACACATCTCTCCCAGAATGTTCCACCTCCATAGAGTTTTCTTGGTAAAAATGCGGAAGTAGTTTACCGTTGCCACCTTCTGCGTGGTAAATTTGAGTCTCTGCCCTCGACTCTCTCCTGTGCCGCTGCTGCCCAGCACAGGTGAGTTTTGACTTGTAGCAGATCGCCTTCCACTCGCTAGCCACTGCCCAAGCTAGGAGTGGAAATGGCTCTGCTTGACTCTCCCTCCCATAGTTGACCCTGGTAGAGTACTGGAAACTCTCCCGGTGCGACCCCGAGAGGAGGCTAATACAGTACATTCCGTTGTTTTAGAGAAGCAGTGTGGCCTAGGGGAAAGAGCATGAGCCTGGGAGTCAGAGGACCTGGGTTCTAATGCTGGCTCTGCCAGTCTTCTGCTGGGGGAAAGAGCATGAGCCTGGGAGTCAGAGGACCTGGGTTGTAATGCTGGTTCCGCCAGTCTTCTGCTGGGGGTGTCCTTGGGCAAGTCAGTTAACTTCTCTATGCTTCAGGGAGTTTATCTGTAAAATGGGGATTAAGACTGGGGGCCCTATTTGGGACAGGGACTGTGTCCAACCGGATTATCTACCTCAGTGCACAGTTCAGTGTCTGGCACATAGTGAGCTCTTAAGAAATACGATGGAAAAGCCCAGAAAACATGCTTTATAGCATTTCGGCTGGAATGGGCAGTAGAATTAGGGAGCATTTCTCTGACTGTTATATCTATAATTCTGTTTATATTTATGCTCTTGATGCCTGTCTACTTGTTTTGTCTGTCTCCCCGCTTTTAGACTGTGAGCCCATTGTGGGGTAGGGATTGTTGCCGAATTGAACCCTCCAAGCGCTTAGTACAGTGCTCCGCACACAGTAAACGCTCAGTAAATACGATTAAATGAATGAATGAAAGCGCAGGTACGTCTGGTTACAGCAAGGCATGGTGTCAGGAGGAGCAGCTGTATGTGTGCGCAGCGTTGGACACGGTGAGCGCTGTGCCAGTTTTCCTTTACACCAAGTTAAATGAAGGCATCACACAATCTCCACCGTATTAGGAGATCGGGATCAACGGGTTCCCAGCATTCCAGAACAGTTTTCCCCACCAGGCGGCGGGAGAGAGCTGCAGTAAATATGGAATTCTGGAGCATTCTGCTCTTGGAATGTGACTGACTCTCTCCTGTGACTCCCTTCTTTTCCAGAATGACCTGAAGCCCACGGAAGCCAAGAGGAAGATTCAACATGTCACGTGGCCCTAAACGAGTGGGCTTCCGGGAATGTAAATATACTCTGTAGCAGTAGGTTTCAGAAGGAATAGGTCAGGTTTTATTGACCGCAGAAAATACCACATTTGCAGGGATAGAGTGCCGTGAATTTTCCTCAGAGGTTTAAAACAACCTTGCGGATAAGTACGAAGAAATATAACAGTCCATAACTCTCTTTTAACCAGCCTGCCTTGTTCACCGGTAGTAAATAAGATAAGATTGGTGTTCTCTTTATTACTCACCTAAAAATAATACATAACTAATGACTTTCAGTTAGTAGCCCCTGCACATCTGTCATAAAGCCTCCTCATATTCTTCAGCGAGCATCCATTTTAACATTCCCTCAAGGGAGCCACCCATATCCATTACAGCATCCAACAGGCAAGTCAAAAGTTAATCGGGCCCCCGTCCCCTGACTTGATTGCCTCAGTTGTTCCGGTCACCCCTTCGCTCAGCTCGTTTTTCTTGGCTTTTGCCAAAGTCGGTCCCTTCTCGCCTCCCTCAACCAGGAAGAACAGATTTGAAAAGCTTTCCAGCACCCAATCGCATACTTCCGAGACTATTGGACAGCGAAAGCTTGTTCTAAACAAGCTCCCGAGACTCGCTTTATGGCGATTTAGTTAGAAATAAGGTTTCTGAGAGCATTCTGGAACTTTTTCTTTCCAGTAAATTGTTCACTTCTGTGGCATTCACAAAAATGAGGTTGTCAACAGTCACATCCGGCCGAAGCTTGGAAATCGTTTTGGAAACAGTGTCTTGGAATTTTCACTCTTCTCCCTTTTTTCCCCTGCTTAATTTGGTGGACTTTTTCCCACAGGGTATAGTCAGAATGAAAAAATACAGGGGTGCAGAATAATGCGTTTTTTTCCTCAGAATAAGAGCAAATAACACAAGAGCGAATATCAGAATTGATAATAAGGAGAATAGATGAGCAGCACCACTGGAAAATCAGATGCCAATAAGATCTTGTTTCTTCTATAGCCCCCCATGGGGGTGATTCTATCACTGAAGGAGTTGCTGGTGGTAGTACAGACCCCCGTCTCTGTGATCCGGATGATAATATAAACCCATGAGCCGTGCCAGTCCTGGGTCGGATCCCAGCGGTCCATTCAGCCCAGGATTCCGTCTCCAACAGTGGCAACAGGATGTTGGAGGAACCATGTGGTAATTGCCCTCTTGAAAAATGACCATACTTGTCTAATTTCCTCCACCAAATAACCCCCTCACTCCCCTCTCCCTCTTTGTAGACCCCCTCCATCCCCAAATTTTGAAGGAAAGAAAGTATTTTTGTAAGCAGTGATAGACGTGCACCCCAAGGAAGGAAGACGAGAGGGGTCAGAGTGAACTAATGCCATGGAATTAGGCTCATCCATAGGGGAAGGGGTTTTTTTTGGTTTATTGAGGGTTTTTTTGTTTATTGAAAGGTTTTTTGTTTTTTCTTTAATGTGCACATTTGTGGTGGGAGTAGAAAGGACCAGAGTGTGAAAAACCCATAAAGTCAAGATCGAGGCAGGCAGGAGATGGGGAGTTTATTATTTAAAACTGCACTCAGAGAGGAAGGAGGGCGGTATTATTGGAGTTCCTTGTAGGCAAGGAAAAGGTCTTTCAACTCTGTTGTAGTGTACTCCCCCAAGTGCTTAGTGCAGTGTTCTGCACCCAGTAACAGCTCAGTAAATGCCACTGATTGATTCATTGTATGCAGTACTTTTCAGAGTGCAGTAGAGGAGAGGCAGTCTCCCCTCCTTACCTCTTTTTTTTTTTTTTTACTCTATATTTTACTGCTCCCTCTATTGTAAGACTTAATTCCCTGTGAAGTAGCCCTCCCTTTGTTTGGGAGATGCCAAAATTCTATAAAAAAAGTGGGGCAATTAGTGACTAAATATGGTTTTAGAGAATTTATAATCACCCATCACCTTCATTTTTCGTTGCTGTGGGGAGGTTTTTTTCCCCCCAAGCTTCCCATGGTGACTTGCATTTCCACGCCTGATCTTGGGTCTCACCCTTTGAGTCTTCTGCTTGGTAGAATTCACTTTCAACTCAAAGTTGGCTTTTCCAAATTTTGTAGAGAAGCTTCTTTCTCTGCTATATCCGAGGTGGGTGGCTCTTAAGAAGTCTTGTAAAATATTTAACGAGTAGCTTGGCAGGTAAGTGCAAGCCCCTAACCCACTTTCATTTTTCTTTTAAAGTCGATTTGTCTTCCAGATTGTGGGGGGGGTGACGAAATGTCCGTATGATCGCCTTCGGATTTTTAAAAAATGGCATCTGAGGGTGACGGTGGACGCTGAGGCTGCTGGATGTACCCCGGGGCAAGAAGGGTCTTTTTTCAAACAGTCCAAGGCAGAGGAAGCAGGGAAGCAGGCACTGCGGTTTAGGCCACTTACCCACGTGCTACTCCGGCATCTGGCGGTGTTCTGTTTTAAACTGCAGGCCTGGCCATTACCATGACCAAGTGGTTGAGAAGTGGAGGTTCTGCTCTGCCCCTATCAGATATTGGGACCGGGTACCTCAAACTGCAAGGAAATGGCCAAAGAACTGCTTGTCGTCCCATCCCCCATTGCCTGCCTCCCTCCAAACGGCACTGCTACCAACTGGGTTCAGTTCCTGGTCCATTCGGTAATCAACAGTCTCGAAGACGGGCCGTGAATATCTGAAAGGTGATATCTGGCTTTCAAGGATCTGTTGCAACCCTAGACATTTAGGGATCCTGAGATTGGCAGTGAGCTCAGAGAGAAGGATACGTTATATTTTGTGTGCCGTAGACCTGCTCCTCTCAGCTGCATTGTTCTCTTGGCCATTTCAGTGAAAGTTAGCCCGCCGGCAGTTCTTGGCCGGGAAAAACATTTTTCTATTGCTTTTATTATTCAAAATGAAATTCATTTTTTATTCGTGTATTTAACATGCAGATTAAGTTGGTAATAAACAGCTGAACTGTGTAACAAAACTTTGCTTCACATTGAAGTTGCTGTTATGGTCATTCGAAGGTAAATGCTCAACTGGGAGCTCATTGATGAACTCTTTATGTGTATTTTTTGTTCCTGATTGAATCTTAGTGGTGAAGTCAAAATGGAAATGCGTGTCATGCCCTTCTCTTCATAAACTGAACACAAGACACTCACCACATCTTACCACTTTTGCCTGCTGTTTCTCTTGAAGTCAATAGAGAACTTTTTCTCCTGAGGGTACCTATAAAAGGACAGAGTGAGGGAGAAAAGTGAAGAGGGAAGTCACGTCTGGAACCTCTCTGCAGTGTGCTTTCACCTCTCCTTGTGATGGCTGAAACAAGCTCCAAAACAATTTGGTTTAGGCCTCCAGCTCTTTTTTTTCCCCCCAGTAGCCAGTTTTATCGGGTCTCACTGCTAAACCCTGTGGGCCATTATGAGGCAGATCCTCCCAGTTTCTAGCCATCCCTGGGTTATTGGTAGATAAAAGGCCTTGGCTTGGACTAGTGCTCAGGACTGTCAGAGGAGGACAGAAGCCCCCTTTCCCCTCCTACCTCAAAGCTGAAAGTCCCATCCTTCTCCTAGGGAGGAAAACCCTGGCTCAGCTCATGTTGCCCCACCTCCCCCCCACCCGCCTCCTTTAAGCCCCCGGCAACCATTTAGTAAATTCCAGTTTCATTGCATAAATTTCCGTCATGGCCTGAAACTGTTAACCTGTATCGTCTGTGGCCCCAAATTTATGAGAGCTTAGGCTTGGGAAAATCTGGCTCATTGAGGAGTTCCAACAAGATGATGTGATTGTCACTACTTGAGCTTTTCATCATTGAACTTCCTTTTTGCACTAACTTTTTCCTTGACTTAAGCGCCAGAAGGTAGCATGGACAGGTGGTCTGAAAATTTGTTCAGAAACGACCTATTTGGAAGTTACATGAAGTGAAAGTATCAGACAGTAGATTGTAGAGAGAGATGTCCCAAAGAGCTTCCCTGTTCACAACTGTGGAGTTCAGTTTATTTTAGATGCTGTAAAAAGTGGTTGGGTTATTCTTTCTTATTTTTCAGTGTGCTCTTTTAACCCTTGCACAGGTTTTGTACAGCAAAGTTTAACACTGTAATGTACATTTTTGTATGTAAAGAGCTGTCTTTTAAGTAGCCATATCCTTATTTAAATAAAATGAACAAAAATAATCTTGGGGACAGATTTATTTGAAGAGCAGTTGCTAGAGCGACATGAATAACTACTTGGAATATCCCCTTTATTTAAGATGCTCGGAAGTGTTTCTTTTCATCTAGTTTAATACATTTACACCTCAATATCTAAAAGTGGTTTTTGTCCCACTTCTTTGGAAGGTTTCTACCTTGGGATAGTCCTAGGAGACACTAAAGCTGCCAGTGTTCTATGTATCCTGAAAGATTATAACTGAGCATATAGGAGTGTTTCATTTGCCTACATAAAAAAGTGAAAATCTCTTGGTATACTAGTTCAATTTGAGACATTGCTGTATTCTCTTGATCACTTTATTACTGAAACTTGATTATTTTAGTTTGGTATAAAGCCTAAAAAACATGGACAATGTGATTCCTTTGGGATTCTTTTCATTTTCTTCTTTAACAATTCAAGTTTTCCCCCGCAGATTTTACACTCTGCTAATTTGTGAAGGCCTTTGTGGGTTACTAAAGGAGATTTAAAAATTCCTCATTTTACTTGTGGTTCCCGATAGGCATATATTGCAGAGATTCATCTTACCTCCGCGGCATATCATCTTTGTCAAATACCATCTCTTCCCCTGCTCTCCCACTCCCCAACTGTGGGTCTCCTTTGGAACTCAGTTTACACTCACTTCCCTGGGGAGTTGATCCACTCTTGCAGATTCAACTACGACCTCTCTGTGATGACTCCCAAATCTGTCCTGTTAACCCTGGACCCTCTCTGCCACCTTGTATTTCCTCCTGCCTTCATTCAGTCATATTTATTGAGCACTTACTGTGTGCAACACACTGTACTAAGAGCTTGGAAAGTACAGTTCAACAAGAGGCATTCCCTGCCCAAATTGGGGTTTACAGTCTAGAAGAGGGGAGACAGACATTAAAACAAGTAAGCAGGCATTGATATAAATAGAATTACAGATCTATACATATCAAAAACAAGTCAACAGGCATTAATATAAAGGATATCTCTGGCTGTCCATCCACCTCCTCAAGCTCATATGTCCAAAACTGAACTCATCTTTTCCCGCAAGTCCTTTCCTCCATCTAATTTCCTCATTGCTTTGCTTTTGAACACTTTGATACCCCTCTGTGACACAGCACTTTTGTACAAATCCTAGTACTCTTGCACTTCCCGTTTGTAACTTATTTTAAAGTCTGTATTTCTCTCCACTGGATTGTAAGTTTCTTGGGGACTGAGATCATGTCTACCAACTCTATTATATTGTACTCTTCTTTGCCTGTTTACTTGTTTTGATCTCTGTCTCCCCGCTCCTAGACCTCGAGCCCATTGTGGGCAGGGATTGTCTCTGTTTCTGAATTGTACTTTCCAAGCACCTAGTACAGTGCTCTGCACAGAGTAAGCACTCAATAAATACAGTTGAATGAATACTCTTCCTAGATTGTAAGCTCCTACCAACTCTATTACATTGTTCTCTCCCAAGTGCTTAGGGCAGTGGGTTGTACTCAGTAAGGGGTCAGGTAGTCAGTGGTACTTGTTGAGTGCTTACTAATAATAATAATAATAATGTTGGTATTTGTTAAGCGCTTACTATGTGCCTAGCACTGTTCTAAGCGCTGGGGTAGAGACAGGGGAATCAGGATGTCCCATGTGGGGCTCACACTCTTAATCCCCATTTTACAGATGAGGTAACTGAGGCACAGAGAAGTTAAGTGACTTGCCCACAGTCACACAGCTGACAAGTGGCAGAGCTGGGATTCAAACTCATGACCTCTGACTCCAAAGCCCGGGTTCTTTCCACTGAGCCACGCTGCCTCTTCTTACTATGTGCAGAGCCCTGTAATAAGTGCTTGGGAGAGTACAGTACAACAATTGTACGCATGTTCCCTGCCTGCTGGGGGTTTACGGTCTTGAGGGGTAAATATCATTGATTGATTACAGCACCCTAATCCTCCCTCATCTCAAACCTGGAATTGTAGCTATGTCTTTGACCCCTACCTCTCTTTCAAGCCCAAATTCAGTCTGTCACCAAATCCTGTCGGTTCTCCTTTAACATTTCCAGAAACTTCCCCTTCTTCTTCCAAAAGGCCCCCACTCCGGTCCAGGCAATTGTCCTGGCTTGACTACTGTGGCCATCCTCCTTGCCTCCAGGCTCTCTCCCTAGTCTACACTTCACTGTTGTCAGGATCACTTTTTGAAAACATAATAATAATGATAATAATAATGTTGGTATTTGTTAAGCGCTTACTATGTGCCGAGCACTGTTCTAAGCGCTGGGGTAGACACAGGGGAATCAGGTTGTCCCACGTGGGGCTCACAGTCTTCATCCCCATTTTACAGATGAGGGAACTGAGGCACAGAGAAGTTAAGTGACTTGCCCACAGTCACACAGCCGACAAGTGGCAGAGCTGGGATTCGAACTCATGAGCCCTGACTCCAAAGCCCATGCTCTTTCCACTGAGCCACGCTGCTTCTCAACATTCTGTACACATCTTCCCCCTTCTCAAAAACCTCCATCGGTTTTCATTCCTGTCACGCGGAAACTTCTGACCCATAAATCACTCTTTTTTTGAGTGCTTACTGTGTTGTGCAGAGCACTGTACTAAGCTCTGGGATGAAATGATTCAATCGATATTTCTTAGGCGTTCACTATGTGTAGAGCATGGTACAAAGCGCTTGGGAGAGTGCAATTCAAAAGAATTAGCAAACAGATTCCGTGCCTATAACGAGTTTACCATCTAGAGGGGGAGACAGAGATTACTATGAATAAGCTTGAGACTGTCAACTTCCAAAACAAGTCGTGCTTGGAAAAGAGGATGATTTGGAAATAACCTTTAAACTCTTAAGTCTGTAAAAGCCAAAGCATTCCAAAGATTGTACGCCTCTCCACAGTGCCGCAGAACCAGAACATTCTTGTCCTTTTAAAAGAACATGAGGGGTAATTACCAGCCCAAATTGCTTCTTGAGGAGGCCCCCTAGTAACAGATTACTTCCATCTGGGACACTTAACTGAGTCTGCACTTCTCCCGTAGCTCCCTTTTATGTTTATGATAAATACAGGGTTTTCCTGCCATTCACTTCCACCACCGGCCGCCTTCTGTAGCAGATGTGTATGGGGTAATGCCTCACAGAATAAGCATTTCTTCAGGAAAATATCCGACGGTGTTAGGATTCACAGTAGTTCCAGGACAGTTCGTTTTAGCAGATATGTGTAATGCATGCCGATAGAAAAACCAGATTTTGATTCAATACTCAGGTGAGGTCATATTTTGTAGTTTTTCCCCAAACTGGGGCAAGACAAACCCATCTCAGATGCTCAGGGCTGGTCTCAGGCACCTAGAGGCATGTACCCCTCGCTTTTTATGAGCGCTGTCCCGGGGAAGCCTGGACTCCTGCCCGATTGCACACATCAGGCTTTTCACCCATCCTTGCACCTCTTAGACTGAAGCTGCTTGAAAGGCAAGACCCAGGAATGTTCCGCTTTCTGATGGCAACAGTCAGCAAGACCAGCTGACCGCAAATCTTGAAAGAAAATTGGTTAGAATGAGCAGCAATATCAATGACTGCATCCTCAAGGTAGGTTTGAGGGCAGGCCTATGGGTTCAAGCTCACAGCAGTCCAAAATAAGATGACAGAAACAGCATTTGATCGAAAAGAGGCCGCTGCCGGGTCTACCTTGAAGATACTGGTGGCTTCGTTTTTCCCAAATGAATGATAATTATGGAATTTGTTAAGCCCTTACTTTGTGCCAAACACTGTACTGAGCATTGGGGTACTGAAGTATATGCAGATTGGAAACAGCTCCTGTCCTACCTGGCTTAAAATAAAAGAGATCAGGTCGTGACTCCATTTTACAGATGAGGAAACTGAGGCAGAGAGGTTGTGACTCACCCAAGGTCACACAGCAAGGAAGTGTGATGAGAAGCAGTGTGGCCTAGTGGATAGAACATAGGCCTGAGGGTCAGAAGGACCTGGATTCTAACTCCGGTTCCACCACTTGTGAGCTGGGTGACCTTGGGCAAGTCACTTCTCTACACCTCAGTTACCTCAAATCGAGATTAAGACTGAGCTTCACGTGGGACGGACTGTGTCGAACCTAATCAGCTTTCTATGTACCCCAGTGCTTAGAACAGTGCTTGGCACATAGCAAGCATTTAACAAATGCCACAATTACTACTAGTACAGTTCCTGGCACGAGCACGGGCTTGGGAGTTAGATGTCAGGGGTTCTAATGGCGCCTCCGCCACTTGTCTGCTGAGTGATCCTGGGCAAGTCACTCAACTTCTCTGTGCCTCAGTTGCCTCATCCGTAAAATGGGGATTAAGATTGTGAGCCCCACATGGGACAACCTGATTACCTTGTATCTACCCTAGCGCTTAGAACAGTGCTTGGGTACATAGTAAGCGCTTAAATACCATCATTATTATTATTATTAATAACCAATACCATGAGAAAAAAATGGCAGAGCTGGACTAAGAACCCAGGTC
Organism: Ornithorhynchus anatinus; assembly: GCF_004115215.2. Classification (NCBI taxonomy): domain Eukaryota; kingdom Metazoa; phylum Chordata; class Mammalia; order Monotremata; family Ornithorhynchidae; genus Ornithorhynchus; species Ornithorhynchus anatinus. The sequence goes on along the minus strand of NC_041729.1, from coordinate 108,832,859 downwards.
CTCTGGCTCCTAGGTGTGTGCTTTTTTCACCAGATCCCCCTACCCAAAATTTGATCGAAAAAGAGCACTGTCGGGTTTACCTTGAAGAAACCAATGGCTGTGTTTTTCCAAATTAATAATAATAAAAAAAAATTCAGCCTGAACAGTAGTGATGAGTGATGGCAGGGGTTAGCAAACAAAAGATAAGGAATCTCTGCCTGTAACGATGGAAAGGGCCTTTGTTTCAGAAGTAAAGGGTCTTTGTCCATATCATGGATGATCTGCAGATAGACAGAACAGACTCTGTTCTTGCGCCACAGTTTCTGGAAAACAACAGCAACCATCAAAGGGAGACATAGTTGGGTGTGACATTTTTATTTTATTGAAAAATAAAAGGTGTGATGCAATGGCAATGACTACTGACACAGTTATTCTGAATTGGCAGTTCACCCACTGACTTCCCCAGATCATGCAATAAAGACGAGTTGGTTACACAACACTCACCTTTAATGATTAATTATCATTCCACACACTTATCGTCCATGGCACAAGGTTTGATTATTGGTAAATTACGTCACATGACCTTGCTCTACACGTTACATCACATGTAATTACACCGTCGGTGAACGCCGAATCTCCATATATATGGTTTAACCTCACATAGGCTAGAAAGATTTTAACGTAATCTTGTTTTAGCTCTCGTCTGATATCTGAGCCATTTTTCTCAACTATTAAGTGAAGAAAACAGAGTATAATATCCAAAATATTCTCCCTATTCTTATCTGGATTCATGATAATTCAACAACCACTTCCTCACCTTGAGATTGTAAAAGTGTTTGCTAATTCTTAGACTTGGCTGGCCTGAGACAGAGAGAGAGAGAAAGGTTAACAGGTGTGAATCCCACTGAAAACACAAGAGAAAAGTCTTCACGTGGCCCATTAAAGCTAGTACGTGACATCACCTACTTCAGAAAACGGCTATACGTATTACAAGCACGGCTTTCTCTGTCAAGAATCTCAGATATCCTTTCCACACTCCGGACAAAGGATGTCATCCCTCTCTGTGAGGAAGCCACGCCCCACCAGTGACAGAGAGCACTTCTTACAGTTAAAGCAATCGTTGTGCCATTGCCGCTCCTCGAAAGAGATGTATTTGGTTCCGCCCAGGCCTACAGAAAACACAAAATCAGTCATTCAGGCAATCGTATTTATTGAACGGTTACTGTGTGCAGAGCACCGTACTAAGCACTTGGGAGAGTGCAAAAACGGACACGTTCCCTGCTCACAATGAGCTTACAGTCTAGAGGGGGAGACGGGCAGTCCGGGCTTGGGAGTCAGAGGTCATGAGTTTGAAACCCGGCTGTGCCACTTAGCTGTGTGACTGTGGGCAAGTCACTTCACTTCTCTGTGCCTCAGTTACCTCATCTGTAAAATGGGGATTAAGACTGTGAGCCTCACGTGGGACAACCTGATTACCCTGTATCTACCCCAGCGCGTAGAAGCAGCGTGGCTCAGTGGAAAGAGCACGGGCTTTGGAGTCAGAGGTCATGGGTTCGAATCCCGGCTCCGCCACTTGTCAGCTGTGTGACTGTGGGCAAGTCACTTCACTTCTCTGTGCCTCAGTTACCTCATCTGTAAAATGGGGATTAAGACTGTGAGCCCTACGTGGGACAACCTGATTCCCTTGTGTCTACCCCAGCGCTTAGAACAGTGCTCTGCACATAGTAAGTGCTTAACAAATACCAACATTATTATTACAAATAAATTTACAGAAAGGAAGCTTATGGTCAGGTCAGAAAAAGGCTCAACAACTATAATGGGGTCTGTTTCTTGGACTTGCCACTTGAAACTCCTGGGGAATTGGGGGGAAATGAACTTTATTTTCACCCACTACTCTGTCTCACTAGAAGAGCGGCTTAACAGAAGCCGGCTTGGTGGCTGAATTCTAAGGTATCTGGGTCTCTAACTTCTGCTCCCATCAGCCACAGCTTTTATTGATTGTTACCACACAGACTGTATTGGACTCTTGGGAATGTGCAAAAGAACTAAAGTAAAAGACACCATTCCTGCCCACAAGGGGTGGGATGAACAAACTCCAATTGCAGGTACGTAATAGATAAAAAGATTAAGGGCATGGATATAAATGCTAAAAATATAAGCAAGCAATTACATAGATATACAGAGGCATGAAAAGATGGGTGACAAGATGGGGTAATCAGGAAGGTGGGGATAATCAGACAATGTCTCTTGGAGGAGGTGGTTTTTATAAAGGGCTTCGATCTTTACAATCAGACCACTGAATACTTCCTGGGTGTGGAGTACAATTTCGAATTACAACTATGTGAACTTTCCTTAACGTGAGGGTCTTTTAAGAACGCGACCCCCTCATTAGAGTACGGGCTGGATTTTATATTTGCCAATTCATGCCTGCTGGTCTCCTTTAGGCTTCAAGCAATTAGTTCAGCGCCTTACACACAGTAGATGCTCAACAAGTATGACTGATTGATTAAGCTCAAGTGCAGCAGTTGAGTTTTACATTTCTACCACAGTGCTTTAATCACAATAGGCATTCAATTAAATTCTCCCCAAAATGATGGTGATTTAAAATTATGAGTATATTAGGACAAATACTGAATACTGTGAGCTTCTCTGTTAAAGCATCAGAGAGCAAGAAGGACGCTTAAGAAAGTCATTTCCACCATTCCCATTTATCCACCTTTATCCATTTATCCATGGCAGTTTATCCATTTTGAAGGTCTTCAGAAAGAGATTTCTTTTGATGGCTCATTTCAGTGTTTCATGGTCTTAAAGTAATAATGTTGGTATTTTTTAAGTGCTTACTAAGTGCAGAGCACTGTTCTAAGCGCTGGGGTAGACACAGGGGAATCAGGTTGTCCCATGTGGGGCTCACAGTCTTAATCCCCATTTTACAGATGAGGATCCTGAGGCACAGAGAAGTTAAGTGACTTGCCCACAGTCACACAGCTGACAAGTGGCAGAGCTGGGATTCACACTCATGACCTCTGACTCCAAAGCCCATGCTCTTTCCACTGAGCCACGCTGCTTCTGTTTTCTGCCTAACATAAAGTAGTTAAATAATAAGACTACAGTCTTCTCCTTTAATAAAATGAATTATAGTTTACAGAGGAAAGGTTTTAGACTAATAATTTCCTAGAGAGATTGCCAATCTACTCGTTCCAAGTTGTCACTGTCAAGAGGATCACTGAACTTCCCTGGAGGACCTTACTATGTAATCAATCAATCAGTTGACTGATCAATCCTATTTATTGAGTGTTTACTGTGTGCAGAGCACTGTACTGTGCACTCAGGAGAGAACAATATAGCAGAGGTGATAGGCATGTTCCCAAGGGATCATATGCATGAGGGGAAACTATAAGGATACAGATCTTTGAGAACCCACAGTTGGTTAGGGTCTCAGAAGTCCCTGAATGGGCCACGGGAACTTTTCAAAGAATATAAAGAATTTCACAGCCTAGTAAATAAATCCTTGGTTTTCCTCCTCTCTTAGTTTTATTGCTCTCTAGAGTATAAGAGAGTTAGGAGACCACTTTTCTTGGGGACTTCCGGGTTGAGCACTGTAGTAGGTGCTATGGAAAGGAATATATTCTCCTATATGTTCAATCTAATAGCTGTGTGACATTTCAAGGGATCATATTTTCCTCTGAATAAAAAGGGAGCCTGAAAAAATGACTTCTGCAGGAGAATATACCTCATGGCTCCCACACGAAGGAAAATTCCAAATATATGTTTGTTCTCTATCATGATAAAGTAGTATTTTTAAAAAAGGTAGTCATGAAGCCATAATACCACCCAGGGACAGATCAATGGTATACCCAGTCCAGGACTCTGACTCCAATACCAGTCACAGAATGCCTGGGGGAATCTTGGGGTTACCCTCCCAGATATCAATCAATCAATGGTATGTATTGAGTGCTTACTGTGTGCAGAGCACTGTACTACGTGCTTGGGAGAGAATACAGTAGAGTTGGTAGACATGATCCCTGCCTACAAGGAGCTTACGGTCTCCCCTCATGGTGAGGGAGCTACGCTCCTTATCCTGATCTTTTCCCTCTGAAATTGCTACAGTCCTATCTTAAGGAATTTTTCCTAATCTCTCATAAATTTGCTATTTCCTGATTGCACAAGTCTCCCTGAACAAATTCCATATATCTTCCATCCACTCGGTGAAAAAAGTGTTTCCTTTGGCTTGTCTTGCTTGTTATGGAAATGGCGTGGCTAGTGAAAAGAACACTGGTCTGGGAGCCAGAGGATCTGGGTTCTAATTCTAGATCCAGCACTTACCTGCTGTACAGACTAAGCTTGTGGGCAGAAATGTGTCTGTTTACTATTATATTGTACTCTCCCAAGATCTTAGTACAGTGGTTTGCACACAGTAAGTGCTCAATCAGTACGATTGAATTGAACTGTGATCTTGGGCAAGTCACTTAACTTCTCAGTGCCTTAGTTCCCTCATCTGCAACAGGGGAATTCAATACCTGTTCTCCCTCCTACTTGATCTGTGTAAGTCCCATGTGGGACCTGATTATCTTGACTCTATCCCAGCCCTTAATACGGTACCTGGGACGTAGTAAGCGCTTAACAAAATACCATTATAATTATTATTATTACTATTGTTATTTTGAGCCTGCCACTTTTAAGATTCAAAGGTATCTCTCTGTCCTGGTGATGTGGGATTTGGTGAACAACTGTTCTGGCTTTTCCTTGTCCACTCTGGACCTTATTTTTCATTGCACAGTGAGGGACACATGAACAGCTGGGGTGATAAAACAGATCCTTCAGTGTGTTTAATCCAGCTAAACACACGCACTACCTTGGTATGACTTCTCCTGTCATCCCATAGGATCATGGCCTGAAGTCTCCTGTTTGTGTTCGCCTGTGTGTTGCTGGGGGTAACTGGAGGGCAATTCTCTTGGAGTGGAAAATGTGTTCCGTTGACCAAAAGGCCAGAGGGCTTAGAAGTGACCGGAGGAGTAATGGGTGAATGAGTGACTGGTGACAGGGCAATTTATCAGCAACGAAAAAGCAGTTGCCGGCTGGGATCTCAGTTTGTAGTAAAAATACATCCCAGACTCTTGGTTCAAATCCTCTGACTTCCTTAGAGATAGGCTGGGTCAACCTAGAGCAAGAGTGCTTTGGATATGTCATTTTTTGGGGTTAAAACACCTGGGGCTCGAATCTGTCCAAGGAAAAGAGACCTGAAAGCACCAACCTTCTGTTGGCAGGGTTTGTGCCAGGTAGATCATGACAATCCTCCTGCAGCTAGGGATCAAACTCCCTAGCATATCCACCCAAGGGGAAGATTCCATTTCAGGATTTTCCACTATGTCCCCCTCTCCCCCCTCCCCAAGCCTATTCCTGCTGCTAATCTGAGCAGACTCAAGCCAACTCCAAGGTTCAGGACGCTGGGGGCGTGATCAGTCGGAGGGGCGGGGGGCTGGGAGGGAGAGGGAGAAGGGTTGGGAGAGAAGCACTGGAGCCAGTAGAATCTAGAGGAATGGCTGTCCATCAGGTAGATTCATGGGTTATACACAAGGAAGTAATCAAAACCTCAAACCACCACAAACTCAGCTTATTAATTTTAGCTCTTTGGGGGCTGAACTGCAACAAAAAGAACCAGTAGCAGGTCCCCATATTTTACCACAGAGAAAAATGGATTTTTAAATGGTATTTGTTAAGCGCTTACTATGTGTCAGGAACTGGACAGTGAGAGAGAGAGAGAGAGGGAGAGAATGTGTGTGTGTGTGTGTGATTGTTGAGGGGGAAGGGGTTTGGGAAGTGCATTCAATCATCTGAATGCACTTCTGAATGCACTTCTGAATGCAATTCTTGATGAGCAATAACTAGAAGTAACCCACAAGCCACCAGTCACTTTGGGAGAAAAACACATTTAGTAGGTAACTAGGATTGTGATCAAGCGTCCGTCCCCCTTGTGCAATAAATGTTTCTCACCCTTTGAAACCTGAAAATCATGACGGGGGAAAAACAACAGATGTTCAATTAAAATCACGTCAGCCAAAGCATTGTTCTGAAATAGACATTCCGTGCCTAAGGAGTGGTCCGAAATAGACATTCCATCTTTAACGCCAACTAAACACCTACCGCTGATGGGATTGGTACATCCGGCACATTTCTTGGCATACAAGTTGCAGAAGCAGTTCAGGCAGTAGGCAAACTCATCGCGGGATGTGAAGCGCTGCCCGGACAGCTGCTTCTTGCACCCAGTGCAGACGAAGCACTCCTTGTGCCAAGGCTGTTCCCGATAGGTGACTCCGCCTGTGATGATGGCCTGTTACGGAAAACAAAGACTTTCATCAGGCGCCTCCTATGCTTCTTGATGCTGGTGTTCTCCCATAAATCCAGATCGGGGGGGCACTCAGGGGTGCATGCAGGGTCTGCGTCCTATATGATCATCATCGCATTTATTAAACACTTACAATGTCCTAAGCATTGGGGTAGATTCAAGATAATCAGATTGGATGTAGTCCCTGACCCACTTGGGGTTCATAGTCTAAGAGGGGGAGAGAAGAGAAGTGTTTTATCCCCTTTCCAGTGATAAGGAAATTAAGGCACAGAGAAATGGAGTGAGCTTGCCCAAGGCCAAATGGCAGGCACGTAGTGGAGCCAGTCCTCTTAACTTCCAACCCCACGATGGTTCCAATAGACCATTGGGTCCTAAATGATTATATATTATAAATTATATTAATGTCTGTCTCCCCCTCTAGACCAGAAGCTTATTGTGGGCAGGGAATGTGTCTACCGATTCTGTTATATTGTACTCAGCCAAGCACTTAACTTCTCTGCGCCTCAGTTCCCTCATCTTTAAAACGGGGATAAAGATTGTGAGCCCCATGTGGGACATGGACTGTGTTCAACCTAATTAGCCTGTAACCACCCCAGTGCTTAGAACAGAGCCTGGCACATAGTAAGCCCTTAACAAATACCACAATTATCACATTATTATCAATAATAATAATGAATACTATTGATTGAATCACTATATTTTTTAATGGTATTTATTAAGCGCTTACTATATGCCACGCACTGTACTAAGCGCTGGGGTAGATACAAGCAAATTGGGTTGGACATAGTCCCTGTCCCACATGGGGCTCATGGGCTCACAGTCTTAATCCCCATTTTACAGATGGGGTAATTGAGGGACAGAGAAGTGAAATGACTTGCCCAAGGTGACCCAGCAGACAAGTGGGGGAGCTGGGATTAGAACCCATGACCTTCTGGTTCCCAGGCCAGTACTCTATCCACTACACCATGCTTATTTATCGAGAGCTTGCTGTGTGCAAAACACTGTACGAAGCACTTGGAAGAGGACAATATAACAGGATTGATCGACTGACTCAGGCCTGGGCCAAGAAGACTACCCTTGGTCACAGAGGACTTTCACCTTTGTCAAACAAAGCCCCAGAAATTGAGCACATTGTCTCCAGGACAGCCCTGTGAAAGCCTGCCCAAACAGAACGCCAAGCCAGCCCAGAGTTGTGGAGGGAGACGGCTCGTCCGTTCCCAGGAGAAACAAGATCACGGGTGGTGGGGGAACTGGGAATCCTCAGCTGATATCAGCTCCGGGTCAGCTCCTGGAGTCCTGCCGATAAAGACTCTCCCACTGGGAGCCTCCAGGCACATGTTGAGGGCAGGGAATGTGTCTGTTTATTGTTGTTTTCTACACTCCCAAGGGCTTCGTACAGTGCTCTGTACAGAGTAAGTGCTCAATCAGTACGACTGAATGAACGCCTGTGCAGCAGGGAGAAAGTCGCTAACCCTGGCGGGGGGAAGGGCCCCCTCTCCAGGGACTCTGGTAGATCCGTGACCGTGGCAGACCAAGATGGCGAACGTTCACAGATCACCGCCAGGCCTTCGTCTAACTCATTGTTGTCCACTAACGCAATTTCAAAATTACTACACTTCTGTGTAGTTTTCTTACCTGGATGATGATCTACCTAGCCCAAAGGGCTACTACATTTTTCCAGGACTAAATGGCCACACTCCACCTCTACGTAATCAACTGAAACGCACCTGCTTAGTACAGTGCTTTGCACACAGTAAGCACTTAATTAATACGATTGAATGAATGAATGAAAGTGAGGCATAAAGGGCAGAACAAACACTTTTAAGGCGCAGTGAAACAATGTGGCAGGTAACAACAGCAGACAGAACCAACAAGGCACACGGCAATCAGGAGAGGTGTTTCTCAGTGAGCCGAGGACTTTTATTTTTTTTAATGGCATCTGTTAACCGCTTACTATGTGCCAGACACTGTACTAAATGCTGGGGTAGATACAAGCTAATCAGGTTGGGAACAGTCCATGTTCCACATGGGGCTCACAGTCTTAATCCCATTTCACAAATGAAGTAAGTGAGGCACAGAGAAGTGAAGTGACTTTCCCAAGGTCAAATAGCAGACAAGTGGCAGGGCTGGAATTAGAACCTGGATCCATCTGACTCCCAGGTCTGGGCTCTATCCACTATGTCATGCTGCGGGTCTGGGAGTCAGAAGAACCTGGGTTCTAATCCCGGCTCTGCTTCATGTCTGCCGTGTGACCTTGGGCAAATCACTTAGCTTCTCTGGGCCTCAGTCTCCTCATCTGTAAAAATGGGGATTAAGGCTGTGAGCCCCATGTGGGACAGGGACTGTGTCCAACCTGATTAACTTGTATCCACTCCAGTGCTTAGAACAGTGCTTGGCACATAGTAAGCACTTAACAAGTACCATTATTATTATTATTATTGGAAGCTTTGGTAGGCTAGAAGCATCAAAAAGTAGAGAAGGACTCAGAGAGCATACGGGCCCAAAGAGGGGGCTGAAAAGCCTAAACATAGAAATAGAAAGTTATAGGGCCTGAGAGAGTATAATGGAGATCAAGAGACATAGGTAAAGGCAAAGAAATAGACACTGCTAAGCAAAAACAACAAGGAAACGAAGAGAAAGTCACAGTCAATTAATCAATCCCATTTATTAACTGCTTACTGTATGCAGAACACTGTATTAAGTGCTTGGGAGAGTAGAATATAACAATACAACAAAGTTGGTAAACACATTCCCTGCCCACAAAGAGCTTACAGTCTGGGCGACTGTCTGCAACAAAAAGGCACAGAAACTGAGACTCCGGAGCAAAGAGATAGTTCAAAGGCAGTAGGAGATACCGAGAGTGAGACAGACAGAGTTAGAAACAGATGTTCTGAGAGGGTAAGAGGGAAAGAGAAAAACTCAAGCGAGTAGGTGGATAAGCAAGAGAGCCTAGTCTGCTGTGTGGGAGACAGAAGGGGCTGATGGAGAGGGAAATGAAAGAGAGAGAGAGGGAGAAAATTCATGCTCAATTCAACCATTCGATTCAGTTTTAATAATAAACACATTTAGGGGCCTAGGCTTTGGGCCGCAATGTGAGACGGCATCGACCCTGGTACCTTCTTGCACTGGACACACTGCATGGCAAACTGCTTCTCGTAGCAGGGCACGCAGAAGTTCTGATTGTCTTTGGGAATGAAACTCTTGGTGCCAATGGGCTGCTGGCAGCGGTGGCAGCTGAAGCAGGTCTCGTGCCAGCTGTTGCCTTTATATTCCATCTTGCGGGTGCCTGTCATCAGGGGCGAGAAACACACGAATTTCCCAATTTCCATTTTGGCTATCTTCCATCCGGCACAGCCCTTGGAGACTGTTCAGCCCGAGCGCGAGGGTGAGTTTCTTGAGGGCAATACGAGAGCAGCCATCTTGTCTTCAAATGCCATCTCTCATCCGGCTCCCCGATCTGTAATTCATTTTAACGTCTGTCTCCCCGACTAGGCCCCTCTCAGGGTGGCACCAGGAAAGTTTCCGAAACTGTACCGGTCTCGACTACGGGAGGGAGAGTCAAGCAGGAGACTACCCACTCCATTCCTAGCTTGGGCAGTGGCTTGCGAGTGGAAGGCAATCTGCTACAAGTCAAAACTCACCTGTGCTGGGCAGCAGCGACACGGGAGAGAGGTGAGGGAGGAGACTCAAGTTTACTGCACTGAAGGAGGCAGTGGTAAACCACTTCCGTATTTTTACCAAGAAAGGTCTTCGGATACACTTCTGAAGCGATTGCAGATGGAGAGTGGGGCGTTCTGGGAGAGATGTGTCCATGGAGTCACTAAGGGTCGGAGACGACTCCACAGCATAAGACAATACGCCTACGAGGTCCTAAGCTTCTTGAGGGCAGGGATTGTGTTTACCAACTCTACTGTATTGTACTCTCCCCTGCTTCAAAGCCTTATCGAAGGGACATCTCCTCCAAGAGGCTTTCCCTGATTAAGTCCTCCTTTCCTTTTCTCCCACTCCCTTCGGCGTCTCACCCTGATTTGCTCCCTTTATTCATCCCCTCCCCATCCCAGGCCCACAACACTTATATACATATCTGTAATTTATTTATTTATATTAATATCTGTCTCACCCTCTAGGCTGTAAACTCGCTGTGGGCAGGATATGTGTCTGTTTATCGTTATATTGTACTCTCCCAACCACTTAATACAGTGCTCTGCGCTCAGTAAATGCTTAATAAATACGAATGAATGAAGGAATGAACTTTCCCTAGTGCTTAGTACAGTACTTTGCACAGAGTAAGTGCTCAATAAGTAGCAATGATAAATTGACTCTAGAGCTCAGGGCAGGATAATTACAGCTCCCTACCCAGACCCCGGAGCTTAACCTCTGCAGTGCCAACCCCAAGGGGTCCCACTGGGTCTTCCCCCATCTTGATGGTTACTTGTTAAGCCCTTACTATGTGTCAAGCACTGCTCTAAGCGCTGGGGTAGATACAAGATAATCAGGCTGGACACAATCCCTGACCCACATGGGGCTCATGGTCTAAGAAGGAAGGAGTAGGATTAATCCCCATTTTACAGATGAGGTAACTGAGGCACAGGGAAGTGAAGCAACTTCCCCAATGTCACACAGGAGACAAATGGCGGATCAGGGATTGGAACCCAGGTCCTCTGGCTCCCAGGCCCGGGCTCTTTCCACAAGGCCACGCTTCTTCTCTCTAGGCCAGGCTGATTCTCCCTTCGCCTCTGTGGAGCTGGCACTCCTGGAATAGCCACTCCTCCTTTCTGGGTAAGTCCCCGAGGGGCAGAATGTGGAGCCTTGCTTACAGTGGGAGATAAATAATGATTCCACCAGAATTGGAGGGGAGGAAATGGATTGTGGGTGTGTCTGGGGCTCTCACTAATTACAGTCCTTTAGACTGTAAGCTCTTCATGGACAGGGAATGTGTCTGTTATATTGTTATACTGTACTCTCCCAAATGCTTAGTACCATGCTCTGCACATATTAAAGGCTCAATAAATACAAATGACTGACAGTATGTTCTCAGGCTTGCTTTACTGTAGCTTTGATTCTACAGGGTTGATGTAATTGTCCACGGCCCTTGTTAGGGCTGCCAAACCCAATTCATCCACCCAGGACCACCAGCAAAAGACACATTCTGTGCATGACTCCTCGGCCCTGGGATTAAGAGGTCCCTGCTAGGATGGTTTAAGGAGCAGAAGGAGCATGGCCTAGAGGATAGAGCCCGGGCCTGGGAGTCAAAAGCACCCGGGTTCTAATCCCAGCTCTGCCACTTGTCTGCTGTGTGACTGCCTTGATTACTGTATCAGCCTCCTTGCTGACCTCTCGGCCTCCTGTCTCTCCCCACCCCAGTCCATACGTCACTCTGCTGCCCAGATCATTTTCTACAAAAACATTCAGGCCACGTTTCCCAAAGTCTTAAGAACCTCTAGTGGTTGCCTATCCACCTCCGTATCACACAAAAACTCCTTACCATCAGCTTTAAAGCCCTTAATTACCTTGCCCCCTTCTACCTCACCTTGCTACTCTCCTACAACAACCCAGACTGCATACTTCGCTCCTCTAATGCTAACCTTCTCACTGTACCTCAATCTCAACTATCTCGCTGCCGACCCCTTGTCCACATCCTGCCTCTGGTCTGGGAAGTCCTCCCTCCTTATATCAGATAGACAACTACTCTCCCTACCTTCAAAGCCTTCAAGGCCTGTCGAAGCACATCTCTTCTAAAAGGCCTTCCCTGACTAAGCCCTCCTTTTCTCTTCTCCCACTCCCTTCTGTGGCACCCTGATTTGCTCCCTTTATTCATCTCCCGCTTCTAGTCCCACAGCACTTAGGTACATATCTGGAATTTTATTTATTTATATAAATGCCTGTCACCCACTCTAGACTGTAAACTCACTGTGGGCAGGGAATGTGCCTGCTATATTGTTATTAGTAATAATAATAGCAATTATAATATACAAATTATTATTATAATGATATTTGTTAAGCAGTTACTATGTGCCAGGCACTGTATTAAGCAGTGGGATGGATACAAGATAACTGGATTGGACACAGTCTTGTCCCGCATAGGGCTCACAGTCTTAATCCCCATTTTACAGATGAGGTAACTGAGGCCCAGAGAAGTGAAGTGACTTGCCCAAGGCCACACAGTAGACAAGTGGCAGATATGGGATTAGAACCCATGACCTTCTGACTCCCAGGCCTGTGCTCTATCCACTATGCCTTGCTGCTTCCCCTTGTATTGTATACTGTATTATATTGTACTCTCCCGAGTGCTTAGTACGGTGCCCTGCACAGAGTAAAAACATTCAATAAATAAGATTGACTGACTGACCTTGGACAAGTCACTTAACTTCTCTGTGACTCAGTTACCTCACTGTAAAATGGAGTTTAAGATTGTGAGCCCCATGTGGGATATGGACTATTTCCAATCCGATTATCTTTTATCTACCCCAGCACTTAGTGCAGTTACTGGTACATAATAAACGTTCAACAGATATTTAAAAAAATGAAAACGAACCCCCGTATTGGCAAGGAAAAATCCCTAGTAGCCACCCTTTCCCACCTCTCCTATCACTGAGTCCTCGATGGAGATGTTTTTCCCGGGGTGCACTCTAGTGAACACTGGCCCTGGTAACCTCACGGTCAGGACAATTGGAATACCCCAGTGAGGTGGTGTGGTTCTGGAGCCCAAGAACAGCACAAACCACAGGCAACTACCGAGCCCAGCAACTACCTGGGAGCTCACGTTCCAACAGAAGGAGAAGGAGAAAGGCAGATCTGGGGGAGGACAGGCATTCTTTCATTTCAAACTTTGAATGTGGCCCGTCATGTTGGTTTAAAAGGAAGGGTGGCTCATCATGGGAAATAATAATTATAATAATAAAGCTATTTGTTAAGCACTTATTATGTGTCATGTCCTGTACTAGGTGCTGTGTAGATTCAAGGTAATCAGGCCCCACACAGGACTCCAAATAGGAGGGAGAAGAGGTATTGAATCTGCATTCTGCAGATTCAGATGAGGGAACTGCAGCAAAGAGAAGTGAGTGATTTGTCCAAGGTCACACAGCAGACAAGTGGAGGAGCTGGGATTAAAACCCAGGTCCTTCTGACTCCCATAGGAAGCACTTAACAAGTATCACTATAATTATTATTACTATTATTATTATTATTAATAATGGTATTTAAGTGCTTACTATGTGCCAAGCACTGTTCTAAGCACTGGGGTAGATGCAAGGTAATCAGGTTGTCCCACGTGGGGCTCACAGTCGTAATCCCCATTTTATAGATGAGGTAACTGAGGCACAGAGAAGTGAAATGACTTGCCCAAAGTCACATAGCTGATAAGTGGCAGAGCTGGGATTAGAACCCACGACCTCTGACTCCCACATCCCTGCTCTTTCCACTAAGCCACGCTGCTTCTCATATTACTATCTGTAAAGATAAAGAAGTGAGGTCCTACTTCTTCTTCCCTCTCTTTTCTCCCCTCTCATTGCTCTTTTTTATGGTATTTGTTAAGCACTTCCTATGTGTAAAGCACTCTTCTATGTGCTGGGGTAAATACAAGTTAATCAGCCTGAATACAGTCCCTATCCCACATGGGGCTTACAGGCAAGTAGAAGGGAGAACAGGTATTGGATTTCCATCTCTTGCAGTTGAGGAAACTAAGGGCCCAGGGAAGTGAAGCGACTTGCCCAAGGTCACACAGCAGGCAAGTGGCAGAGCTGGGATCAGAACCCAGGTCCTCTCCTCCCCAGGCCTACGCTTTATCCACAAGGCCAAAGTCTCTTTTTCATCCATCGCCAAGAACAATCTCAGCTGCTGACTGAGCTGTTTGATGCAGACATTGTTGGTCCGTGGGATGACAATTACCATGTGGTATCTCAGGCAGCGGTTATCTTTCCTTCAGATTTTGCCCAGGGATGACTATAGTCATCACCAGACAAATAAGAATGATGATAACAGCAGAGCTCATCAAATGGCGATGTGAATCTGAATCGAAAATCCTGAGCCACCAAAATGAATGTAAACCCCCAGACCACTTGCTTAACGATAGAGGTTTATTAAAAGGGTAGGAAGGTCATTGGATCAAATTCTATTACTGGCAAAAAGACTGTAATTAAATTAAATTTTTAATTTAAAAAATGTTTTAAAAGCAGGCCAAAATGTAATTTTATGTAACTCGAAGAAATTTATTTTCACTCTCATTTTTAAAAGAATCCTAGATACTCCTATAATTGAAGATGAGAAAAAAATCTCTCCAAACAACCTACATTCAACCTAGCCCTGCCCAGCTAGATTTAAATCCTGGGAAAATAGTTGTTAGCAAGGTGTTTGAAATCAGCTTTCCCCCCCATATAAATATAGGCTTGGTAGGTGTGTAATCCTAGAAAACAGTTATTAAAATCAAGACGCAAAGTGAATGAACACGTTACTTCTATGAGGAAAGATGGTGATTACTACCTGCCGTCTATCCAGGGGTGTGATACCTTCCCATTTTTTGCCACCTTCCTCTACCTATTCCCCACCCCCAGCTCTTTATAGCATCTGGATTCACTTGAATTAAAATTTCTAATTTCGGGTCCTGCCCAGCCATTTACCCAGAAGAGAACTGCGTATGGTCTCCCAAACCCAGGAGGGAGAACACGGCTGGTTTTTCAATTTTAGCAGCACGAGAGATTTAGGTGACATAGAAGGAAGAAAGTCTCAAATAGGGAAAGGTTACTGAGGGAGACTGGGGAATTGCCTCCCTGCCAAGTATTCTCAGGGAGGAATCCCCATCTCTTTATGTGAAATAAATAGACTGTGAGCCCTTTACTGAGCAGGTATTGTCTCTGTCTGTTGCCGAATTGTACATTTCAAGTGCTTAGTACAGTGCTCTGCACATAGTAAAGGCTCAGTAAATACTATTGAATGAATGAAATAGAATCAACCAGGGGTATTTATCGAGCACTTACTGTGTGCAGGCCACTGTACTAAACACTTGAGAAAGTACAATACGAGAGAGTTGACAATAATGTGTCAGGCACTGTCCTAAGCACTGTGGTGAATACAGGCAAATCAGGTTGGACACGGTCCCTGTCCCACATAATAATAGTAATGATGGTATTTGCTAAGTGCTTACTATGTGCCAAGCACTGTACTAATCACTGGGGTAGATACAAGGTAATCAGGGTGTCCCACATGGGACTCAAAGTCTTAATCCCCATTTTACAGATAAGGTAACTGAGGCATAGAAAAATTAAGTGTCTTGCCCAGAGTCACACAGCTGATAAGTGGCAAAACTGGGATTAGAACCCATGACCTCTGACTCCCAAGCCCGTGCTCTTTCCACTAAACCGCGCTGCTTCTCTATGGAGCGCACAGTCTTAATCTCCATTTTACAGATGGGGTAGTTGAAGCCCAGAGAAGTTAGGTGACTTGCCTGAGGTCACACAGCAGACAAGTGGCAGAGCTGGGATTAAAATCTAGGTCGTTCTGACTCTCAGGCCCGTGCTCTAGCCATTGAGCCATGCTGCTTCACAATAGTAGACACATTCCCAGCCCACAATAAATTTACAGTTTAGAGGGGGAGAACTCACAATAACTTTAATATCAGGGCTGAGTTAAAGCACAATGACCCTGCCAAGGCTATTTGTAAATCAGAATGTCCTCCCACACCCCACTCCCCTGAGAGGCTTCTGGCAAACCCCTGAGGGGTCAAGGGAGGTCCCTATGAGGTCTGGGGTCACTGGCCCATTTGCTCCCTGGTTAAAACGGACCTATAATAATTAATAATAATTATGGTATTTGTTAAGTGCCAGGCACCATACTAAGCAACGGGGTGGATACAAGCTAATCAGCTTGGGCACAGTCCCTGTCCCACATAGAGCTCATAGCCTCGATCTTCAGTTTACAGATGTGGTAACTGAGGCGCAGAGAAGTTAGTGACTTGCCCAAGGTCACACAGCAGACATGTGGTGGAGCCAGGATTAGAACCCATGACCTTCTGACTCCCAGGCCCGTACTCTATCCACTACACCACGCTGCTTCCTGAGATAGATGTGAAAGTGTTGGTTCAGGAATCATGCCTACCAACTCTACTGTGTTATACTCTCCCAGGTGCTTAGTACAGTGTCTTACACACAACAGGTGCTCAATAAATACCACTGATTGACTGACACTTTCTTGGGAAGGCGAATGACTTGGGTTAGTCCAGTGTCCAGATTCTAAGACAACTGATCTTCTGGGGAATGGCTGGTGGAGCCTGAGGGCAAGGCTGTCCAACATTTTATTTATCAAGTTAAAGCCGTGGGGCCTAATGGAAAGAGCACAGGCCTGGGACAGAGGATCCAGGTTCTAATCCTGACTCTGTACTTGTCTGCTGTGCGACCTTGGGCAAGCCACTTAACTTCTCTATGCCTCGGTTTGCTCATCTGTAAAACAGGGATCTAATACCTGTTCTCCCCCCAGCTTAGTCTGTGAGCCCTCTGTGGGACAGGGACTGCATCTGACTCTAGAATCTGCATCCCCCTCTAGAAGGTAAGCTTGCTGTGGGCAGGGAATGTGCCTACCAACTCTTGTACATTTCACTCTCCCAAGTGCTTAGTACAGTGCTCTGCATTCAGTAAGAGCTCAATAAATGTCACTGATTAATTGATTGATCTAGCCCAAGTCACAACTACCCCAGTGCTTAGAACAGAACTTAGTACAATAATAATGTAAATTAAAGCAGTATGGCATAGTGGATAGAGCGTGGGCCTGGGAATCAGAAGGACCTGGGTTCTAATCCCGCCTCTGCCACTTGTCGGCAATGTGACCTTGGACAAGTCATGCTTCTCTGGACCTCAGTTTCCTCATCTGTAAAATGGGGATTGAAACTGTGAGCCCCCCATGGGACAGGGACTGTGTCCAACCCGATTTTCTTGTATCCACTCCAGCGCTTCATACAGTGCCTGGCACAAAGTAAGTACTCAACAAATACCACAATTATTATTATTACTACTGTTAAAGTTTCTTCTCAGGGGTTTTCTTCTCTGAACCTCTGCCACAGGGAAATCCCCCTAGAGATACTTTCACTCCAGAAGCAGCAGCGGGAAGCTGCAACCCTCCCTGGCCCTTGTTCTCCTGGCCCCTGTGAGCAGAAAGAAGATGGTCCTTACCTGGCATTATAGTCTTCAGGCACCCACTGCATTTGGAAGAGTACTCCCTGGAATAACACTCAGTACAGAGTAGGTGCTCCTCTTTGGCTGCAAAAGGCTTGTCCACCAGAGAGCTCTTACACTGGAAGCAGTGAAAGCAGGATTCATGCCAGTGCCGATCCTTGTATGACAGATCCTGCAGAAATCCCAAACCACAGAGAAAACAGGATGAGTATTCGCTCCCGACAGAGTCTGGATGACTCTTTAAACCTCCAAGGTCACCACGAGTTCGGCCGGCAGACAGTCTGATGCTTCTGGATCTTATCTGCCAGCTGGAAAGAGACAAAGTTAAGTTGTTTTCTTTTGCTATCAGTTGAGTAAAAAAAAAACAACGAAAAAATACATTTTTGTAATGGAAAAACAAATAGTCTCTCATTTAGCATTTCCTCTAAGAATACTGAGGCCAGCATTTCAACAAGGATACAAATCTAGTCACTGTCTCGATAGCATACCTTTGGTCCCGGCTGAACTGTATGCTTTTTGAAAGGCTAATATATCTTTTGGAACCATGGTTACAACTCAGTTCACCAGGAGAGATCATTTTATAAATCAACAGGTTGAATCCACAGCTCTACAGAAACTGACCACAGACCTCAGAAACTGTGGTCAATTTATTATTTAAGAGAGTCTTAACGATGAAGCAAAATCAAAACAAGTCCAATCGTCAAAAACCTAAAATCCTCAAATATTCCAAAATGGCATCTGTCCATCAAAAATGTCCCATCTGATGTCCAAAAACTCTGGAAAACAAAGCTGAAAATCTTATTCTACTGTTTTTATAGCTCTTGTCAAGAATCCTGACAATTAAATGATGTGTAGCTGTGCGCACCCCCAAAGGCCCCGGTGCTGAGCAAGGAAGCTTTTTGTCTGGAGACGCAACATGGTCCAGTGGAAAGAGCATGGTCTGGGAAACAGAGGACCTGGGTTCTAATCCCAGTTCTGCCATTTACCTGCTATATGACCTCGGGCAACTCACTTAACTTCCATGAGCTTCAATTCCCTCATCTGCAAAATGGAGGCTCAGTATCTGTTCTCCCTCCTACTTCACTGTGAGGCCCAAGTGGGACCTGATAATTTTGTTTCTATCCCAGCCCTTATTACAGTGCTTGGCAAAGAGTAAGCACTCAACAAAATCACAGTTATTATTACTATTCTTGTCAAGAATTCCCAGTGTAACCAGCTTTCGTGCACTTGGAGGTAGAATCATAAATTTTGTTCTTTGGTTCTGCCATCTGCCAGAAGGCTGATGGGGTGTGTTGAGGAGGGGTAGCCGCGAAAATCCTACTTTTGGTTATAGTGATGGTGGTGGTGGTAGAGGAGACAGCCGGGAGTCTAGAACAGAGCCAGGCAGCAGCATCTGGGAGATGTTAAGTTAAAGGAGGAATCCAGAGATCCCTCCTCAATGCCATGAGTTTGAAGTTTGAAAAAATGGTATTTGTTAAGTGCTTACTATATGCCAAGCACTTTACTAAGAGCTGGGGTAGATACAAGCTAATCAGGTTGGACATAGTTTGTGTCCCACATAGGGCTCAAATCTTAATCCCCATTTTGCAGATGAGGTAACTGAGGCACAGAGAAGTAAAGTGACTTGTCCAAGGACATACAGCAGACAATTGGCAGAACTGGGACTATAACCCAGGCTCTTCTGACTCCCAATCCCGTGCTTGTTCCACCATACCATGCTGCTTTTCTATGATCAAATCTGTACATGCCATTCAAAAGCTTCTGAAAACAACCAATAATCTCAAAAACTTTTGATATCTTCATTTTTTTCACCCTCCCATCAGAAAGGCCTACTGCTTTTGCCTCCCTGAAGAGGAGATGTCTATTTTTATTATTTTTTTTAACAAAGGAAGTTGAACAAACCAATCCTAGACTTTGGGGAGAAATTATTTTTCTTGCTAGAAAAATGTAAGTTGGAGCCAATAGGGAGTTTTTCAAACTGTGACATTTGGCTGCTGGAAAAATGGAACAGACATCGGCTAGCTTTCTTTATTGTTATCTTGCCTGAAACTGAAAACCTGGCCATATTTCTCCCTCAAATTATTATTCTTTGCATTTCAGGGTCTTATTTGATTTTTTAGATTAGATTGCTGTGTGGTTGGGATTTTTCCCCTTTAACAAATGAAACTCCATTTTTTATGTTGATATTTTTTTTTTGCCTCAGCTTTTCAATCAATGCCGCATCCAAAATCTGACTCAAAATAAGTTTGTGAGGGAATAAAAATCACCTTCTTTTCCTTTGAAATTTTCCTCATGGCCATTGGGCTCGGACACCTGTGGCAGATGCCCGCTTTGTATATGGAAAAAGAAGATGGAAAAATGTCTATTCAATAGTCTTGCTACACATTCTAGGTCAAGAGGGCTTTTGTGATTGAAAAGGAGGAAGCAGAGTACACTTGCTTGCCTTCCAGTCAACCGTTCATGCCCTGGATCCTTCTCCTGCTAACCCCCGAGAAAAATCTCAAGATCCTGTGAGCTCTCACCAGGTTTAAGCCCGTGTATATTCTCCTGATGGGTCCTAGAAACCTATGGACAGGGCTTTTAGAGGTTTCAGTGCCTTTGGGTTATAACTTATGATATAGATTTGGGTACTCTTTAAAAGTCAGCCCTAAAAATCTACTTCCATCGGAAACTGGAAAAAACTGGCTAAAAGAATTATATTCTTTCCCCAGGCTGCTATTTATCAGGTTTATAGCAAAGACAATTATTTTGGCTCACAAGCCACTGATCACAGTTTGTAAGTCTTCTGTGGGTCGCCAGTGAAGAGGGAGGAGGATAACAGCAGGACTTAAAAGGTTGGAAGTCCTCTGGACTGTAAGCTCCTTGTGGACAGGGCACATCTCTACCCAGAGCTGTTACAGTGTACTCTCCCAAGCGCTTAGTATAGTGCTCAATAAATACAATTGCATGATTGCTTGATTGATTGGAAGTGGCTGTGTGCCTGCCTGCAAAAGCTGTTCTGTGGTTCTTCATGGGCCACGGGTAGAATCTGCAATTCTCACTGCTACTCTGACCCTATCAGAATTGGAGGGGCCCAGAGTGAAACGCAACATTCTGAGTCTCGTCTCAATCAAATGCCTGCAAGGAACCTTCAAAACTCCTCCCAGTGGTGAAGGATTCCTGCTGCAAAAATGGAGACTCAGTATCTGTTCTCCTTGCTACTCCACTGGAACAAAGATGACCTCTGAATTTTGGCCTGCTAATTTTTTCAGTCACACTTGATTCTCTATTCAACCTCTTTGTACCTCCCCCACCAAAATCTTATTTGGCATTTCTGTTTGACAGGCTCACTCCACCCAGCAGATTCATGATACTTTTGTCTTTCCGCTGGATTTATCACTAAGCGATTTACTTCCTCAGGATGGATTAGATTGGGAATTTCTGGCACATATTTCTAGCAATTCTGTGGTCCTCATCATTATTTTTCCTCAATGTCTACTTTTGTTGAGCACGCTCTTCCAAACCAAAGCCATGCTCAGAACTACAGCTTGACATCTTGATAGACGACACCAGGTGAGGAAATTATCTTTGCTATGTCAGCTGTTTTCTGTGTGCCTATCAGGTTTCAGGTGAACAAGTGCTGTCTTCCCCATGGGGGGCAAAACAGCAGTGACTCATACTTGGGATATTGATACTTAACACAAGGAAGAAATGTCACTTATGTATTTCTCTGGATGTTGGTTTGTTTCTGCATGTTGCCTATACTTTTCAGGGAAAGAACTTCATGCAGATGGCAGGGAGCCCAACTGTTAGAAAAAAGGAAGGATAGGAAGGAGAATTTCAGAGAAACTGCCTCTTTAAACTGAGGCAGTTTTCTGAAGCTTTTCAAAGCTTGAAACTCTTCAAAGCTTTCTGAAGAGTCCAAGAGAAACATACTTTTAAAGAACATGATTGAGATTAGCTTCCTGACTGCTTTGCTCTCAGCAGAGTCAATAGATAATTATTAAGGAACTATGAGGAATGGAGTACTGAAGTAAAACAACTGAGTGTTTGGATGTGCTAGATATATATGGCTGTTAGAGAGAACAGAACAATGTAGAAAAACTAACTTTGCAATCATATCTTCCCCCCAAGTTAAAAATAGCTATTTTTTTCTCTAGAGTGCAAGAGATCGCTGTAATGGTAATCAATTGATCAGTAAATCAATGGTATCTATTTAGTGCATACTGTGGCCACGGCACCATATTAAGTGCTTGGGAGGGTACAATATAACAGAGTTTGCAGGCACATTCCCTGCCCACAAGGTGTTTGTAGTCTGGATGGGGGTTAAAATGACAGTTAAAATCTGGTCTGCGTGACATAAATTTTCATAAGCACTGAGAAATGTTCTTCTCTATGCTATAATGATTCATGGGTGGCTGAAAGGATCAATGCGTGATCAATAATCCTTTTCATGATGCTAACATATGGAATTTGGTTTCTTGTTAATGGCAGCGACCAATCTTTTGATTTCAATTGCTGACACCTCTCCACAGCTTAACCCTCTTTTCCCCCCATCTCCCTCTGCTCCTCCCCCTCTCCCTTCCCATCCCCTCAGCACTGTACTCGTCTGTTCAACTGTATATATTTACATTACCCTATTTATTTTGTTAATGAAATGTACATCGCCTTGATTCTATTTAGTTGCCATTGTTTTTACGAGATGTTCTTCCCCTCGACTCTATTTATTGCCATTGTTCTTGTCTGTCTGTCTCCCCCGATTAGACTGTAAGCCCGTCAAACGGCAGGGACTGTCTCTATCTGTTGCCGACTTATTCATTCCAAGCGCTTAGTACAGTGCTCTGCACATAGTAAGTGCTCAATAAATACTATTGAATGAATGAATAGGACTCCAAAGAAGCTGCTGCCTCTAACTGCTGTTGCAAGGTTACCGTCTGTTCCTGTTGCTTCTTAGTAATCAGTTTCACCCCATTTTTTTGCAAACGCAACTCTAGAACTCAATCTGCTTCTACACATCCTCTGGCCATTTTTATTTTTATGGTATTTGTTAAGTAATTACTATGTGTCAAGCAATGAGGTAGATACAAAGTAATCAGGTTGGTGCATTCCTTGTCCCACATAGGGCTCAGAGTCTTAATTCCCATTTTACAGATGAGGTAAACTGAATCTATCAATCAATCATATTCATTGAGTGCTTATGGGTAGGGAATGTGTCTGTTATATTGTACTCTCCCAAGCGTTTAGTACAGTGCTGCACACATTAAGTGCTCACTAAATATGATCGGTTGCAGAGCACTGTATTAAACGCTTGGGAGAGTACAGTATAACAGAGTTGGTAGACGCGTTCCCTGCCTGCAACAAGCTTACAGTATAGAGAAATTAAGTGACTTACCCAAGGTCACACAGAAGACACGTGGGACAGTCAGAATTAGAACCCAGGTCCTCTGCCCCTTAGGCCTGTGCTCTTTTCGCCTGCAGAACTGTTCCAAAGTTGGTAGAGTATCAAATGGCAGAGAGATATTGATGTAGGAAATCACTTTAGATTTAATATTGTTCTTAGATACATTGATATCCACCAACTATCTGGGATATCTGTGGCAGTTCCAAGTCTCATATCTATGGAAGAGAGATACTCTATAGATCTTTAGTATTGGCTGGAGTTTGATATATGATGGATGCAAAGCAGACAGGGCTAATGGAAAGTGCCTAGGCCTCGGAGGTAGAAGGCTTGAGTTCTAATCCCAGCTCTGCCACTTGCCTGCTGTGTGACCTTGGGTCAGTCACTTCACTTCTCTGTGCCTTAGTTTCCTCATCTGTAAAATGGGGCCTGTTCTGCCTTCTTCTTAGACTACGAGCCCCATGTGGGACAGAAACAATTTCTGATGTGATTATCCAGCCTAAAGCTTAGTACCGTGCTTGGCAGATAGTAACCACTTACCAAATACCATTATTGTAAATATTAAATCTATTTTAACACAACCAAATATAGCTGATGATTTTCCCACATCTTCCTCCATGTGGTTCTTTAAAAGACTGAATAGGGTTCATGGAACATACACCATGCATCCTTGAGAACCATGTCCTTTAATTCTGTCTCTTTGGAAGTTCGCCAAGAGGCAAGAAGAATTATTAACTTAAGAAGATAATTCACAATAACTACACGTAAGATCTCCTTAGATTCAAGAGTCCAAGCTCACAAAGCATTTTTGTGAACCATAAGGCTTTCCTCGGATTCTCAAGGGAAATCTTTTCTATGTATTGAGCAAGATTTTAGCTCATACAAGAGAAGCAGCGTGGCTTAGTGGAAAGAGCACAGGCTTGGGAGTCAGAGGTCATGGGTTCTAATCCCAGCTCTGCCACTTATCAGTTGTGTGACTTTGGGCAAGTCACTTAACTTCTCTTTGCCTCACCTACCTCATCTGTAAAATGGGAATTAAGACTGTGATGAGCTCACATGGGACACCCTGATTATCTTGTATCTACCCCATAGCTTAGAACAATGCCTGGCACATAGTAAGTGCTTAACAAATACAATAATTATTATTATTATTATCAACTTTTCTATACCCATCTAAAAACGATGTTACAAGACAGGTTGGGACTAGGGATTGAAATACTTGTAAAGTACTTCAAACCCAGGTAACTGGACTAGATAAAATGCCTAAAAAATTATTAGCCATGATGAACGATGCCATTCAAAATTTTCTTTTTGATACTTTAATGCAATTAGGTGACTTGTGGAAGCCAAATCAAGGCACTTAAATGCCGCAGAAGCCTACAGAAGCCATGATTCTTGCTACTTAACCATTTCCATCTAATATTGCTTGGGGAATTGCAGTAAGTCCCCTCTCAGTGTCACACTTGGAGAGTTTCCAGTACTCTACCAGTCTCAGCTATGGGAGGGAGAGTCAACCAGGGGCCTAACCGTTCCATTCCTAGCTTGGGCAGTGGCTAACGAGTGGCAGGCAATCTGCTACAAGTCAAAACTCACCTGTGCTTGGGCAGCAGCGGCATGGAAGAGAGTCGAGGGTGGAGGGTTAAGTTTACTGCACGGAAGAAGAAAATGGTAAACCACTTCCGTAATTTTATCAAGAGAACTCTATGGATACACTACCAGGACGATTGCAGATGGAGGTGGGGCGATCTGGGAGAGATGCATCCATGGAGTCGCTATGAGCTGGAGATGACTCGACAGCATAAAACAAGACAAAATTGCAGAAAGTAGGGGACTGAGCTTCTGTGCTTTTACAGAATTACCAACAAATCTTTCTGCAGAGCCGCTTCCCAACCATACAGATGAGAATCTAGCCCATTTTTAAATATCACAGAGCAGGCAAACGGTGGAGCTAGGATTAAACATCACCCACAGGAAGAAGATCCTAAAACCGACTGAAAAAGCATTTGGAAAACCTTGTACTTCCAAGGGGTTTGTAAACTATTTTCTTCAGACCTTTTAAAGACTTTTCTTTAAAAAGCTGGCACAAGGGAAAGCACTGCATTCTTGACTTGAGGAGCTTTGCAGTTAATCCTTTGAGTTCACTGGAGAGCAGCGAAGCCCAGTGGAAAGAACACAATCCTGGGAGTCAGAGGACCTGGATTCTAATCCCAGCTCTGCTCCCTGCCTGCTTTGTGACCTTGAACAAATCACTTAGCTTCTCTGTGTCTCAGTTCCCTTATCTGCAAAATGGAGATGCAATACCTGTTCTCTGTCCTAGACTGTGAGCCCCATATAGGATCTGATTATCTTGTATCTACCCTAGCATTTAGTACAGTGCTTGGCGCTTAATAACCACTTAACAAAAACCACAGTTTTATTATTGGCTATCACAGGCTCAAGCTACCCAGCCAATCTCCTCTGCTTTTCCACAGTTTTAGAGATGGGTCTCTCTTTTCCCCGATTAGACTGTAAGCCCGTCAAACGGCAGGGACTGTCTCTATCTGTTGCCGACTTGTTCATTCCAAGCACTTAGTACAGTGCTCTGCACATAGTAAGCGCTCAATAAATACTATTGAATGAATGAATGAATGAA
The DNA here is from genome assembly GCF_004115215.2 of Ornithorhynchus anatinus. Classification (NCBI taxonomy): domain Eukaryota; kingdom Metazoa; phylum Chordata; class Mammalia; order Monotremata; family Ornithorhynchidae; genus Ornithorhynchus; species Ornithorhynchus anatinus. Next base: position 108,807,369 of record NC_041729.1, on the reverse strand, counting down.
TTTTCCTTTCCTCTCCCATCACAGGCTGCTGGCAAGGCCACGGTGCACCTGGGAAAGACGGAGGAAGAGTTCAAAGCTTCCTGCTACTGTGATGCACTCCAGGCCCAGATATGGTAGGGAAATCACAGGAAAAGACCAATTTTGTTTTGGGAACATTAAAGGGCTGACAAGCTGGCCAAGAGAATGTAAATGTGTGGGTGGGGTTGGTGCTGTGGGAGGTACTCCTAAAGGAAAACCCTGCATTCCAGAATAGACAATAAAATGCAGAAAAACACAAACTGGATCTGTTAGGAGAAACACATGGGGGAATGGAGACACGGCTCTGAATTTAGGTCCGTTGGGTGGGCGGAGGAGAGAAAGCGTGGAAATGGGAAGCCATTTTCCTCAAATCTCCTTTCTCTTAAAAGGCCATCTGAAAAAGGTGCTGCCATTGGATTTAAAAGGTCCTGGCTTCGATAAAGGTCAGACGCTAAATGTCTCCTGCCGTGGTCCCTTGAAGTTTCTAATCTATTAGTCAAAAGTCACCTAAACATGAAGCAGGAATGTTTATAGGGAGCAGATTGTCCTGAAACCTGATTTACCCCACATGGTTCCCATTTAGCTAACTAGGTGCTGCAAAGAACAGTTCTTTAAAAATAAAGCAGACATCATCTCTGCAATTCAGGCACCATCTCCAAGAGAATTGACAGTGTGTTTTTTGTTTCATTTTTAAACATCACTTGATTGAAGGCCAGGCAGAGGCCTTATTTTAAAAACTACCCATACCCCTCTAGAGAGGAGCAGAAGAGTCTCTGGCAAAGATTCCCATTAGAAATAAATTGCATTGCTGTTCCATTTCTCCAATTTGCAATATCTTTTAATGTCATTCTCCCCCTCTAAAGTGTAAACTCCCTGTGGGTGGGATTGTGTCTACCAACCCTAATGACCAGGTTTCTGCGTGGCCTAACGGAAACAGCATAGGCCTGGGAGGCAGAGGACCTGGGTTCTAAGTGCAGGTCTTCCACTTACCTGCTGTATGACCTTGGACAAGCGACTTAACTTCTCTGTGCCTCAGTTTCTCCAACTGTAAAAATGGTGATAAGATATATGTTCTTCCTCTTACTTAGACAATGAGGACCACAGTGGACAGGGACTATGTGTGACCCTTTCAAAAAAGATAGTATTTGTTAAGCACTGACTATGTGTCAGGAACTGGACTAAGCAGTGGGGTAGAAACAAGCTAATAAGGTTGAACAAAGTCCCTGTCCCACATAGGGCTCTCAGTCTTAATCTCCATTTTAAAGATGAGGAAACTGAGGCACAGAGAAGTTAAGTACCTTACCCAAGGTCACACCGCAGACAAGCTGCGGAACCAGATTGAGAAACCAGGCCCTCCAACTCCCATGACACTACTCTTTCCTCTGAGCCACACTGATGGACTTATATCTACCCCAGTCCTTAAAACAGTGCTCATCACACAGTACGCACTTAATACCATAATTAGAATTATTTCTCTCCCAAGCATTCATTACAGTGCTCTGTACATACAAGCACTCCATAAATCCTACTGATTGATTGAAGCTAGTCCCTCCCCACCTTTCCGGAGTTTGCTAAGGATTTGGTGGAATTTTAATGCATTTTTCAAACAAGATCCCTGGGTGTGTAGAGTGAGGAGGTGAAAGACAACCTTGATCCTGGAAACCCGCCACCAGAGCAGAACAATTCTAAGATTCCATCTCTACACTTTCTGCACCATACCGAAACTGCATCTCTTCGCCAACACAAGCGGCACTGAGAATGGGGTCGCTCTGTGTCTTTGGCAGGCTCCAAGGCTGAACCCGGAGAGCCGGGTTGAAGAACCCCAGCCGCACTAGTCCCAACAACCCTCGCTGATCTCCGGACCTGTGTTTGGGTCCATTCCCAGAGTTGGCCAGATGGAATGAACTGTCATCAGAGGCCCTACCCCACCCCCATCACCGCCAGGCTCAAAATGAAGAGTTGGCTCCTAGGATCAGTCCATGGGTAGCCACTGAGTTGGTTTCAGGTGGTCTGCCCCAGTCCCAGCTCTTGAGCAAAAAGGGAAGGAGGCTGCAACACCACCAGAGAAATCCTTAAGGATAGGGTAAATTAAATGTAAAATGTTCCCTGTGATGTCGTTACGGGATGCTTTTGTGCCTGGCATAATGTACACGATGTCACAGGTGTCTCGGTGCCCACTAACTTTAAGTGCTGTCATAGGTCAACTGGGCCATTCATTCATTCAATAGTATTTATTGAGTGCTTACTATGTGCAGAGCACTGCACTAAGCACTTGGAATGAATAAGTCGGCAACAGATAGAGACAGTCCCTGCCGTTTGACGGGTTTACAGTCTAATTAGGGGAGACGGACAGACAAGAACAATGTTAATAAATAGAGTCAAGGGGAAGAACATCTCGTAAAAACAATGGCAACTAAATAGAATCAAGGCGATGTACATTTCATTAACAAAATAAATAGGGTAATGTAAATATATACAGTTGAACAGACGAGTACAGTGCTGAGGGGATGGGAAGGGAGAGGGGGAGAAGCAGAGGGAGATGGGGGGAAAAGAGGGTTAAGCTGCGGAGAGGTGAAGGGGGGGGTAGAGGGAGCAGAGGGAAAAAAGGGGGGAGCTCAGTCTGGGAAGGCCTCTTGGAGGAGGTGAGTTTTAAGTAGGGTAGGTTTTAAGTAGGTTTTAAGTAGGGCCAGTGACTGGAATTCCCTTCTCTTCCACTCTCAAATGCTGCAGAAGCACAGTCGTTCATTGGCATTTATCTTTTTTTTATGGAATTTGTAAAGCGCTTACTATGGGCCAGGCACTGAACCAGGGGCTGGGATAGATAAAAGTTAATCAAGTTGGACACAGTCCCTGATCCACTCAGGGCTCCCAGTCTTAATCCCCATTTTACAGATGAGGTAACAGGCACAGAGAAGTGAAGTGACTTGCCCAAGGTCAGACTGCAGACAAGTGGTGCTTATACAGCACTTACCGTGTGCGAAGCACTGTACTAAGTACTTGGGAAGGTAAAATACAAGAGTTGTAGGAGTTTATAGTGTTGAGGAGGAGCGTCTAGTCTAGAGGCCCAGAATTCTAAACTGTCCAGGAAAGGCAGAGATCCTCATAATAGCACTCCTCCTGACTCCTTAGTAAGAAAAAAGAACTAGCAATGGTCTCCATCAAGATCAGTAGGGGATTCCTGAGAATATGGCTCAGAAACAGGGAATATCTTTGAGGAACTTGTTGGAGAATGAATTCCATTATTTAGGAAATCAGAAGAGAATCTAAATAATAATGTTGGTATTTGTTAAAGGCTTACTATGTGCAGAGCACTGTTCTAAGCACTGGGGTAGATACAGGGTCATCAGGTTGTCCCACTTGAGGCTCATAGTCTTAACCCCCATTTTACAGATGAGGTAATTGAGGCACAGAGAAGTGAAGTTGAGAAGCAGCGTGGCTCAGTGGAAAGAGCACGGGCTTGGGAGTCAGAGGTCATCAGTTCGAATCCTGGCTCTGCCACTTGTCAGCTGTGTGACCGTGGGCAAGTCACTTAACTTCTCTGTGCCTCAGTTACCTCATCTGTAAAATCGGGATTAACTGTGAACCTCACGTGGGACAACCTGATTACCCTGTATCTACCCCAGCGCTTAGAACAGTGCTCGGCACATAGTAAGCACTTAACAAATACCAACATTACTATGATAATTATTATTAAGTGACTTGCCCACAGTCACACAGCTGACAAGTAGCAGAGGTGGGATTCGAAACCATGAGGTTCTTGGCTTCATGATAACAGTAACAGCAGTACATTTATGTTAAATGCTTACTGTGTAAAAAGCACTGCGATAGATACGAGGTTAGAGTCCAGACACAATTCCTGAATTATACAGGGCTCACAATTTAGGGGAAGAACAGATACTTAATCCCCATATTGCACAATCAATCCTATTTATTGAGTGCTTACTGTGTACAGAGCACAATATTAAGCACTTAAGAGAGCACAATACAACAGAGTTGGTAGACACACTCCCTGCCTGCAATGAGCTTACAGACTAGAGGATGAGCTTTATGAGGAAACTGAGACACACTCCCTGCCTGCAATGAGCTTACAGACTAGAGGATGAGCTTTATGAGGAAACTGAGACACAGAGAAGATAAGTGATATAGCAGGAGAGTGGCGGAGCCACAATTAGAATCCAGATCCCTTAACTCCCACTCCTGTGCTCTTTCCACTGGGCCATGCTGCTTATCTCCATTCACTTTAGGTTCATTTCCACAGGTTTGTCAATATTTTAAGCTAAGCACACCTTCAAGGAGGAAGCAAAGGAGAAAGTGTGCTGCTCAGGCTATTTTAAGAAAGCAGAATGGCAACTATTTCATCCAGTAGGTTGCTCTTTGTGGAACCTGCTGTAAGTCTGTGTTTCATTTCCTGAAACAGGCCAATATTTCCCTGAGGTTGTCCTCACATAAACATCTGCATCTTTCATCTTGGCTGTGAAAATGAAATCTTGACTATTTCAGAGTCTACCCTGTTCTGTTTGTCGGTCATTTTGTTTAAAACATCAGAAATTCCATCGATGAACACCCAAGCTCCTAAGGCGCATTGTTCAGAGTTGAAAAGTTCAACCTGATTAAAACTTGAAATCTTGGACTCAGAGATTTATTGATTCTGGGAGACTTGAAAGTCAACATTAAAAGAAAAAAACTCTTGAAAAGGAGTTGCAGGTAAATCAGATTCTTCAATAAGGGATGAAGATGTGACGCCAACAAGGACCCCATTGACAACAAGGACACCAAATGTGACCCCATTTTCAAGGACGGGTTTTTCTATCTGAAGCCTTCGTTCAGGAGATCTGAAGGACACACCAGTTTTTACGGGTCTACTCTTTATCCAGTATGAATCCCAAATAAAGGCCTTGCTCTTTTCTGTTTTGTGGTTTTTAATGGTATTTGTGAAATGCTTACTATGTACCAGGTACTGTACTAAGCACTGGGGTAGACCTAAGTTAATCAGGTTGGACAGAGTCCATGTCCTACACTGGCGCCTACAGTCTTAATCCTCATTTTACAGATGAGGTAACTGAGACACTTAGAAGTGAAGTGATTTGCCCAAAGTCACACAGCAGAAAAATGGTGGTGCCAAGATTAGAACCAAGGTCCATCTGATTTCCAGGTCCTTGCTATAACCACTATGCCTAGTTGTTTCACCTATTTCAGGCCATTCAGGTGGAAGCTCGTGGAGTTAGTTTCGCTTAAGGCCAGGATCCATTCCAATTGGGAACTCTTTCTGGGATCTTCAGGATATGGGGCTCTCTAGGGGAATTCATTCAATCATATTTATTGAGCGCTTACTATGTGCATGGGGAAGAGCTAAGGAAAACTTCATGAGGTACCTGGAGAGTGTGGGTTTGTGATGGTGCAGGCCTGGAGCGGGAAAGCGAATACAAAAAACCCACAGGAAGAATTTTAATTAGGTTCAGGAAGAAAGGCGGTAGGCAAAGTGGAGCTCTCCAATTTCTTGACTAGCCAAGCCAATGAGGTTGTTCTGGCATTTGCCCAAACCTCTTTTTCCTTTTAGGGTCACACAATAGCCCTGTTCAGTTTGGATCCTCTCACGTTTGGCAGCACATTCTGGGGCTCTGCCAAAAAATACACCGCGCTAGCTCAGTTTCATGTGACATAAAAAAGAGTCCATGGCGCACGCTCCTCCTTGAACTCCTCTCAAAGGCCAAAGCTGTTTTTCCCCAAATCTTCATTCTGCCTTGGAGACACACCTCATTTTGGAAAGCGTTTAGGAATGGAACATGAGAATCCACATGTACCTCCCTAATCCTGCTATTCCTGAACCTTTTCGATAGAATGATAAATGAAATGTAATAGAACGGTTGAGCCTTTCATCGTGAAAACTTTCCCCAAAAGCCACCTCCTTCAAGGGAGCCGCCTCTGACTAATGCCCCACCTTCTAGGTCACATTATCACATTGTAGCACCTCCACATATACCCGCTTATTTGCTAATTTGCACATTTAATTGCCTACTTTTATTATTTGTATTGATGCTTTTACTTTTTCATCCTACTGTATTTTGGGAATTTATTTTCCCGCATCTACCACATTAGCCGTTACGGTCCTAAAGATTAGGAACCCTGAAGGGTGGGATTTCTATTGTGTGATTCCAACTGCCTGGTATAGTGCTCCGCTTAAAGGACGTATTCAATAAATGCTGTTGATGATGATTATTTATATCCGAACTCAGGGTTGAACTAACCTGCTGGATATTTGAGCCTTTGTCTAATGGCCTGGAGGTTTTACCCTAGGCCAGTCCTGGGATCCAGCTGGTGATGCTCAGTGCCATGGTCCCAATGCATTTACTCTGATTTAAGAAGTCTAATTCCCCATTCCCCCACACTCAGTTTTCTCTGACCCCTTCCTCTCTGTCCATAGCTTTCAGGGAAGCTCACACAAAATCAATTACTCAAGAGTATTTACTGAGCTTTTACTGTGTGCAGAGCTTTGCACTAAGCACTTGGGAAACTAGGATACAACCGAGTTGAAAGAAGCTATCCTTGTCCACACGATGCTTTCAGTCTACGGGGGAGACAGACCTTATAATAAATTACCAATAGGGGGAAATAGTAGAGTTTAAGGATATGTACATAAGTGCTGTGGGGTTGGGGTGAGTATCGAAGCGCTTAAGGGATTCACAGTCAAGTACGTAGTTGACATGGAGGTGAGGGGAAGGAAATGACGGCTTAGGGAAGGCCTCTTGGAGATGTGATTTTAGGAGGGGTATGAAGGAGAGAAAGTGGTGGACCGTCAGATATGAAGGGGGAAGGAGTTCCAGGCCAGAGGGAGGATGTGGGCAAGGGGTCGATGGTGGGTTAGATGAGATAAAGGTACAGAGAGTAGATTGAGTTGGGTTGTAGAAATCAGCAAGGTAATATGAAGTGAACTGATATAGTGCTTTAAAACCAGCAGCGAGGAGTTTCTGTTTGATGCGGAAGCAGATGGGCAACCAATGAAGGGCCTAGAGGAGGGGGGAATTTTGGACAATGTTGTTTTTTAAAATTTTTTTTTCAGAAAAATAATCTGAGCAGAAGAGGGAACTATGGACTGAAGTAGGAAGAGATAAGGAGTTAGGAAGGTCAGTGAGAAGACCGATGCTATAGTTAAGAAGGGAAATGATGAGTGTTTGGATCAGCAGGATAGCAGTTTGGATGGAGAGGAAAGGGTAAATTCTAGAGATGTTATGAAGGTAGAATTGACAGGATTTCATGACAGGCTGAATGTGTGGGATGAATATGAGAGCTGAGTTGAGGCTACTGCCATGGTTAAGGGCTTGAGAGACAGGGAGAATAGTAGTATTGTCTCGGGTGATAGGAAAGCCAGTTGGAGGACAGGCTTTGGGTGGGAAGATGAGGAGTTCTGTTAGTTTTAGGTGGTGACAGGACATTTGAGTAGGGATGTCCTGAAGACTGGAAGAAATGCAAGACTGCAGAGAAGGAGAGAGATCAGTTTTTCAGTTCTCTCTCGGCCTCACCAGGATTCTGAATCTTCACCTGGGCCATGGCCTGGCCCCAGGCCACCTGAACTCTTTTGCCGCTGGAATCTCAGCGTCCTGTGAGGCTCCTCCTCAGATAAGCACGACTCTGTCTCTCATTCCAGTGAGCACAACCACTCCCCCAGTTTAGTCAGTCAATCGTATTATTTACTGAGAGCTTACTGGGTGTGCAGAGTACTGTACAAAACACTTGGGAGAGTACAATATATTCATTCAGTCAGTTGTATTTATTGAGCTTTTACTCTGTGCAAAGTACTGTACTAGGAACTTGGAAGAGTAATAATAATAATAATGTTGGTATTTGTTAAGCGCTTACTATGTGCAGAGCACTGTTCTAAGTGCTGGGGTAGACAGAGGGGAATCAGGTTGTCCCACGTGGGGCTCACAGTCTTAATCCCCATTTTACAGATGAGGTAACTGAGGCACAGAGAAGTTAAGTGACTTGCCCACAGTCACACAGCTGCCAAGTGGCATAGATGGGATTCGAACCCATGACCTCTGACTCCAAAGTTCGTGCTCTTTCCACTGAGCCACGCTGAGTACACTGCAACAACAGACATATTACCTGCCCACAATAACCTCATCGTCTAGAGGGGGAGACAATAATTAATATACATAAATAGGTAAAATGCAGATATATACATATGTGCTGTGGGGCTGGGAAGGAGGACGAATGAAGGGAGCAAGTCAGGGCGAACAATGTAAGAAACACATTCCCTGCACACAACGAGTTTGGAATCTACCTTACAGACTCAGCTCCCTCAACATGACTGCTCTGCTCTGCTCTTCGACCTCAGCCTGGAGCCTTCTCACTCCCTGGGCCTCTCCCCCTCTAGACTGTGAGTTCGCTGCGGGCAGGAATGCCTCTGTTTGTTGTTATACTATACTCTCCCAAGTGCTGCGTACAGTGCTTTGCGCACAGTAAGTGCTCAATAAATATGATTTAATTAATGACTGGGTCTCCCCAGGTCTCCAGACCCCCTGTCCCCCACCCACCCAGCCCAGCGCTTCTGGCCCAGCCCCCTCCTCCTGCCTGACCCTAGTTCCACCCCCTCCCTGCCCCTTTCCCACGGGCCCCTAGCCACATCCTCATCCACACCCCTCCATGGCCTTTAGATCCCAGCCCTACCCCTTTCCCCACCCCCCTATCCCAAGCCTTGCCCTCATCCAGGCCACCCCCAGCCTCACACCTCAAGCTTCTCAAGATGCTTATTAGGCATCTTCGGTCTGGAAAGTTTCAGGTGGCAGGTGGGGGGCATAACTGAAATCTACAAAATCGTAAAAGATGCCAGGCGGTGAACGCAGAATTGTCTTTCACCAATCTCACACCATCAGGACAAGGGCCATCTACTGAAACTTGAGGATGGCAGACTCCAAACAAACAGAAAGAAACACTTCACCCAGTAGGTGGTAGATGCGTAGAATCAAAGGAAATTGTGTAGGCCCCAGATATCTGTAAGCTTGAATTGGGGTTTGGATAATTTAGTGAACAAGTAGTCTCTAATAGGTTTCTAAAAGGAAAATTAGGGATGATGAAGGGTGAAATTAATAATAATATTGATGACAATAACAATGGTATTTGTTAAGTGTTCACTAAGTGCCAGAACTGCTCTAAACACTGGGTAGGAACAAGATAATCAGGGTAGAACAGAGTCCTTGTCCCACAAAGGATTCACAGTCTAAGGAAGAACAGATATTAAATCCCATTTAACAGATGAGGGAGCTGAAGGATGGAGAAGTTAAATAACTTGTCCAAAGTCAAACAGCAGGCAAAGGGCAGAACCGGAATTAGAACTCAGGTCCTCTGACTTTCATTCATTCATTCAATCTCATTTATTGAGCGCTTACTGTGTGCAGAGCACAGTATTAAGTACTTTCCAGGCCTGTGCTCTTTCCACTAAATCACAGTTCTTTCAGACTATAAACTCATCATGGGCAGGGAGCTGTCTATTAATTTTATTGTGCTGTGCTCTCCCAAATGCATTGTACAGTGCTCTGCATATAGTTAAGCACTATAATAAATATGATTGATTGCTTTTATTCCTAACCATGAGAAGTAGGTCCAGAAGACCAGCCATCACACGGGTTCCTCCAAGAGTTCCTGCTTTCACTGTGGGAGAGAGCCCAGGGCTGGACGGATCCCTAGTTGGACCCAGGAATGACAAGGTGGGTGGCCTTTTTTTGTCCTTGTGGCCTCTTCCCTCCCCTGGGGCTGGCACAGTTATCCCAACTGCCCCTTCCTTATGGCTTCTAAATGGGGGAGTCTGCAGATCTAGATCACATTTTCCCAGAGCCTTCTAGGTTCCTTGTGGAAGGTGCAGAATCTGTTCTACTTAAGCCATCGCTTTGGATGCTCTTACCTTATCGTGGCAGGAGAGTTTGCGTACACTCATGAAGTTTAGAGCTATGCCACTGAGAGATAATGTCTCTTCAGGGTTATCCGTAATGGAAAGGTGTAAGACGAAGTGTCACACAAAGCTGATTCACCTGTGCTGGGCAGCAGCGGCACGGGAAAGAGTCAAAGGTGGATGATCAAGCGATCAAAATGTTGATCAAAAACAAAGGCAGAGATTTAGGTTTTGACTCTGTGGAAGAAGGCAACGGTAAACCATTCCCGTGTTTTTTACCAAGAAAACTCTGGACTAGATACCTGTATTGCTACAGATGAAAATAAGACGTTCTGGAGAAGATGTGTCCATGGAGTCGCCATGGGTTGGAAACGACTCGATGGCATTTGACAACAACAATGAGTGTAAGGCGGGGAGCCTACGGTACCTTGCAGTCGCAGCCGATGGGTTTCTTGCACTCCTCACAGGTGTTGGAATAGAGGCTCTCAAAGCAGGCCACGCAGTAGGGATTCTCCTCCCTCAGGATATACTTCTGGCCAAAGAGGGACTCCCGACAGTTGTGGCAGTCGAAGCGCTCGGTCATTTTGATCTCCGGCTTTCCACCCACCTGCGGCAAAGGAGCAAAGAGCCAGAGCTCAGTTAATGGACCATCACCCTTACTCTAAGGCACCATTGGGGCTATTGCTGGTAGGCAGAGATGTCAACTCAGCTCTTGGCTATGTTCAGGAATCACCTTTCCCGGCTAAATATCTGCATCGACTAAATGGCATGGGGGGAGGCTATTGATTCATTCATTCATTCATTCACTCAATCATTTTTATTGAGCACCTACTGTGGGCAAAGCACTGTACTAAGTACTTAGGAGAACACAGTATAACAATAAATGGACACATTTTCTACCCACAACAAGCTTACAGTCTAGAGAGACTGGAAGATGGAGTAGAATGAATCATCAATGGAATTTATTGAATGCTTACAGTATTGAGTGCTTACAGTATGCAGAGCACTGTCATCATCATCTTCATCGTAACAGTTCTATTTGTTAAGTGATTCCTATGTGAAAGCAACGTGCTAAGAGGTGGGGTAGATAGAAGCTTATCAGGTCAGCCACAGTCCCCTTCCCAAATGGAATTTAGAGTCTAAGCAGGAGGGAGAATAGATACTGAATCTCCCTTTTCAGATTAGGAAACTGAGGTATAGAGAAGGGAAGTGACTTGCCCAAGGTCACACAGCAGGCAAAAGGCATAATCACATTTAGAACACAGGCCTGTGCTCTTCCCACTAGACCACTAAGCACTTGGGAGAGTAAGATACTGTAAGCAGACACACTCCCTGCCCTCACCGAAGTACAGTCTAGCGGAGGAGCAGTTTCCCAAGGAATGGCCACCCTCCCTCCCCACCTTTATGTTCTCCGCCTCCAGTTCCTGCTTCAAGTGGCTCAACCTGCCTCCACCCTGTGCAGTGAGTCAGTCAATCGTATCTACTGAGCCCTTACTATGTGCAGATCACTGAACTAAGCACTTGGGAAAGTACAATGTAACAATATAACAGCCACCTTCCCTCCTCTCAATGACCCTCTCTCCACCTCTCGGGATGTAAGAGAAGCAGCATGAGTCTGGGAGTCAGACGATCTGGGTTCTAATCCCAGGCCTAGTGTGTGACAATGACTGGGCAAGTCACTCAACTTCTCTGTGACCCAGGGCCAACGGAATATTGAGCCTAGGAGGACGGTTTTAAAATACCTATTCTAGGGGAAATCCAATAGAGTAAGTCTTTACCTTCTGTTACAGGTCAGGGTGGCAAAAGGTGGATTGGTTCATTTTATATTATTAGTGGTAGTATTTACTAAGCACCTATTATGTGCACAGCACCGTATTAAGCACTGGAAAAGCATATACAGGTGGGAAGTGGACATGGTCCCTGGCCCTAAAGGGGCTCACAGCATATTATTATTATTATTATATTAAAATAGTATATTATTCACATTAATAACAATATTTGTTAAGTGCTTGCTTTGTGCCAAGTAGTTGCAAGGGCTTGGGAGTCAGAGGCTGTAGGTTCTAATCCCAGCTCCACCATTTGTCACTTGTGTGACTATGGGCAAGTTACTTCCCTTCTCTGTGCCTCAGTTACTCATTTGTAAAATGGGAATTAAGACTATGAGCCCAATGTGGGACAACCTGATAACCCTGTATCTACCCCAGTGCTTAGAACAGTGCTTGGCACATAGTAAGGGCTTAACAAATACCATAAGTAATATTAGTTATTATTAATCGGGTCGGACGTAGTCCCTGTCCCACATGGGGTTTACAGTCTAAGGGAGAGGAAGAACAGGTGTTTAATCCCCATTTTACCGATGAGGCAACAGATACAGAGAAGTTAAAGTGATTCGCTCATGGTCACACACTAGGCCTGGGTCCAAGGTCCTGGGTCCTCTGAATCCCAGGCTCATGCTGCTAGCTTAAGTATAAAGGGAGGCGAGGAAACTGGAAACTGGCTAGACATATATGGAAAGATTAAACAATAAAAAATGCTAAAGCAACATAAGGCTGCAGCAGGATATTTTGTGTGGCAGTGCTCCATTCCCAGGTACAGTCAGTTTTCCAATAACCTTGGGGTTACATTCTCAGAGTCCCCCATGCTTAGGAAACTCATGCTGTAGTTGAAGGACCTGAGCTGATTTCATGGGCCTGGACTGATGCCATGGCATATACTCTTCACTCTTGGTTTCAAAGCTCTCCATCCCCTTGCCCCCTCCTACCTCACCTCCCTTCTCTCCTTCTACAGCCCACCCCGTACACTCCGCTCCTCTGCCGCTCACCTCCTCACGGTCCCTCATTCGTGCCTGTCCCGCCCTCGACCCCTGGTCCACATCCTACCGCTGACCTGGAATGCCCTCCCTCCTGCCAAACTAACTCTCTCTCCCTCTTCAAAGCCCTGAGAGCTCACCTCCTCCAGGAGGCCTTCCCAGACTGAGCCCTCCCTTTCCCTCTGTTCCTCCTCCCCTCCCTATTCCCCATACTCCCGCCCTCTGCTCTTCCCCCTTCCCCTCCCCAAAGCACTGTGCATATTTGTATATATTATTTATTACTTCATTTATTTTATTAATGATATGTATATATCTATGATTCTATTTATCTCGATGATATTTACGCCAGACTACTTGTTTTGTTCTGTTTTGCTGTCTGTCTCCCCCGATTAGACTGTGAGCCCATTGTTGGGCAGGGATTGTCTCTATATGTAGCCAAATTTGTACATTCCAAGCACTTAGTACAGTGTTCTGCACATAGTAAGTGCTCAATAAATACAACTGAATGAGTGAATGCATGAAACTGTTTCTTCTGACTCAGACTAATACCTTTTCCTCAGCTCCCCCTCCATTCCCCATCGACCCAACTCACTCCTTTTGCTCTACCCCCCTCCCAGCCCCACAGCATGTGTGTATACATGTACATATCTCTAATTATATTTATAGTAATGTCTATTTGCTTGTTTTGGTGTTCATATATCTATAATTATATTTATTTATATTGATGTTATTGATGCCTGTTTACTTGTTTTGATGTCTGTCTCCCCCCTTCTAGACCGTAAGCCTGTTGAGGGCAGGGATTGTCTCTATTGCTGAATTGCACTTTCCAAGCGCTTAGTATAGTGCTTTGTACACAATAAGCACTCAATAAATACAATTGAATGAATGAATGAATGAATGAATGAATGAATGACCACATTGTGCTCTATCTATTGTAGGAAGACTGTTTCCTCAGTCCAAAAAGGGGATCGATTCAGAATGTGAGGCAAAAACATACATTTTGGCAGAAGTGGCTACCTTCCATGGACTCGCTCCTTATTATATGGCCCTACTTGGCTCCCAGCTGCCTTAGACATTCTATTTCTTCCATTTCTGACTACTAAACGTTCCTTCTTCTTGTAGTTAAGTAAACACACAAATAAACAAAAAAAGAGCAGCATCTAGCCTCTGGCTCCTACCAGAGGGTCAGGAAAAAATGATTAAATATTGGAAGGGAGGCTTGCAGTTCTCGTGAAAATAAATTAACATTGATGGTGCCAGGAACTGTTGGATTATGGGGTATTCACCCTTTCCAATCAGCGTGGCCAACGCACCCCAAGCTGCTTAATGTCCTTGGCTACTGCACGGAGAGAATTGAACTCAGCTCCATAGGGAACTACCAGAATCTCTACTCTTGAAGAGTTTGCAGCACATCCTAAGCACAGGGGATTGAATGTTCGCTTCTGAGGACATTCTAGGATCACGAAATCAGGTCCTTTCTTTTCAGTCTGGATGGGCAGCAGACACGATGGACACAAATGAGAGGGAGAAGAGGGAGACGGGGAGGCATCTCTGACGTCTCTGAGGTTCTGAAAAATCAGTCAATCAATCATATTTATTGAACGACAGTTGTGATTTGGAGTTCTTTCAAACATGCTCAGTCCCTCTAGACTGTAAGCTCATTGTGGGTAGAGAATGTATTTGTTATATTGTCGGGTTATACTCTCCCAAGCACACAGTGAGCGTTCAATAGACAAAATTGATTGACTGATTGAGAGTCCTATACTAACCGCTTGAGAGAATACAATACAGCATTGGTAGGCATGTTCCCTGCCCACAATGAGCTTACAGTCTGGAGGGACTGAGCACCAACCAAGAAGACTCAAAATTACATCTTTCTGACCCATTGACTCTTCAAAGGCCACTCTCCTGACATTTTCCACCCTGACTTTCTTGCTCCTCTCACCCTCACACCCTTTCTGCCTCAGGTTTAGACGAAAAGTTGGGTCCTGGATCCGGCCGAAAAATCTGTGGATTTACGCGAGGGTAGTCTGGTCAACTCCAAGACCTCCTCCAAGAGGCCTTCCCAGACTGAGCTTCCCCTTTTCCCTCTGCTGCCTCTCTGCCCCCCCTTCACCTCCCCTCAGCTAAGCCCCCTTTCCCCCCCTTTCCCTCTGCTCCTCCCCCTCTCCCTTCCCCTCCCCTCAGCACTGTGCTTATTTGCTCATTTGTATGTATTTTTATTACCCTATTAATTTTGTTAATAAGGTATACATCCCCTTGATTCTATTTATTGCTATTGTTTTTGTCTGTCTCCCCAGATTAGACCGTAAACCCATCAATGGGCAGGGATTGTCTCTGTTGCCTAATTGTACATTCCAAGCGCTTAGTACAGTGCTCTGCACATAGTAAGCACTCAATCAATACTATTGAATGAATGATCCAGAGGGACACACACTTCCCATCAGGCCCCAGTCCAGCCCCAATCATGCGATTGTAATGACCCTCCAGGCTTAGTCTGCTCAAGTCTGAGGTAAGTAACACCAGGGGTGGTTAACTAGCCAGGGCAGCAGTGATTCATCTGCTAACGAGCTCCCCGGTCTTCTCGAGAAGCCAACAACGACACACAAGGAACAAATTTGATTACATAGAAAGGGTAAGTTGCTCAGAGGCAGCAGACAGCTCTCTACATCCTCCCTCCCTACAGCTTGAGCCCATGTCAAACTGCATCTGGTCTGGGAGAAGGATCCCAGAATCTCCTCACCTCCATGACTGGGCCAGCCAATGCCCAGCCTAATGGAGAACTGGTTCCTGCCTTCATTCATTCATTCAATAGTATTTATTGACCGCTTACTATGTGCAGAGCACTGTACTAAGCGCTTGGAATGTACAAGTTGGCAACAGATACAATACCTGCCATTTGACGGGCTTACAGTCTAATTGGGGGAGACAGGCAGACAAGAACAATGGCAATAAATAGAGTCAAGGGGAAGAACATCTCATAAAAACAACGGCAACTAAATAGAATCAGGATGATGTACATCTCATTAAACAAAATAAATAAAATAAATAGGGTGATAAAGATATATACAGTTGAGCGGATGAGTACAGTGCTGAGGGGGTGGGACGGGAGGGGGGAGGAGGAGAGGGAAAGGGGGGAGAAGAGGGTTTAGCTGCCGAGAGGTGAAAGGGGGGTAGAGGGAGCAGAGGGAAAAAGGGGGGAGCTCAGTCTGGGAAAGCCTCTTGGAGGAGGTGAGTTTTAAGTAGGGATTTGAAGAGGGGAAGAGAATTAGATTGTCTGAGGTGAGGAGGGAGGGCATTCCAGGACCGCGGGAGGACGTGGCCCGGGGGTCGACGGCGGGATAGGCGAGACCGAGGGACGGTGAGGAGGTGGGCGGCAGAGGAGCGGAGCGTGTGGGGTGGGCAGTGGAAAGAGAGAAGGGAGGAGAGGTAGGAAGGGGCAAGGTGATGAAGAGCCTTGAAGCCTAGAGTGAGGAGCTTTTGTTCGGAGCAGAGGTTGATAGGCAACCACTGGAGGTGTTTAAGAAGGGGAGTGACATGCCCAGATCGTTTCTGCAGGAAGATGAGCTGGGCAGCGGAGTGAAGAATAGACTGGAGCGGGGCGAGAGAGGAGGAAGGGAGATCAGAGAGAAGGCTGACACAGTAGTCTAGCTGGGAAATAACGAGAGCCCTTAGCAGTAAGGTAGCCGTTTGAGTGGAGAGGAAAGGGCGGATCTTGGCGATATTGTAAAGGTGAGACCGGCAGGTCTTGGTAACGGATAGGATGTGTGGGGTGAACGAGAGAGACGAGTCAAAGATGACACCAAGATTGCAGGCCTGAGAGACGGGAAGGATGGTCGTACCATCCACGGTGATAGGGAAGTCTGCCTTCCCAATCTCTTCTGACCTCATGGACCTGAACCATAACTATGACACTTCTTCTTTCTTTTCTCTGTCTGTGTCTGCCACACCTGCACAGAGGATGGGTTTTTTTCAGTCATCTGAAAAAAACACCTAATTTAGCCATGTGAAACTAAGGGCAAAAGAAAGCAGACCTGGTGCAGAAATGAACTTTAAATTTGTAATAGAAAATTGTAAATTGCATTTGGGAAGCAGCAGGGCCTAGTGGATGCAGCACAGGCCTGGGAGTTAGAAGGACATGGGTTCTAATTCCCGCTCTGCCACTTGTCTACTGTGTGACCTTGGGCAAATCACTTCACTTCTCTATGCCTCAGTTACCTCATCTGCAAAATGAGGATTAAGACTGAGCCCCACGTGGGAAAGGGACTGTGTCCAACCTGACAACCTTGTATCTACCCCAGCGTGTAGTGCAGTGCCTGACACTTAACAAATACCATTAAAAAAAAATGATAGAGACACTCCCAGATCTAGCCATTGGGAGGTCTGGGTTCTGTTTCTGGTTGTGCAGCTTTGGGCCTTACAGTCTTTGGGTCTCTACTTTGCCATCTGTAAAAAGGGAAAATAATAGCTGTTTTCATGGATACTGAGAGGATTACAAAGATAAGGTCTCTGCCAGGAAGCAGATCAAGTTATAAGCAACGGAACTGTCAGCAAGCTGACAGTTACTCTGACAGCTACTGCTCTCTCCTAGTGGAATTTGTTCTAATGGGGCTTTCCCTGAGCACTGTCTGCAGCCTGGAGCACATGAGGCCAGCAGGAAATCTGATGTTTACTCCCATCCTGATATTCCCCTCTCCTCCCTCTCCCACCCAGACCCCGTGTGCGGAGGATGAAAAGGCAGGAGTGCTGGATCACCCATGCTCAAAGATTAAGGGGCCATTCAGAGTTAGTAAATTTGGAAAAGCCAGAGATTTGTCACCCCATGGTACATTTAGCTGAACTTCTGCACTGTGAGTCCACAATGTGTGTGCAATTCTCAGAACACTCCTGGAGAACAGCTCCTCTCAGACTGAGCTCCCCTTTTCCCTCTGCTCCCTCTACTCCCCCTCCCCCGCCCCGCTTCACCTCTCTGCAGCTAAACCCTCTTTTCTCCCCTTTCCCTCCGCTCCTCCCCCTCTCTCTTCCCCTCCCCTCAGCACTGTACTCGTCCACTCAACTGTATATATTTTCATCACCCTATTTATTTTGTTTATGAGATGTACATCACCTTGATTCTATCTACTTGCTATTGTTTTAATCAGATGTTCATCCCCTTGATTCTATTTATTGCCATTGTTCTTGTCTGTCCTTCTCCCCCGATTAGACTGTAAACCCGTCAAAGGGCAGGGACTGTCTGTATCTGTTACCTATTTGTAATAATAATGTTGGTATTTGTTAAGCGCTTACTATGTGCAGAGCACTGTTCTAAGCACTGGGGTAGATTCAGGGTAATCAGGTTGTCTCAAATGAGGCTAACAGTTAATCCCCATTTTCCAGATGAGGTAACTGAGGCACAGAGAAGTTAAGTGACTTGCCCATGGTCACACAGCTGACAAGTGGCATAGCTGGGTACATTCCAAGCGCTTAGTACAGTGCTCTGCACATAGTAAGTGCTCAATAAATACTATTGAATGAATGAATGAATGAACATTCTTTCCATCTATTTACTGAATGCTTACTGTGTGCAAAGCACTATACTAAGCACTTGGGAAGGTACAAAATAACAATAAACAGGCACATTCTCTGCACACAATGAGCTCACAGTCTAGCTCTCTCTCAAAGTCTAGACAGGGAAGCAGACATTAATTTTAAATAAATAAATTACAGATATCAAACCCAACCTGCCTGGGGACATATCGGTTCATTCCAAAATTAAACATTTTCCTGGTTTCGAGTTCTCTGCTCAACGTCTATGACCCTGGAAGTCTCGAAGGGAATTTGAGCTTTGGGAGTAAGATCTTTCTGGAAGTCTCGAAGGGAATTTGAGCTTTGGGAGTAAGATCTTTCTGGAAATCATAGTAACTCTTCCAAACCACTAGGGGCACTGAATTAAATAAGATTAATGGAATCCTGCTGGTTTGAAAACCTTTAACACAGCTTCCAAAAAGACTACTTTTATTTCCAGTAAGCAGTTCATGCTTTTGAAAAATCAAGGCAAAAATCTACTCAGGGAAATCAGTCAATCTTCAGTGATATATATCGAGTACCTTATTGTGTGCAGAGCATTGTACTAAGCACTTGAGAAAGTACAATACAACTGAGTTGGTCAACACGATCCCTGCCTTAAGTATCTCACAATCTCCTTCACACTGCCCAAGTATGCATATGTGAGCACGCACAAACACACATATCTACACATATTCATAGAAATGTCAGAACAAATATATGGACCATTCAGGAGGAGGAATGAAAGGGATAGAATTTTCGGGTGAAAAATTTCAATTTTAAGTGAACTTGGGCACCACCACCTATATGTTCAATAACCATACTCGTTTCCAGATAATTCCATTTTCAATTTCCTCATTTCTATCTTCTACCAAACACACACTGTGTTAAAAAGAGTTATAGCTACCAGAGCGAAAAACAATCTTCAATGGTGTTTATTCCAGGGAGGGAGAAAAATGACTCAAGCAGGCAAACATCTTAATTTTGAGAGGCAGAGGCTTTGGGGATTCTACTCTTTACAGCAAGTCCAGAAATAGAAAATGAATATATCAGAAAGTAAAATAAAAAAAAACGCTTTCCATTTTTGAAATGAAAGGCACAGAGGTTCTTCTTGCACCCTCATGATCTAGGAGGATAGCCTCTGGGCTGAGAAGATGGGGCTCCCTATGGAGATGGGGGCAGGATGCCGATATATCTGGCTCCCCCAGCCACCTCCCGGCATCACCCCGCCGCCCAATCTGACTGAAGGGAAGCCATTTTCACAATCCAAGAATGGGCAGAGTCATTCATTCATTCAATCGTATTTATTGAGTACTTACTGTGTGCAGAGCACTGTACTAAGCACTTGGGAGAGTACAATAAGCGGACACATTCCCTGCCCACAAGGAGCTCAGACAGGCTTCCCTTCAGGGTGACCATGGCTCAACATTGAGGGCACAATGTGTGCGGAAGCGAGGAAGGGAGGTCTGGGATGGGGCAAATGAGGGGTTGAGAGTGAGAGAGGAGTTATGGATGAGAATGGCTAGGATAGCTGCTGGCCAGATTCAAGTACTCAAAGTAGGTTGCTTTCCAAAACCGTTAATCAGGAACAATATTGTTTTTGGTATTTCTGGGATTTGTTTTTCATCAAATTGAACACTGGAACAAAGGAATGCAACTTGTTTCTACTTCCTCTTTCAATGCGAACTTGAAAATGCCAAAAAACGTGAACTGAAATGAATGTGAAATAAACTCAGTACGTTCCTGAATTGATAGACCGATAGGCTGTAAGCTACCTGAGGGAGGGATCCTGTCTACTAACTCTAATGTACTGTACTCTTCCAAGTGCTCAGTGGCCTGCTCTGTGCAGAGTAAGTGGTCAATGAATACCTCTGCACAGTAAGTGCTCAATAAATACCGCTGAGTGATGGATGAGCCTAATGATAGTAACAAAAAAAAACATTCTCTGATCTTATGGAATGTCCACACTGTGGGGCTTAAATCTCTTTTTAAGTTATTGTATAAAAATTGCTCCTCAAAACATGTCAGTGTGATAGAGGGCAGGGAGCTACTGAGATCCTGAGAGCAGAGAGACCTGAAGCGGGAAGATGCAGCAACTCACCCAAGGGCCACTTCCTCATTTCATATTAATAAAAATATAAAATTAATAAAAATATAAATAAAAATGATGATGAGTTTATTACATGCTAAGCACAAGACTGGGGGCCAGTCAGGACAGGTCGGCCACGCATGCTCAAGATCACCTCCCTGTCTTAGATTAGTCAAACCCCTACCTTTCCTTGGGTCAAACTGCGCCGCACAATGCACATTTCTGGACACATATGAATGAGGAACATGTCAAAAGCTACTCAGCGAATTAGGTTAAATATCGGACAGAGACTTCTGAGAGTTAGCAGTGCAAATGAACTCTGGACAAGATTACCAAGGGAGAGCTGGGAAGGAAATCTTTGCAAACTCCACATCTCTGAAACCGAGACAAGCCTGGATTTATGACAACCGCCATTCCCCCCCGCCACACACCCACCTAACCCCAGAATCAGATGTTCCAGAAAACCAAACAACCAACAAAAAAAAGGTTCATCTTTTGTGCTGAGGGCTGGATTCCCAAATTCATTTCAAAGCAAAGTCAGAATAGTCACCTGTTTGGCAGTGCAGGGGGTTGAAACAAATTAAAGACTCTCCCAAGGGTATTTCCAGCCTTATGATTTCATCTGTCTTGTCTTCTAATTGTAAGCTCCTTGTAGACAGGAACTGACTTCCCAATGTTCCTGAAAATGTGGTCTCAACACACTAAGGACACAGGATCAGCCCAAAAGCTGGTCAAATACAGAAGATGTGCAATGCGTCTCTTCCTAGGGTGAAACTTGCAGTTCAGGCTCAGAACTCTGCAAAACAGACAAAGAAGTAGAACAAGGAAGTCAGCAAATACTTCAGAAGAGCGGTAGGCAGACTATGCTATCAACATGCTATTGGACTTCAGAGCAAGCCCGGGCTGGCAGGCCTGGACCTGCCCCAGATGCAGATCTGACCCTTGACCAGTGGCATCCACTCTGAGCCTTATTCAACATCAAAGGGCAAAACGGAATCTTAGTCTGGCCCGCTTAGGAGATGTGGGCTGCTGATGGCCTCGCTCTCTCTCTCCCTCCCCCTCTCTCTTGTTGTGGAATGTGCCTGCAGGGTGGAGCACAGCAGGATACCCAAGCAATTGCTGCTGGCAAACTCAATGGCTCAAATACACATGTGGTGAGAGATTCAAGATATTCTCATCTAGATTTTTGTATCACGTTATAATTATCAATGGTTGTATGTGAAGTGTGAATGTATATGGATGGATGGATTACCTATAATACTACCTTGACATTTTGTCTGGTTCTCACCAGATACCGAAAACCTGAACACTGAGCATTAAATGCTCCATAAATACCATCATTTGGTTGATTGATCTCATTTTATCCTCATCACATTCCTGTGAGATAGGGAGGGATCAGGATTTGTTCCTCATTTTACAGGTGAGGCCAAGAGGCCTTGCCCCAGGTCATCCCACAGACCAAAAGCTGCCCAGATCATCTTCCTACAGAAATGCTCTGGGCATGTCACTCCCCTCCTCAAAATCCTCCAGTGGTTGCCTAACAACCTATGCACGAAACAAAAACTCCTCACTCTTGGCATCAGAGTTCTCCATCCCCTTGCCCCCTCCTACCTCAACTCCCTTCTCTCCTTCTACTGCCCACCCCGTACACTCTGCTCCTCTGCCGCTCACCTCCTCACTGTCCCCCATTCTCGCCTGTCCCACCGTCAACCCCTGGCCCACGTCCTACCACTGACCAGAAATGCCCTCCCTCCTCACCTCTGCCAAACTCTCTTCCCTCTTCAAAGCCCTACTGAGAGTTCACCTCCTCCAAGAGGCCTTCCCAGACTGAGCCCCCCCTTTTCCCTCTGCTCCCTCTCCACCCTCTGCTCCCTCTCCACTCTCTGCTCCTCTCCCTTCCCCTCAGCACCGTGCTCATTTGTATATATTATTTATTACCCTATTTATTTTGTTAATGAGGTGTACATCCCCTTGATTCTACCTATCGTGATAATGTTGTCTTGTTTTTGTTTTGTTCTGTTTCGCTTGCTGTCTGTCTCCCCCGATTAGACTGTGAGCCCATCATTGGGCAGGGATTGTCTCTATCTGTTGCCAAATTGTACATTCCAAGCACTTAGTACAGTGCTCTGCATATAGTAAGCGCTCAATAAATACTACCGAATGAATGAATGACTGAATGAATGAATGAGCTGTCACCAGAACCCAACTCTCCTGCCTCCCAAATCTACGTATTCTCTACCACAGACTGCAACAGCCTGAAGATGGCTGTGAAATGTGAATGAAAGGTTGGTCGAAGCAGCTTAAGGGGCAATTCACCCATAGTGTGCACTGACAATGGGAATTCTACAATTATAGAAAAGTAATCAAACAATCAATCAATGGTATTTACTGAGTGCTTACTGTGTGCGAGCCCTGTACTAAATGCTTGGGAAAGAAAATACAGTATAGAGTTGGTAGAGTTGTCCCTGACCACAAGGAGCTTACAATCTACAGGGGTAGGCAGACATAATAATAAATTACAGGTAGGAGGAGGCCATACAGGGAGTATGGTCTAATGGAAAGAGCATGGGGCTGGGAAGTCTGGTTCCAATCCTCACAATCAATCCATCGTATTGATTGAGCACTTACTATGTGTTCTGCACTGTACCAAGCACTTGGGAGAGTAAAGAAGCACAGTGGCTTAGTGGAAAGAGCCTGGCTTGGGAGTCGGAGGACGTGGGTTCTAAACCCGGTTCCACCTTTCATCAGCTGTGTCATTTTGGGCAAGTCACTTCACTTCTCTGGGCCTCAGTTCCCTCATCTGTAAAATGGGATGAAACCTGTGAGCCCCATGTGGGACAACCTAATTACCTTCTATCTTCCCTAGTGCTTAGAACAGTTCTTAGCACATAGTAAGTGCATAACAAATGGCATTATTATTATTATTATTGTTATTACAGAACAACAGAATTAACAGACAAGTTCCCTTCCCATAATGAGCTTACAGTCTAGACATAATGTTGCTGTAGGATCTTGGGATAATCACTTAACTCCTCTGTTCCTTAGCTTCCTCGATCCAACAGGGCTAATACAATTCCTGCCACTCCCTACCAAACGAGATAACTAATGTCTAAGTATTTGGGGGAAAATATAAGTACTATACAAATTCAAGGTAGTATTATAGGTAATCCATCCATCCATATACATTCACACTTCACATACAACCATTGATAATTATAACGTGATACAAAAATCTAGATGAGAATATCTTGAATCTCTCACCACATGTGTATTTGAGCCATTGAGTTCTGAGGGTGAGTTAAGACTGTACTATGTTCTGGGCACTGTACTAAGCGCTGAGGTAGAGAAGCAAGAATGACCTAGTGGACCCAGCACAGGCCTGGGAATCAGAATCAATTAATCGATCAATGCTACTTATTGAGCACTTATGATGATGCAGAGCACTGTAGTAAGTGCTTGGGAGAGTACATTGGAGTTAAGAGACATGTTCCCTGTTCACAGAGAGCTAAAAGTCTAGCGGAAGGATTTGGGTTCTAATCCTGATTCCGCCACTTGTCTGCTGTGTGACCTTGGGCAAGTCACTGAACTTTTCTATGGCTTAGTTATCTCATCTGTAAAATGGGGCTTAATACTAAGAGCCCCATGTAGGACATTGACTGCGTCCAACCTGATGAGCTTGTATCTACCCCAGCATTTAGTACAGTGCCTGACATATAGTAAGCGCTTAACAAATACTACTGGAAAAAAAACCACAAAACAACAAGAGCTAGATAATCATTCATTCATTCAATTGTATTTACTGAGTGCTTACTGTGTGCAGAGCAATGTACTAAGCGCTTGGAATGTACAATTCATCAACAGATAGAGACAGTCCCTGCCCAACAATGGGCTCACAGTCTAAAAGCGGGAAACGGACAGTAAAACAAAACCACTAGACAGGTTGGACACATTCCAAGTCCCACCTGAAGCTCATGGTCTATGTCTGGGAGGTGGATATATTACTACATAGGGTCTTGAGGTGGAATAAAAGCAACCAATTTCCAGAGAAAATTGCTCCTCCGGGAGCAATACATTACTTGGGTGTGTCTTTATGCAAACACCCTCCCCTTTCCCCCCACCACGCACCATTCTTTCTAGCCCTACACTGCACACTGGCACGTAGAATGGAAGTGACATTTTATTGTGAATAAATCAACATTGCAAAATTTAAATCGTTTGTGGTCTTGAATCATTTGGAGGAATTGCTTATGCAAATATGTTTGAGAGTGAAAGAAAGCTGCTGTAATTCAACGCTTCAAATCAGGAGTTCAGTGTCTGCAATTTGGCTGAACATTTAGGCAAGCATTCTATGTACTTAAAAGACTGGCATAAAATATATGTTCCTCCCAACCCTTCCCTCTCCTTCCTCTAAACCCCTCCTTCAACACAACTTAAAAATACAGATATGTACACACCTGTAATTTATTGATATTAATGTGTCCATCTCCCCCTCCAGATTGTAAACTCATTGTGGGCAGGGCATGGGTCTGTAATATTGTTAATACTAATAATGATGGCATTTGTTAAGTGCTACGTGACATGCACTGTTCTAAGCACTGGGGTGGATACAAGGTAATCAGGTTAGACACAATCCCTGTCCCGCATGGGGCTCACAGTCGCAGTCCCCATTTTACAGATAAGATAACTGAGGCCCAGAGAAGCGAAATGACTTGCCCAGGGTCATACAGCAGACAAGTGGTGGAACTGGAATTGGAACCTATGATCTTCTGACTGCCCTTCTTGTTGTATTGTACTCTCCCAAATGCTTAGCATACTGCGCACAGTAAGCGCTCAATAAATATGACTGAACGAAGGAACGACTGACTATCCACAAGCAAGGTCCGTGCGGTGGCATCAGTGATTCGCAGCATGGCATAGTGGATAGAGCACGGACCTGGGCTGTGTGATCTTGGACAAGTCACTTCACTTCTCTTTGCCTCAGTTACCTCATCTGTAAAACGGGGAGTGAGACTGTGTCCCTCACATGGGACAAGGACTGTGTCCAACCCGATTTGCTTGTACCCACCCCAGCGCTTAGTACAGTGCCTGGCACACAGTACATGCTTAACGAATACCATTATTATTACCATTACTATTATTTGCAGTGTGTTGATGACAGTCGAGCAGCTGGGTTGGGAACATCTTCTCCAGCTCTTAGAACAGTGCTTGGCACAAAGTAAGCGCTTAACAAATATCATCATTATTATTACTCAACGTGACTGACAGCCTGATTGCACCTGAATCCCGACTCACTCCCTAATAACGGGAGAAAGTCGATCTCTCTGCCCGGGCAGGTTTTCTCCTGGAAAGCTAAACGGACGGGAATTCCCACCAGGTGCCTTGATGCTTCTGTATCAATAATAATAATAATGATAACAGTGGTATTTGTTAAGTGCTTACTATGTGCTGAGCACTGTTCTAAGCTTTGGGATAGATACAAGGTAATCAGATCGTCTCACTTGGGGTTTACAGTCTTAATCCCCATTTTACAGATGAGGTCCAGAGAAGTTAATAATAATGATGGTATTTGTTAAGCGCTTACTATGTGCCGGGCACTGTTCTAAACTGTGGGATAGATACAGTGTAAGCAGATCGTCCCATTTGGGTCTCACGTCTTAATCCCCATTTTACAAATGAAGTAATTGAGGACCAGAGAAGTTAATAATAATGATGGTACTTTTTAAGTGCTTACTATGTGCCAAGCACTAGAGCTGGGTGAGATAGAAGGTTATCAGCTGTCTCAGATGGGGCTCAGTCTTAATCCCCATTTTACAGATGAGGTAACTGAGGCCCAGAGAAGTTAATAACAATGATGGTATTTGTTAACCGCTTACTATGCAGCGTGGCTCAGTGGAAAGAGCATGGGCTTGGGAGTCAGGGGTCATGGGTTCGAATCCCTGCTCTGCCACTTGTCAGCTGTGTGACTGTGGACAAGTCACTTCACTTCTCTGTGCCTCAGTTACTCATGTGTAAAATTGGGATGAAGACTGTAAGCCCCACGTGGGGCAACCTGTTCACCTTGTATCCCCCCCAGTGCTTAAAATAGTGCTTTGCACATGGTAAGAGCTTAACAAATACCATCATCATCATTATTATTATTATCTGTGCCTCAATTCCCTCAACTGTAAGATAAGGATGAAGGCCGTGAGCCCCATGTGGGACAACTTGATCACCTTGTATCTTCCCCCAGCGCTGAGAACAGTGCTTTGTACATGGTAAGCACTTAACAAATACCATCATCATTATTATTATTCTCTGTGCCACAGTTCCCTCATTTTTAAAATGGGAACGAAGACTGTGAGCCCTACGTGGGACAACCTGTTCACCTTGTATTCCCCCCCCCCCCCCACCGTAACACTTAGAGCAGTGCTTCACACATTGGTTAAGCAGTGCTTAACCAATGCCATCATCATTACTAAGCCACGCTGCTGCTTATAGGATGGCTCACTGGAGCCAAAACGGGAAGGGCCACGTCCCATGCCGGGCCTGGGCCTGGACCCGCCGTGTCAGAGCCTTCCTCCTCCTCCTCCTCCTGCTTCGGGGAACAAAGGAAGGGTCTGCAGGCAAGGCGGAGGCTGGGCCAAGGGGCGGAGCGGGACTCCGAAGGAGGCCGTCCGCTCTGCCGTCCTGGCCGGGGTCCTGTCCCCATCCCCGTCCCGTCCGGTCCGAGCAAGCGGTCTTGGTCCCCGGGGGAGCCCGGGCCGCCCGCCCCCTGCCCCCAGCCCCTGCCCACATGGGCACTTGGCCTCGGACAGGATCCCCAGGACCGCCCCCCGGGGAGATGCCCAGGTCCGTGGAGCTGATACCTGCTCTGCCCACCCTGACCGCAGCTACGGCCAGGTGTGAGGCTGGGAATGCAAGCGAGCTCTCTCTCCGTCTCTGCCTGTGGGTCTCTCTCATCTCTCTCTGCATCTCTGTGTCTCTCTCTCACCTTTCTGTCTCTGTCTCATTCTTCTCTCTATGTGCCTCTCTTATCCTCTCTGTCTCTCATCCTTCTATGTGGCTCTCTCATCCTGTCTCTCATCCTTCTCTCTATGTGCCTCTCTCCTCCTGTCTCTCATCCTTCTCTCTGTCTCTCATCCTTTTCTCTATGAGCCTCTCTCATCCTGTCTCTCATCCTTCTCTCTGTCTCTCTATGTGCCTCTCTCCTCCTCTCTGTCTTTCATCCTTCTCTCTGTTTCTCATCCTTCTCTATGTGCCTCTCATCCTTCTCATTGTCTCTCATCCTTCTCTCTGTCTCTCTATGTGCCGCTCTCTCATCTTTTCCTCTGTCTCTGTCTCTCTCTTTGTCTCTGACTCTTTGTATTGAGCATGGTTCAGTGGAAAGAGCACGGACTTGGGAGTCAGAAGACATGGGTTCTAAACCCGACTCTGCCGCTTGTCAGCTGTGTGACTTTGGGCAAGTCACTTAACTTCTCTGTGCCTCACTTACCTCATCTGTAAAATGGGGATTAAGACTGTGAGCCCCACATGGGACAACAGGACCTTGTATTCTCCCCCAGTGCTTAGAACAGTGCTTTGCACATAGTAAGCACTTAACAAATATCATTATTATTATCTTTCTCCCTCCCTCTGTCTCTGCCTGTGTGTCTCTCATCTCTCTGCCTGTCTCTGTGTTTCTCTTGTCTCTCTGTGTCTCTCCCCCATTTCTGTTTCTGTTTCTCTGTGTGCCTCTCTCATCTTTCTCTGTCTCTCTTTTTCTCTTTGTGTACTTCATTTTTCTGTCCCATCTTTCTGACTCTTTGTGTGTCTTGCTAATCATTCTCTCTGTCTCTGTCTCGTCTTTCTCTTTGTCTGTCTCTTTTTTTCTCTCTCTGTCTCTCATCCTTCTCTCTCTGTTTGTCTCTCTCATCTTTTTCTCTCTCTGTGTGCCTCTCTCATCCTTCTGTTCCCATCTCTCATCTTTCTCTTTGGCCCTCTATGTGTGTCTCTCATCTTTCTCTGTCTCCTCTTTCTCTCTGTCTCTGTATGTTTGTCTCTCTCATCTTTGTCTCTCTCATCTTTCTCTCCATCTGCCTCTCTCTCATCTTTCTGTCTCCATCTCTCGTCATTCTCTTTGTCTCTGTGTGTCTCTCATCTTTCTCTCTGTCTGTGGGTCTCTCATCTTTCTGTCATTGACCTTTCTCTGTCTCTCATCTTGCTGTCTCTGATATTTTTTTCTGTCTCTGTGTCTCTCATCTTTGTCTCTGATATTTCTCTGTGTGTCTCTCATCTTTCTGCCTCTGATCTTTCTCTGTGTGTCTCTCATATTTCTGTCTCTGATCTTTCTCTCTGGGTGTCTCTCATCTTTCTCTCTGTCTCTGATCATTCTTTCTGTCTCTGTGTGTCTCTCATCTTTGTCTCTGTGTATGTCTCATCTTTCTCTCCATCTCTGATCTTTCTCTCTGTCTCTGATCATTCTTTCTGTCTCTATGTGTGTCTCTCTCATCTTTCCATCTCTGATCTTTCTCTCTGTCTTTGTGTGTCTCTGATCTTTCTCTCCATCTCTGATCTTTCTCTCCATCTCTGATCTTTCTGTCTTTGTGTGTCTCTGATCTTTCTCTCTGTCTCTGATCTTTCTCTGTGTGTGTCTCTCATCTTTCTCTCTGTCTCTGCGTGTGTCTATCTCATCTTTCTCTCCATCTCTGATCTTTCTCTCTGTCTCTGTGTCTCTCTCTCACCTGTCTCTGATCTTTCTTTGTGTGTCTCTCATCTTTCTCTCTGTCTCTGATCATTCTCTGTCTCTAGGTGTCTCTCACCTTTCTATCTGTACCTGATCTTTCTCTCTGTCTCTGTGTGTCTCTCCTTTCTCTCCATCTCTGATCTCTCTGTGTGTCTCTCTCACCTGTCTCTGATTATTCTTTCTGTCTCTGTGTCTCACCTTTCTCTCCGTCTCTGATCTTTCTGTCTCTGTGTGTCTATCTCACCTTTCTGTCTCTGATTATTCTCTCTGTCTCTGTGTGTCTCTCATCTTTCTCTCTGAGCATTTTCTCTGTTTAATAATAATAATGTTGGTATTTGTTAAGCGCTTACTATGTGCAGAGCACTGTTCTAAGCGCTGGGGTAAACACAGGGGAATCAGGTTGTCCCACGTGGGGCACACAGTCTTAATCCCCATTTTACAGATGAGGAAACTGAGGCACAGAGAAGTTAAGTGACTTGCCCACAGTCACACAGCTGACAAGTGGCAGAGCTGTTTGTCTCTCTGTCTCTGATTATTCTGTCTCTGATCTTTCTCTCTGTCTCTGTGTGTCTCTCATCTTTATGTCTGGTCATTCTCTCTGTGTGTCTCTCTCATCTTTCTCTCCATCTCTGATCTTTCTCTGTCTCTGTGTGTCTCACCTTTCTCTCCATCTCTGATCTTTCTCTCTGTCTCTGTGTGTCTCATCTTTCTCTCCATCTCTGATCTTTCTCTCTGTCTCTGTGTCTCACCTTTCTCTCCATCTCTGATCTTTCTGTCTCTGTGTTTCTCTCTCATCTTCCTCTCCATCTCTGATCTTTCTCTCTGTCTCTGTGTCTCACCTTTCTCTCCATCTCTGATCCTTCTGTCTCTGTGTGTCTCTCTCATCTTTCTCTCCATCTCTGATCTTTCTGTCTCTGTGTCTCACCTTTCTCTCCATCTCTGATCTTTCTGCCTCTGTGTGTCTCTCTCACCTTTCTGTCTCTGGTCATTCTCCCTGTCTCAGATCATTCTGTCTCTGTGTGTCTCATCTTTCTGTTTCTCATCTTTCTCTCTGTCTCTCACCTTTCCGTCCGTCTCTGTCTTACACCCTCCACCCACCCCCGATGGGGCACCCCTCCATTCATGCATGCATGGACACATGCATTCATTCATGCATAATAATAATAATGTTGGTATTTGTTAAGCGCTTACTATGTGCAGAGCACTGTTCTAAGCGCTGGGGTAGACATAGGGGAATCAGGTTGTCCCACGTGGGGCTCACAGTTAATCCCCCTTTTACAGATGAGGGAACTGAGGCAGAGAGAAGTGAAGTGACTTGCCCACAGTCACCCAGCTGACAAGTGGCAGAGCCGGGAGTCGAACCCATGACCTCTGACTCCAAAGCCCAGGCTCTTTTCCACTGAGCCACGCTGCTTCATGCATTCACTCACTCATGCATGCATCCACTCACTCATGCATGCATCCACTCACTCATGCATGCATCCACTCATGCATGCATGCATTCACGCATGCATGCATGCATTCACGCATGCATGCATGCATTCACTGATTCATTCATTCTCTCTCACTCAATCGTATTTCTGGAACGCTTACTTTGTGCAGAGCGCTGTACTAAGCCTTTGCCCCCCCCCGTTCCGTCGGAAGGGCCTGGCACCTGCCTTCAATCTGTCCCGGAGGAGAGGGTGGGGGGGGGGTGAGTGTGGGTTGGGGGGGATGCTGGGGTCTGGGGGTGTCGGGGTTGGGCTACTTACGGCGCAGCAGCTGCGGGGGCTGTCAGCGCGCTCCGCTTTGTGGTCGCACCGCACCGCACCGCACCGCACAGGGTACTTGGCACCTCGCCCCGGGGCGCGGGCGGTGGAGGAATCGGTCGGGGAGCCTGGAGCACCTGAGCCGGGAGCACCGGAGCACGGGAGCTCAGAGCACCAGAGCACTGGAGCTCGGACAACCGGAGCACCGAAGCAGCAGAGCTCGGAGCACCGGAGCTCGGAGCACCGGAGCCCGGGAGCCCGGACAACCGGAGCACCAGGGCTCGAAGCACCGGACTCGGAGCACCTGAGCCCGGAGCACCACAGCTCGGAGCACCGGAGCCCTGGAGCTCGGAGCACCACAGTTCGGAGCACCTGAGCTCGGAGCACCGGAGCCTGGAACACCGGAGCACTGGAGCTCAGAGCACTGGAGTACGGGAGCCCGGGCGCTCGGACAACCGGACCACCGGAGCTCGGAGCACCACAGTTCGGAGCACCTGAGCCCGGAGCAGGGGGGCTCGGAGCACCGGAGCCCGGGAGCCCGGAGCCCCGAAGCAGCAGAGCTCGGAGCACCGGAGCTCGGAGCACCTGAGCCCGGGAGCTCGGAGCCTGGAGCGCCGGAGCTCGGAGCACGAGAGCTCGGAGCACCGGAGCAGCAGAGCTGGGAGCACGGGAGCTCGGAGCACCTGAGCCCGGGAGGTGGGAGCCCCGGAGCCCCGGAGCCGTATGCGTGCGCCGCCGGGGCCGGGCACTGGGGGCCCAGCCCGCCGAACCCCCCCTCCGCCCCGTTTTACCATATAAGGACAGACGCTCGCTCTTTTAGGCTCTCCCTGCAGCTGGCACTCCACACTTTCTCTCGTCGGGAGGGAGGGAAGGAGGGAGGGCGGACCTGTGTCTCTTCGTCTTTGTGTGTCTTTGTGTGTCCGTGTGGGTCCCTTCGTCCGGGCCGCTGGGTCCGCCTGGGTGTGTGCCAGGTGCCTCTGGCTGCCTGCGGATGGTGGACCTGCGGGCGTGTACCTGCGTGTGTGTGTTTGCTTGCCTGTGTGCGCTGGGGAGGGTGAACCCGCGTGGGTGTGCTCGTGGGGGTCCGCCTGCATGGGCGGGGGATCCTGCCGATGTGTGTGTCTGCATGGAGGGGGGGCCTGCATGTGTGTTTGCCTGCGTGGGGTCTCCATGCGTGTGTCTGCAGGTGTGTGTGCCTGCCTGCATGGGAGGGAGGCTCCATGTGTGTGCCTGCAGGTGTGTGTGCCTGCCTGCCTGGGAGGGAGGCTCCATGTATGTGCCTGCAGGTGTGTGTGCCTGCCTGCCTGGGAGGGGGGCTCCATGTGTGTGCCTGCATGTGTGTTTGCCTGCCTGCCTGGGAGGCTCCATGTGTGTGCCTGCATGTGTGTGTGCCTGCCTGCATGGGGGGGGGCTCCATGTGTGTGCATGTGTGTTTGCCTGCCTGCCTGGGACGGGGGCTCCATGTGTGTGCCTGCATGTGTGTTTGCCTGCCTGCCTGGGAGGCTCCATGTGTGTGCCTGCATGTGTGTGTGCCTGCCTGCATGGGGGGGGCTCCATGTGTGTGCATGTGTGTTTGCCTGCCTGCATGGGAGGGGGGCTCCATGTGTGTGCCTGCATGTGTGTTTGCCTGCCTGCATGGGGGGGCTCCATGTGTGTGCATGTGTGTTTGCTTGCTTGCATGGGGCCTGCATATGTGTCTCTATGTGTGCCTGCATGTGTGTGCGTGCACACCCTTGTATTTCTCTCTCCCTCCCCAGCTAGCTGCCTTTGTTGGGAACTGATCACCAGGCTAGGCTCCCCCATTCCTCCCTTTCCATCTCATCGCCTCCCCCGCCCATCACCAACACCTCTTCACCTGCGTGTTTCTCTTTCTTCCTTTCTCAATCCTGTGATATTTTTGCCGAAACGCTCAGTTGAAACCCAGCACCGTGGGCTCCAGAAGCAGGAGACGGGGCAGCTGGCAGGCGGGGGGGTCTCTGCGGCCCCGTCCGTGTCGGGATCCGTCACCCGCCTGAGAGATTCCCGAGGCCTCCTTCTGCCAGGATCTAGGGAATCTGTCATTGCTCCTTCCTAGGGCCGGTTAGTCCTTCAGGGTGGAAAGGTGGGGTGCGATAAGGAGGAAAAGGAGCCCAGGGCATGAGGGTGTTGGGTGCAGGGGTGTCAGCTTTAGGCAAAAAGAGGGTGGACCAGGTCTTATTGTTCATTTTGCCTTCACCCTTTGTTTCTGGGGGTGAAGGGAGCAGGTGAAAACAATGACATGAAACGTCCCTTTGTTTAGCCAAAGAACTGGACTGGAAAAGCTACCTGCCTGACAACAGTCAAGTAAAGCTTGTTAGCTGCAGGGCGTCACCCCTTGGGCCTTGTTCTTACCCACTGCGGCGTTCAGGCCGTCGTGTTGGCACCCATGCCCGTGGACGATCGGTTAATCAAGTGCTTTCTGTCTGCAGAACACTATACTAAGCACTTGGGAGAGTACAGTGCACTTGGTAGGCATGAACCCCTGCCCACAGGGAGCTTACAATCTAAAGGGGAGACTGACAGCAAAATAAATTGCAAGTAAGGGGAGCAACCGAGTCTATCCCTCCACTGAACCCTCGCTCACATCCTCCCTCTGGCCTGGAGCTCCCGCCCCCTTCATGTCGGGCAGTCCGCTGCTCTCCTTATCTTCAAAACCCTACTAAAATCACCTCTCCAAGAGGTCTTTCCCGACTAACCCCTCATTTCTCTGATTTATGCTTCCCTTTGCATCACCCATGCACTTGGCTGTGTACCCCTTAAGCACCTCATGCTCATTGCACTTATATACGTATACTAATCCCGGTTCGAATCCCTGCTCCGCCACTTGTCAGCTGTGTGACTTTGGGCAAGTAACTTAACTTCTCTGTGCCTCAGTTCCCTCATCTGTAAAATGGGGATGAAGACTGTTAGCCCCACGTGGAACAACCTGAATGCCTTGTATCTACCCCAGCGCAACAGTGGTTGGCCCATAGTAAGTGCTTAACAAGTACCATCATCATCATCATTATTATTATTATTATTATACTATTATCCCTCTCTATAATTTTAGTGTCTGTCTTCCCCCTGTGGATTGTAAACTCCTTAAGAGCAGGGATCTTCTAACTCTATTGTTGTCTATCTACAACTCTATTGTAGTGCACTTTTGCAAATAGTAAGTACTCAATAAATTCCATTGATCAATTGATATGTACATAAGTGCTATAGAGTATCTACATCTCCTCCCCTGATCTCTTTCCCTCTGTCCAGGCTGGCATCTCCTCCTGCCTGCATGACATTTTTACTTGGATGTCCTCCAAGTCACCTCAAACTTAACATGCCCAAAACAGAGTTCCTTATCTTCCTACCGAAACCCTGTCCTCTCCCAGACTTTCCTATCACTGTAGACAGGACCACCATCCTTCCTGTCTCACAAACCCGTAACCTTGACGTTATCCTTGACTCTGCTCTCTCATTCAACCCACACATTCAATCCGTCACCATATCC
Organism: Ornithorhynchus anatinus; assembly: GCF_004115215.2. Lineage (NCBI taxonomy): Eukaryota > Metazoa > Chordata > Mammalia > Monotremata > Ornithorhynchidae > Ornithorhynchus > Ornithorhynchus anatinus. Next base: position 108,773,072 of record NC_041729.1, on the reverse strand, counting down.
TGCCTGTCTCACCTTCACAACATCCCTAAAATCTGCCTTTTCCTTTCCATCCGAACCGTTACCACATTAATACAATCGCTCATCCTATCCTGCCTAGATTACTGCATCAGCATCCTTTCTGACCTCCCAACCTCCTGCCTCTCCCCACTCCAGTCCATACTTCACTCTGCTGCCTGGATCATCTTTCTACAGAAACGTTCAGGACATTTAACCCCCCCCCCCCCCGCCCCTCAGAAATCTCCAGTGGTTGCCTATCCACCTCCATATCAAACAAAAAACTCCTCACTTCGGCTTTAAAGCACTCCATCATTTCACGCTCTCCTACCTCACCTCACTTCTCTCCTTCTACAACCCAGCCCTTTCTCACTGTGCCTCGATCTCGCCTGTCTCATTCATTCATTCATTCATTCAGTCAGTCAGTCATTCAGTCAGTCAATCATTTATTGAGCGCTTACTGTGTGCAGAGCACTGTACTAAGCACGTGGGAAAGTACAATACAGCAATAAAGAGAGCCAATCCCTGTCCAGAACGAGCTCCATGTCCTACCTCTGGCCTGGAAAGCCTCCATTCTCAAAACCGCCAGACCATGACTTGCCCCCTTATCAAAGCCTTACTGAAGGCACATCTCCTCCAAGAGGCCCTCCCAGACTAAGCCCCACTTTTCCTCATCTCTCACTCTCTTCTGCGTCACTCTTTCTCCCTTTGTTCTTCCCCCGTCCCCCGCCCCACAGCACTTATGTATATAATTTATTATATTTAATTTATAATGATGTCTTATATATTATATTTATTTACAATGATGTCTGTTTATTTGTACTGATATCTGTCTCCCCTGCCTCTAGACTGTGAGCTCATTGTGGGCAGGGATTGTTGCTCTTTGTTGCGTATTGTACTTTCCCAAGCGTTTAGTACGGTGCTGTGCACACAGTAAGAGCTTAATAAATATGATTGATTGAATGAATGAATGAACCTAAGAATTTGGGGATGGTACTAAGTGCATGGGAGAGGCAATAGGGAGGAAAATAGGTTGGGAGTGATGAGAGCTTAGTCCAAGAAGGCTTCCTGGAGGAGATAGGAAGGCTTCCTGGAGGAGATAGGATTTCAGTAGGGCTTTGAAGATGGGGAGGTCTGTGAGATATTTAGAGGGAGTGAGCTCCAGGCAGGAGGGAGGGTATGAGCAGAGATTGATGGTGGGTGAGGTGAGAATAGGGTTTATTGAGTAGGTTGGCGATGGTGGAGTGAAACGTGTGGGCTGAGATGGAATAGGAGATCAGAGAGGTAAGGTAGGAGGCAAGCTGAGTGAGTCTTTTTAAAGCCAAAAGTAAGGAGTTTCTGTTGGATGAAGCACAGGCAGGACAAACACGACACAGTGCCGTGGAAAACCATCATTCCTCTAAACTGTCATTCCTCTGGTCTCAGCTAACGGACGTAGGTTCCCTGTCAGTCTGTCGGTATGTTGTATTTATTGAGCTCTTACTGTGAGCAGCGCACCGTACTAAATGCTTGAGAAAGCACAATATAACAGACATATTCCCTGCTCACAACAAGCATACAGTCTAGAGAGGGAGACGGCTTTTAATAATATAAATAAATTACAGATATGTACATAAGTGCTGTGGAGCTGGGAGGGAAGATGAAAAAAAGGAGCAGAAGGGAGTTGAAGAAAAGGAAAAGAGGTCTTAGAGAAGGCCTCTTGGAGAAGATGCACCTTCAGTAAGGATTTGGAGGAGGGGAGAGTATTTGTCGGCTATGAAGAGGGAGGGCATTCCAGGCCAGAGTCAGGATTCCCTGAATAGGAGCAGTGGGAAGAGGTTGGGCATGGCAGGAAAATACAGGAAGCTTGGGTCCAGATTTAGAGGTAGGGAGGTGGAGGGAGGAAGGGCATATGGATTGTCAGTTCCCTTATCTTTCATCTCTACACCCCATTTTCCCACCCTACTGTCACCTGTGCACTTTAATCCTACCCCTAACTACTTGGCTATTCACTCCCCGCCCCCCCGCAGAATTCATGTACATGTCTTTATACTCGACTGCTTTCTTTACCTGTAATTTATTTTAGTGTCTATCTCTCCAGGTAGATTGTAAACTCTGTGAGGACTGGGATCATTTCTACTTACTCTCCCAATCGCTTAGTGCAGTGCTCAGTGAACACCATTGATTGATAGATGATGAATTGCCATGAGAAAGAAGGAGAACGAATCCAAAGATGAACAGGTAGATTGAGGTTGAAAACTGGCCATGACAGATATCTGCATGTTAATCCCAGAAGCTCCAGCTGTTCCTGATGTAAATTTTTTCACACAAGAAGTAGCATGGCTTAGTGGAAAGAGCATGGACTTGGGAGTCAGAGACCATGGGTTCTAATCCTGGATCTGCCTCTTGTCAGCTGTGTGACTTTGGGCAAGTCACTTAATATCTCTGTGCCTCAGTTACCTCACCTGTAAAATGAGGATTAAGACTGTAAGCCCCATGTGGGACAACCTGATTACCCTGTATCTACTCCCGTGCTTAGAACAGTGCTTGGCACGTGGTAAGCGCTTAACAAATGCCATTATATTTATAATTATTATTATTATTTCTGAGCAGCATCCCTACTGGAGACAGGGACTGGGTTTGATCTGATCATCTTGTAGCTACCCCCAGTGTTTACTACAGTATTTGGCACAGAGTGAGCACTTTACAAATACCATGATTATCCATTAGATTGTAAGCTCATCCATTGATTTTTTTTAATGTTATTTGTTAAACGCTTACTATGTCCCAGGCACTGTACTAAGAACTGGTGGAGACGCACACTAATCAGGTTGGGCACACTCCCTGACCCACATGGGACTCTGAGTTTTAATCCCCATTTTACAGATGAGGTAACTAAGGAATAAAGGAGTTAAATAACTTGTCCAAAGTCACACAGCAGACAAGTGGCGGAGCAGGATTAGAACCCAGGTCCTTCTGACTCCCAGACCCGTGCTCTATCCACTAGGTCATGGGGCTCCTCCATGATTGTACGTTCCTTGATCATAGGGATCGTGTCCACTGACTCTATTGCTCTATATTTTCCCAAGCGCTTAGTACCGTGCTTTGCTCCCAGTAAATGCTCATTAATCACCATTGACTGATGGACTAGTCTTCCCCCAAACAGCAGAATGAACAATCGGGATGGACCACAGATAGGAATTGAAAGGGAGGGAAGAGAAGGATGAACCTTTAGAGTGCAAGCTTCGTGTGGACAGCCAGCAGGGCGGCACACAGCTGGCAAAGGCACGCTCCCAGCGGCAGTTAGCGTTAAGTATTTGAGGGAGCTGGTTAGAGGTATTCGGAAGAGGGGAGGGTGGTTTCGCCCATTTTATGGTCATTTTCCAATTGAAGGATGACAGAAGAGCAGTAATGGGGAGGGGGCATGGAGAGAAGAGGAGAAGCGGGGTGGTGGGGAGAAGAGGAGAAGGAGAGGTTAGGGAAAAAGATGAGGAAGGGAAGTGGAGGCATATCTGGAACTGTGGGAATAAGTTTAGTTGAGTAGCTGTGTTAAGGAGGCATGGTCAGGTGGACCTCAGGTGAGATGTCCGCTATTCGGCGTCTGGTCTTACCGGGCACTTTGGTATGTCTTTGGACCTCGACAATCCTTGGCGTTATCCTCGACTCATCTCTCTCTTTCACCCTGCACATTCAATCTGTCCTGCTATTTCTACTTGGGAGTCAAATCCTGCTATTTCTACTTTCATGTTTCTAGAATCCACCCTTTCCTGTCCATCTATATTTCTACCACACTGATCCAAGCACCGATCCAATCCCACCTTGACTACTGCATCAACCTCCTTGCCGATAAGGTTCCTCAGTTTTCTCCCTGCTTCGCTTCTCTCCCATTTCCAGGCTGTACTTCACTCTGCTACCTTGATCATGTTTCTAAAAAAAGCGTTCAGTCCACAGCTCCCTCCTCCTCAAGAACCTCCAATGGTTGCCTGTCCCCCTCCACATCAAACAGAAACTCCTTAACATTGACTTCAAGGCACTCCATCAGCTCTCCTACCATACCTCCCTGATCACCTGCAACCCAGTCTGCACACCTCACTCTTCTAATGTCCCCCCTTTAGATTGTGAGCTCGTCATGGGCCGGAAATGTGTCTGTTATTGTAATGCACTCTCCCAAGTGCTCAGTACAGTCCTATGCAAAGAGTAATCGCTCAATAAATATGATTGAATGAATGAACAAACCTATTCTGTAACCGAATCTCAACTATTTCACCTCCAACACCTTGCCCATGTCCTTACTCCAGCCTGGAATTCCTTCTCCTTTCATATCCTACAGTCCACCACTCTCTCCACCTTCAAAAGTCTCCTAAAATCACACCTCCTTCAAAAAGACTTCCTTGACTAAAGCCTCATTTCCCCTACCTGCCCTCCCCTCTGCACCACCTAGAGAAGCAGCATGGCTCAGTGGCAAGAGCATGGCTTGGGAGTCAGAGGTCATGGGTTCTAATCTCGCCTCCTCAGCTTGTCATCTGTGTGACTTTGGGGCAGTCACTTAACTCCTCCCCAGCTCTTAGAACAGTGCTTTGTACATAGTAAGTGCTTAACAAATGCCATCATTGTTATTATTATTATTACCTATGCATTTGTTTGGATATCCCTTAAGCACTTTGATATTTATCTCAGCTGCACAGCATGTCTTGATCTAGTGGAAAGAACAAGGGCCTGGGAGCCAGAGGACTGGTTCTAATCCTGGGATTGCCAGTGGTCTGCTGTGTGACCTTGGTGCTATGCCTCAGTTTCCTCTTGTGTGAGCCTCAAATCTATATCTTCAGCTCTGATCTCTCTCTCTCTCTCTCTCTCTCTGCAGTCTCACATTTCCTCCTGCCTTCAAGATATCTCTACTTGGATGTCCCGTCAACACCTCAAACGTGGCTAAAATTGAACTCCTTATCTTCCCACCCAAACCCTGTCTGCCCCCCCGGTTTTCCCATCATCATAGGCAGCACCACCGTCCTTCCTCTCACACAAACCCATAACTTTGGCATTCACCTTGACTCATCTCTCTCATTCAACCCACACGTTCGATCTTTCACTAAATCCTGTTGGGATAATCATGGCTACATCACTAAAACCCAGCTTTTCCTCTCCAACCAAACTGCTTCTACATTAATCCAACATTTCCCCTATCCCACCTTGATTACTGTGTCAGCTAAAACCCACCCCTTCCTCTCCTCCCCAACTTGGTTACTGTGTCAGCCCCCTTGCTGACCTCCCTGCCTCCCATCTCTCCCCACTCCAGTCCATACTTCACTCTGCTGCCGGGATCATTTTTCTACAGAAATGTTCAGTCCACATTTCCCCACTCTTCAAGAAACTCCAGTAGTTACTCATCCACCTCTGAATCAAACAGAAACACCTTGTCTTCAGTTTTAAAGCACTCAATCACCTTGCCCCTCATACCTTACCTCACTGCTCTCCTAGTACAACCCAGCCCACACATTTTGCTCTATTGTCAACCTATTCGCTCTACCTTGATCTTGACTATCTCATCTCTGATCTCTCGCCCAGGCCCTGCCCCTGTCCTGGAATATCCTCCCTCTTCATATTCGACAGACAATTACTCTTCTCTGCTTCAAAGCCTTATTGAAGGCACATCCCTTCCAATAGGCCTTCCCTGACTAAACCCTCATTTCCTCTTCTCCCATTCCCTTCTGCGCTGCCCTTGCTCGTGGATATGCTCCCTTTATTCCCTCCTCCCACAGCCCCAGAATATTTACTTCAATATCCTTAATTTATTTATTTATATTGATGTCTATCTCCCCCTCTAGACTGTAAGCTTAGTGGGGGCAGGGAACATATCTCCAGCTGTGTTGTATTGTTATATTGTACTTTCTCAAGCACTTAGTACAGTGCTCTGCATATGGTAAGTACTCAATAAATACAATTGATTGATTTGAGTGATTGATTGATGTAGGACAGGAACTGTGTTTGATCAGATGATTTGTACCTACCCCAGCACTTAGAACAGTGTTTGACACATAATAAATCTTTAACAGATAATAATAACCATAATAATATAACATAGCACTTTTTGTTGTACTTCCCCAAGTACTTAGCACAATGTCTTACACTCAGTGGATGTCCAATAAACACATTATTATTATGATCAGGACAGAAGTGATTTATTCTGGGGGTTCTTTAAAGTCATTGAAAAATCCACTCATGGGAGCCCTCAGAAATGACCCCCTCTTTTACTGTCCTGGCCAAACTATTTCCTCATCCCTCTCAGGACTCACCTGTTCATTTCTTTGATGTTGAATGGTTATCTTCTAATGTTTATTATTTATATATTCTCTCAATTATTATTACTATTGTTAATAAACACATTATTGTTAATAAACACATCTTTTGTGCCAGGTTCATTATTTTATTTATTTATACTGATGTCTGTCTTCCCCCTCTAGACTGTAAGCTCTGTGTGGGCAGAAAATATGTCCGTTTATCGTTATATTGTACCCTCCCAAGAGCTTAGTACAGTGCTTTGCAAACAGTAAGCGCTCAATAAATATGACTGAATGAATGAATTTTGTGCTAATAGCTAGAGTAGATACAAGAGGATGTCATCAGAGTTTTTGCCCCATGGGGACTTAGAAGCTAAGAGACAGGGCAATCAGATATTATACCCCCATTTTACAGATGAGGAAGCTGAGGCACAGAGAAGCACAGAGCGTGCATGGGGGTGTCACTTAGCTATGACATCCAGCCAGTATCATGCTTTTTTCCATAGACCCTATTTCTTCTCTTTTTTAGTGTTATATGCTTGTCAATGTATGTTGACTTGTCTTCCCTTATAGCCTGAAAGCCCCAAGAGGGCAGGAATTTGGCCTCACACATCTTCCATATGTTCCCCAGTGGCCACTGCAGTGCTCTGCCCATAGCAATCGTTCAGTACAGTGCTCTGAATTCAGTAGGCACTCAGTCAATTCTGATAATGGCAATAGCAACAAAACGCAAGTGAAAGGTTACCCTCCCCCATACTTAAGGTAAACTTGGGTCTACAAAGGATGAAGTAGGTTTTTGCCTCAAGATGCAGGACTGATTGTCTACACCGCCTGAATTCCTCAGATCAATTGGGTGATTCTGGCAGTAGGGCAGGCCTGGGAGTCAGAGGACCTGGGTTCTAATCCTGACTTCACCACATACTTGCTGTGTGACCTTGGGCAAGTCACTTAACTTCTATGTGCCTCACTTTCCTTATCTGCAAAATGAGGATTCAATACCTGTTCTCCCTCCTAATAAGACTGTGAGCCCCATGTGTGACCTGATTAACTTGTATCTACCCTAGCCTTAGTACAGTGCTTGGCATATAGTAAGCACTTAACAAATATCACTGTTGTTATCATAATAATTATTATTATTATTATCAAATCAAGTTCAAACAAGCCAGGCCACTCTGCCAAATTGGTTTGAAGATGGACAGGAGGTTTCCTTGGGGGCTTTTTCTCTGATCCCTAGAAGACAAGGAGGTTGCTTTTTTTAGTAAAGGGAGCAATATGCACTCACTCTTCCTTTCAGACAACCTCGTTTCTGGCGTGTTTGAAAAGGTTTATGAGTCGGTGATGCTTTGAGGGTAGGTCTGTCACCTCTGAAAAAGTCAGTTCTTTTTGGGGCATGAAGAATCTCTAACCGAAAGAAAGGCTAATGCCCAGAAGGTGGTGTTTGACTATTTTCCATTTCCTCAGAGTCCAAAGTCAAATGAATGATGGGGCTTTGATTACAGCAGGTGGGCTTTAGGTTAGGCTCTGAGTGATTCCCCGGGTGGGCAAAAATTGGGATGGTGATGGGTCAGCATTTAAAAATAATTTTTATGATACCTGACTGGGTCATATTGCTCCTTGCTATACCCTTGCTAAATCCTAAGGAAAGAGCAACAGCATACCCACTAATCTTCTCTTCCTGGACGCGAAACGATTATATTTAAAGACCAGCAACCCCTTATCATCGTCACCATTACCATCGTCATCATCAATAGCATTTACTGAGGATCTGTAGTATTCAATTATGCGATGCTTCAGAAGCAAGTGCTTGGGAGAGTACGGACTCAACAGACTCATTTCTGGCTCTTCAAGGACCTGAGAGTGTTACTACATATTTGCTTTTCTTAGGGAATTTTGGGATTGATGCTATATTTCGCTATTGTGAAATAGTGGAAAGAATGACTAAAAGAGGATGAGAAATGCCTTGGACATGTTTAAAAATAAGGCACCATCTGTTTGTCTAGGACCATTTCAGTCTGGTCATGTCTGAAGGCAGAAGGGATGGAAAGGTGAGGTTTTTGTGTTGAAGCCATATGCTACGATCCGCTGCTTCTCTCTGTCGGGAAACACTTCACTTCAAAAAGTCACCCCACAAACACACTCATGAAGAATTCCTTCTCCAGGTTCAGATTAAGAAGAGGGATGTTCATCCAAATGAAAACTTTGTATTTCCAGTGTCTGATTTTCCTTTGATTTAATGGCTGCAAATTGTTGGTGATTTAAAGTCTCAAAACACTCACTGATGATAGCCAAATCCACAAATTGTGTTGTCCTAGGAAGTTTAGAATTACCTGTCAGAGTAATTTAAGTCTAATTTTGATATATTCAATAGAAGCTTTCATTTGTGCCTTGTGACACCACCGAAGAAAATTGTGTTTTGGGGATAAATGATCGATAATCTAGAATCTTGCAAACTTCACATTATAATTCGGGAAGGCAGTTGGTTCGTCGGAGTTGCTGGCTTCTATTGCTGCTATCTTTAGATATTTTGTATTTCCAAATCAGTTGTCAAGAATGTAATAACAAGGGCTTTGTTTGACTCTTAAAAATCATATTTTCACTTCTCATCTATCACATTTTTGACTAGAAGACTTTTGGAAAGAGTTGTTCTCTTGTCATTTCCTGGGAGGTGAAACTATGTTCCTGCTATTCCTAAATCAACACAAAAGGGATTAAATTCCTGGGATTTGCCCAAAGCTGGGTAAATCCTTTTCTGATTCAGCAATGTTTTTTTCCTTAGCATGCCAAATTGCTTTCATAAATGGTGGTCAGTAGCCCTTCCATTGCTTAGGTGAAAATAGTCTCATGGCTCAGTAATTTTCAAGAATGTTTATTTCTCATTTATTCCAAAATGCCAGCTCATACAGATGAACCTGAACTGTAGACGGGGAATGGATATTAATGTAAATAGAAATCCTGCCTCTGCCGTTTATCTGCTAGGTGACCTTGGGCAAGTCAAAACTTCTCTGTGCTTCAGTTTCTTCATCTGAAAATTGGAGGCTCAATACATAGTCTCCTTCCTACTTAGCCTGTGGGCCCCAGGTGGGACAGGGATTGGGTCCAACCCATCTGGTTTCTACCCCAGTGCTTGGCACATAGTAAGCACTTAACAAATATTATTTTTATCATTAATATTACTTGTTATTATCAAGTTATTTATCTATCACCTCTATTATATTGAACTTTCACAAGTGCTTAGTTCAGTGCTCTGCATGCAGTAAGTGCTCAATAAAAATGATTGATTGATTGATGGAGCCAGCTAATTGTATTTGAAGGGTAGCAATATCTTTTATCTTTGTGATCTCTAAGCAAAGACTGTGAGCTCATTGTGGGCAGGGAATGTGTCTGTTGTTGTGTTGTACTCTCCCAAGTGCTTAGTATAGTGCTTGGCACACAGTAAGCGCTGAATAAATACGATTGAATGAATGAATAATATATAGAAAAGTTAGGTTCAGGTGTTCTACTGGGGTCTAAATTATCTGGACAATTTGTTGGTCGACTTGACAAGCCCTTGAATATTAGCTTCCCTTCCCAAAAGAAAAAGGGTCTCATCAACAGTTTTTTTTAAAAAAAATCAAAGATGAGCTGTCAACAAAGTCACCTGTGGACAAAATTGCCACTTCAGAGGTAAGCACCTTCCAGATCAAGATTCTCCCTGCAAATGGGACCAGTTCTCTTCAACCAGATGAGTTATCTCTTTTTATGGTAATTAAGTGCCAAGCACTGTTCTAAGCACTGGGGTAGATACAAGGTAAACGGGTTAGACACGGTCCCTGTCCAACATCAGGTTCACGGTCTTAATCCCCATATAAGAGATGTGGCTCAGAGACATGAAGGGACTTAGTCAAGGTCACTCAGCAGACAAGTGGCAGAGCTGGAATTAGAACCTAGTTCCTTCTGACACCCAGGCCTGTGCTCTATCTGCTAGGCCACGCTGCGTCTTTATGGAAGCCTGGGGTATGGAGAACGTGTTTGTCTGACTGTACTCTCCCAAGTGCTTGCTACAGTGCTCTGCATACAGAGTGCTCAATAAATAAGATTGACTGACTGGTAAATGGTTTGAGTGGCTGGACCTACAATGTGTTTGGCTGTTTTTTTCCAGCCCTTGTCAATTATTGGGTTAAAGTGAAGGGGTTTTTTGTGTGTGTGTGTGATTGAGTGAATCGCTTTTAAATGGAATGTTTCTGTATCACCAGAATGTCATGCAAATAATTAGAAGGCGTTTCAGAAATGCAGAGCACACGATTATTGTTGTGAGACCACATCTACATCACAAAAGCCAGGCAATTATTTTTAAGGGTTTGGGGCAGTCAAACTGTATAACTTTGTTTACAAACGTGTCCTCCAAGGAGGTCTCACAGGTGTACTTGGCCAGTTGGAGAAGTTACAAAGAGAACAGCTTGAACCTCCTTGTGGGTAAGGATCCTGTCTACCAACTCTGTTGTACTTTCCTAAGTACAGTGCTCTGCACACAGTTAGCTCTCAATAAATGCCATTAATTGATTGATGGAGGTGTCTCACCCAAACCCTGTTGGTCTCCAGGGGGGACTGTTGAAAGACCTTAGACCCCTCTAACCTGTCCTCATAAAGTATGTTTCTTCTTCTCTAAAAAGATACTTCATCATTGTCTGCTTTATTAAATGATAAATCTTGTTTATTTATGGGAATCAACTATCATTTAACTGATCTATGGCTATTTGAATTAACTTTTCTCCCCCACTTCCTGTCTCCCTCTGGAACATTCTCTCTCTTAAAGAGATATAACCTAACAGAAACAAAACATTTGCAGCCAACAGCTTTTACTCAATGTTTTCTGTGTGCACAGCCTTGTGAAGGAGTTATGAAGGGGAAGGAGCATGGTCTAGTGCAAAGAGGACAGACTTGGAAATCAGAGGCTCTGGGTTCTAATCCTGCTCCACCACTTATCTGCTGTGTGACCTTAGACTAGTCACTCCACTTCTCCATGTCTCACTTACCTGATCTGTAAAATGGGGATTAAAACCGTGAGCCCTATGTGGGACATTGACTGTTTCCATTCATTCATTGATTCAAGTTGTACTTATTGAGCGCATACTGTATGCAGAGCACTGTACTAAGCCCTGGAAGGGTACAACATAACAAATGGTACATTCCCTGCCAACAGTGAGCATACAGTCTAGAGGGGGACCGCACGCTCTGCTCCTCTGCCGCCCACTTCCTCACCATCCCTCGGTCTCGCCTATCCCGCCGTCGACCCCTGGGTTACGTCCTCCCGCGGTCCTGGAACGCCCTCCCTCCTCACCTCCGCCAAACTGATTCTCTTTCCCTCTTCAAAACCCTACTTAAAAATCACCTCCTCCAAGAGGCCTTCCCAGACTGAGCTCCTCTTCCCCCTCTACTCCCTCTGCCATCCCCCCTTTACCTCTCCACAGCTAAAGTCTCATTTTCCCCTTTTCCCTCTGCTCCTCCACCTCTCCCTTCCCATCCCCACAGCACTGTACTCGTCCGCTCAACTGTATATATTTTCGTTACCCTATTTATTTTGTTAATGAATTGTACATCGCCTTGATTCTATTTAGTTGCCATTGTTTTTATGAGATGTTCTTCCCCTTGACGCTGTTTATTGTTCTTGTCTGTCCGTCTCCCCCGATTAGACTGTAAGCCCGTCAAACGGCAGGGACTGTCTCTGTTGCTGACTTGTTCATCCCAAGTGCTTAGTACAGTGCTCTGCACATAGTAAGTGCTCAATAAATACTATTGAATGAATGAATGAATATAACTGTAATTTATTTATATTAATGTCTGTGCCTTTTATACATCCCTCCTCCCAGCTCCACAGCACTTATGTCTGTAACTGTAATTTATTTATTTATATTAATAAGTGCTGTGGGACTGGGAGGAGGGATGTATAAAGGGGGAAAGTCAGGATGACATAGGAGGGAGTGGGAGAAGAGAAAAAGGGGCTTAGTCTGGGAAGGCCTCTTGGAGGAGATGATTAACTTGTAGCTACCCACCATTTAGCACACTGCCTGGAACATAATAAGCGCTTAAAAAAAGTCATTTAAAAAACTACTCAGAGTTGGAAGACACATTTCCTGTCCCTAGTGACCAGAAGGGACTCCTCATCTTGGATCGATTGTCTGGCCGGAGAGGGGCTCGGCTTTTAAGGATTAGTGGGCTTGCAGGAATTCTTCGTTGGACTGAAATCAGGAAATAAGGCCATAAATTGCCAGGGGGGCCAACTCAAGGTCTGTGGGATTGAAATCTGCCATGTCAGCATTCATTGCTAGGACCGGAACGCAACAAATCTGAGCCGCACTGACCACGGTGCGATGAGAAAATGAATGAATCCTTGTGTTGGTTTTTGATGTAGTTTCCTCCTCCTTTTCTTTCCTTCTCTTACAAACATTCTTAAAGGAAATGCATACAACCTATGGGCCCAATCCAAAAGTCCTTTTACACCCACACATTACATGAGACAAAGGAAGACTTATAATAAAGCCAAAAGAAAAAAGACATTTAGCTCCTTGAGAACAGGGATTGTGTCTGATTTTTATTTCTTCCTCTCCAGGTGCCTAGTACCGTGCACAAGAAGCCCCTACTTCTGTGCTCTGTATACAGCAAGTGCTCAATACAGAGCTCTGTGCAAAAGCAGCGTGGCCTAGTGGAAAGTGGAAAGAGTTAGAGGACCTGACTTCTACTCCTGGCTCTGCCACTTGTCTTCTGTGTGACCATGGGCAAGTCTCTTAATTTTCTGTGCCTCAGTTTCTCCATCTGTCATATGGGGATTAAATGCTACCCCCTCCAATTTAGACTGTGTGGCCCATGTGGAACAAAGACCAGATTCAACTTAATTATCTTGTATCTTCCCTAGTGTTTACAACGGTGCTTGGCACATACTTGGCAAGGCTTAACAACTACCTTAAAAAGTGTTCAGAACAGTGCTATGTGTACTCAGTGACCAGTACAGTGTTCTGCCTTCAGGAATGGTTAGTATGTACTAAGAGGGCTCTCAAGAGATACTGATTTGATGATGATGATGATTGATGATCTCAGCCCTAGTAGGGGAAATGTTTTTGATGTGGGCACAATAATAAGAATGTTGGTATTCGTTAAGCGCTTTCTATGAGCCAAGCACTGTACTAAGTGCTGGGGTAGATACAAGGTTATCAGGTTGTCCCACGTGGGGCTCACAATCTTAGTCCCCATTTTCCAGATGAAGCAACTGAGGCCCTGAGAAGTGAAGTCACACAGCTGACAAGTGGCAGAGCTGGAATTCGAACCCATGACCTCTGATTCCCAAGGCTGTGCTCTTTCCACTAAGCCACGCTGCTTCTATCCACAATCTCTCCACAAGTACCCTTGTCCACAACCTTGTAGGTAGGACTACTTTGTCAGGACCAGCTCCTGCCAAAGTAGAGTAGCTTCTTGCTGGGTTCTCTGACTTGCTAAGAATTTTAAGGAGACCAGAAAGAAGAGGAGCGGCCACATTAAAAGGAAGAGGAATCATCTCTAGCACTATCAGCTTCCTGGAATCTGGCCCTCTGCAGGAAAGGCAACCGGAAGCAGACCTGAAGGCCCGGACACTGCAACTCTAAGTTATTGTTGGCAGCAGTGGCAGCAAGAGTCATTTCTCTTTTCATTTGCTCTGCATTTCCTCCTCAGGCTCTTCCTACTTTGCTCCCTTGACACCAGCTCTAATGAGCATTCCTCTAGAGACATGAGGGGGATGTGGGTGAGAGTGTGTGTGAGACAGAGAGAGAGAGAGAGTGTGTATATGTATGTGTTTATATGTGACTGGGGGACAGGGGTGAGGGAGAATGTGTGAGGGAGAGATGAGTTTGCAGGGTGATACTTCTAGTGAAATCTTAAATCTGCAAGTTATAAGTTCTGAGAAGATTGAAGACTTCAGGATCTTGACCTCTGATCTATGACTTCTGATAGACTAAGGAACCCAACAGGGAAGGTGATGGGACAAGGTTGTCTATACCTACTCTTTAGAATAAACTCTCTCAGGTCCTTAGTATGGGGTTCTGCACAAGTAAGCACTCAATAAATACAATTGATTGATTGACTGATTGACTGACTGCCCAAAACAGCAACTCTGGATTCCCTTCCCTATGTCGATCAGCGTAGCCACTCAAGACTTTGCTTGTGGTGATTGATGATGATGTTGATGATGACAGTGGTATTCATTAAGTGATTACTATGCACCAAATACTGCACCAGGCACTGGGGTAAATACAAGATAATCAGGCCAGCCCAATGTGGAACATGAATTATGTCCAACCTGATTATGCAGTGCTCAGTACAATGCCTGGCACATAGTGAGCACTTAACAATTACCTTAACAAAAAAAAGCAGTCCCTGCAGCAGCCAGATCATGTCGTCTCATGTCCCTGTGCAGTTCGGCTAGTCATAGTGATCTCAAGTCAATCAATCAATTGATCAATGCTGTTTATTGAGCGCTTGCTGTGTGCCGAGCACTGTGCTAAGTGCTTGGGAGAGTACAATCTAATAGAATTGGTAGATATGTTCCCTGCCCACAGTGAGCTTCCAGTCTAGAGGGAGGGGAGACAGACATTCATATAAATAAATAAATTTCAGATATGCCCCTAAGTGCCGTGGGACTCAGGGAACAGGTCAGGCTATCTGAAAGGATGGTAGTCTGATGGCAGGGAGCCAGAATGGGGAGGGTATCATGCTAGACTCCCTCTCTGCTCTGCCTGCTTCTTGGAGAGAAGCCTCCAGCCATTGTCCTAGGTAGTAGTGTGGTAATAGTGTGAGCCCGTTACTGGGTAGGGATTGTCTCTATCTGTTGCCTAATTGTAGTTTCCCAAGCACTTAGTACAGTGCTCTGCACACAGTAAGTGCTCAATAAATGTGATTGAATGAATGAATGTATTCATTAAGTGTTTATTGTGTACAGAGCACATCACTAAACACAGGGAAAGAATGAATGAATGGGACAAGGTCCCTGGCCCACAAGGGGCTCACACTTGATGAGTAAGTGAAGCGGTGTGGCCTAGTGGATAGGGAATGGGCCTTGAAGTCAGAAAGACCTGGGTTCTAATGCCGGCTCTGCTGTTTGACCTCATGCAAGTCACTTAACTTCTGTGTACCTCAGTTACCTTGTCTATTAAATGGAGATTAAGACTGTGATCCTTAAGTGGGCCATGGACTGTGTCTAACGTGATTAGTTTGTAGCTACCCCAGAATTTAATACAGTGCCTGGGACATATTAAGTTCCTGACAAAAACCATTAAAAAAAAAGGAGCTGGTGACAGACACAGAAGGAAATGCTAAAACAATAGACACAAATTCCCTTCTAAACTGTAAATTCATTATGGACAGGAAATGTGTCTACCTATTCTGTTGTATTGCACTCTCCTAAGCACTTAGTACAGTGCTCTGCACACAGTAAGCTCAATAAGTGCCAATGATGATGATGATGATGATGACAAAATCAACATAAAATACTGGAGTGGAGTTAAACACAAAATAAAATAAAAGCTATGGGGTAGAAGAGCAGAGTTTCAGTTTCCCCTCAAGCCCAGGAAGAAAAGAAGATCAGTGGATATGTTGTTGCTGCTATTTTAGAGAAACAGTGTGTCCTAGTGGAAAGAGCCCAGCACTGGGGGTCAGGAGACCTGGGTTCTAATTCCAGCTCTGCAATTTAACTGCTGTGGGCTTTGAACGAGGCACCTAATGTCTCTGTGCCCCCATTTCTTCCTCCTTCAAATGGGGATTAAATACCTGTTCTCCCCGTACTTAGACAAAATGAGCCCCATGAGGGACAAGCTCTGTGCCTAACTTGATTATCTTGTATCCACCCCAGTGCTCAGTACAGTGCTTGGAGCATAGTAAGTGCTCAACAATGACCACCATTTTAATTAATTTCAGGGTTCTCCTGACTCCAACAGACCAAGTCGGGGAAATGCATTTGTGGGGCCATTGCAATCTTCTACACTTCCCACTGCTCCCGTCTTCTCTGCCGAGATGGAGCAAGGCAGGTCAATCAGTCTATCAGTCAATCTTATTTACTGAGCTTTTGCTGTATGCAGAGCACTGTACTGAGTGCTTGCTTAGTCGAAAGATTATGGGTGTGGGAGTCAAAGGACATGGGTTCTAATTCTGGCTCATCTACTTGTCTGCTTTGTGACCTTGGGCAAGCCACTTAACTTCCCAGTTACCTCATCTGTAAAATGGGAATTAAGACTGTGAGCCCCATGTGGGACAACCTGATTACCTTGTATCTACCCCAGCACTTAGAACAGTGCTTGGCACAGGGTAAGAGCTTAACAAATACCATAATTGTTATCATTATTGGGAGAGTCCAACAAAAACTCCTCTCCATTGGCTTTAAAGCACTCCCTCACCTTGCTCCCTCCTACCTCACTTCACTTCTCTTCTCCTACTCAGTGCTCACACCTCACTACTCTAATATTAACCTTCTCACCATGCCTCGATCTCACCTGTCTCGCCGCCGACCCCTAGCCCATGTCCTGCCTCTGGCCTTGATCACCCTCCCTCCTCAAATCCAACAGGCAACCACTCTCCCCACTTTCAAAGTCTTACTGAAGGCACATCTCTTCTAAGAGACCTTCCCAGTCTATGCCCCACTTTTCCTCATCTCCCACTCCCTTCTGCATTGCCCTAGCTTGCTCCCTTTACTATTCCCCCCTCCCAGCCCCAAAGCACTTATGTATATATCTATAATTTTATTTGTATTGATGTCTATCTCCCCAACTCTAGACTGTGAGCTTGTTGTGGGTAGGAAATGTCCCTGTTTTTTTATTGTACTTTCCCAAGTGCTTAGTACAATGCTCTACACACAGTAAGCACTCAATAAATACAGTTGAATGAATGAATGAATGAATGAATGAATGAATGAATGAACAATATAACAGACACATTCCCTGTCCACAACAAGTTTAGAGTCTAGAGGGTCAGGAAGAAAGGAAGCAAAAGTTTTTTATTCTTCCCGAGTGGACTGCTACGTTCCAACCAAGAACACACTAGGCTAAACCTAAGGGAGGCAGAAAGGCCAAGTGAAAAGAGCTTGGGAATCAAGAGAGGTGGGTTTGAGAACCAACCAAGTGACTGGGTGATCTTGGGAGAGTCACTTAACCTCCCTGGGCCTCAGTGTGAAGTAGCATGGCGTAGTGGAGAGAGCACTGAACTGAGAGTCAGGAGACCTGGGTTCTGTGAGAAGCAGCATGGCTCAGTGAAAAGAGCACGGGTTTAGGATTCAGAGGTCATGGGTTCGAAGCCTGGCTCCACCATCTGTCAGCTGTGTGACTTTGAGTAAGTCACGTAACTTCTCGGTGCCTCAGTTACCTCATCTGTAAAATGGGGATGAAGACTGTGATCCTCACGTGGGACAAGCTGATTTCCCTGTATCTACCCCAGCACTTAGAACAGTGCTCGGCACATAGTAAGTGTTTAACAAATACCAAAATTATTAATTCCAGCTCTGCCATTTGTCTGCTTTGTGACCTTGGGCAAGTCAATTAAATTCTCTAGGTCTCAATTTTCCCACCTGTAAAATGAGAATTCAATTCCTGTTCTCTCTTCCCCTTAGACTGTGAATCTTGGGTGGCAGAAGGGCTGTGTCAGTTTTCATTGCATTAAATCTACTCCAAGGGCTTGGCTGAGTAATAATGACAATGGAAATAATAATAATAATTATATTTGTTGAGTACTAACAATGTGTCAAACACTCTACTAAGCATTGGGGTAGAAACAAGATAATCAGGTTCCACATGGGGATCACACAATCTAAGTCGGAGGGAGAACAGGAGCTGAATCCATTTTGGAGATGAGGGAACTGAGGCACAGAGAAGTTAAATGATTTTACCCAAGGTCATACAGCAGGCAAGTGGTAGAGTCAGGATTAGAACCCAGGTCCTCCGACTTCCAGGCCTGTGCTGTTTCCAAAGGGCAGGCTTCATGATGCTTGACCATCGTAAGTATTTAACAATTACCACAATGATTACGATTATTACTTGCATCTTTGGTAAAATAGTAATAAATTCCGTTTCATTCCTGTGTGGAATAGGGGCTGTGTCCAATCTCATAATCTTGTTTCTGACTCAGCACCGAGGGAAGGAGCCCCTTGGCCTGCTCAAACAAGTGAGAGAACTCCAGAGCATTCTGGGATGGGGTGGTAATAATGATTATTGTATTTGCTAAGCACTAACTATGTGCCAAGCACTGTTCTAAGCGCTGGGGTAGATACAAGGTAATCAGGTTGTCCCACTTGGGGCTCACAGTCTTAATCCCCATTTTACAAATGAGGTAACTGAGGCATGAAGAAGTTAAGTGGCTTACCCAAGGTCACATAGCAGACAAGTGGCAGAGTCAGGATTAGAATCCATGTCCTCTGATTCCCAAACCCATGCTCTTTCCACTAAGCCACGCTGCTTCTCAAGCAGCTCCCTGGGATCCTGAATGCTGTGAATGGAATCTGGGGGACAAAAACCTCTCTCCTGTGACAAGGCTGTTTCCATGACAACATAGGCTGACTTGTTTTATTCCTCTGTGGTGAATGATGCAGAATTTTGTTTGTCTTATGCTGTCAAGTCATCTCCGACCAATAGTGACACCATGGATACATCTCTCCTAGGTTGCCCCATCTCTGTCTGCAATCATTCAGGTAGTGTATCCATAGTTTTCTTGGTAAAAAATACAGAAATATTACAGTGGTTTACCATTGCCTTCTTCTGCACAGTAAACTTGAGTCTCTGCCCTAATCTCTCTCCCATGCCGCTGCTGCCCAGCACAGGAGAGTTTTCACTTGTAGCAGATTTCCTTCCCCTCGCCAACCACTAGCCAAGCTAGGAAAGGAGTGGGTATGACCCTGCTTGACTCCCCCTCTTGTAGTCGAGACCGTTAGAGTACTAGAAAGAGGGGTTCCTGAGAGAGGTTCCAGAATTAACAGAAATAAAAAAGGTGATCCTTGTCCTGTCAGCTATTTCCCACTTTTAAGAAACTCCCCCCCATTCTTGCCCCTAATGACTTTGCTAAATACTCTGTCGATAAAATTGCAACCAACAGGGGTGGCCTCCCTAAAATCTCCCCGACTTCTCTCCAGTCCCTTCCTCCTCCTGCCCCTACTTTGACACTCCCATCCTTACCTGCAGAATCTCAAGAGCTCTCCTTCCTTCTCTCAAAAACAATCACCTCTACCTGTGCTTCCAACTCCATCTCTTTACACCTTATCAAAACACTTGTCCCTTTCCCTTCTCCCCCCACCTCCCCGACTACAACCTTCAACCACTCACTTTCTATGGCTCTTTCCCCACTGATTTCAAACATGCCCATGTATCCCCTATTCTAATAAAAACCTTTCTTGACCCAGTGTCACCCATCTGTTGCCGACTTGTTCATCCCAAGCGCTTAGTACAGTGCTCTGCACATAGTAAGCGTTCAATAAATACTATTGAATTTATTACCCCATCAACCTCTTATCATTCCTCTCCAACCTCCTTGAATGAGTGGTCTACATTTATGGTCTCCACTTCCTTCCCTCCAGTTTTCTCCTTGACTCCCTCCAATCTGGCTTCTGCCCCCTTTATTCAGTGGAAACTGATCCCTCAAAGGTCACCAATGATCTTCTTGCTAACTCTAGTGGCCTCGACTCCATCCTAATCCTTCTCACCCTCTCAGCTGTGTGACTCTGTGAACAACCCCCGCTCCTGCAAGCTTTAACCAAGCTTGACTTCCCTGACACCTTCTTTTCCTGGGTCTATCTTTCAGGTGCCTTCTTGTTTTTTTTGCAGACTCCTTCTCTGCTTCCCACCCCTTAACTGTGGGAATCCCTCAAGGCTCAGTTCTGGGTCCCCTTCTATTCTCCATCTACACCCACTCTTTTGGAGAGCTCATTCTCTCCCATGGATTCAACTACCATCTCTGTATGGGTGATTCCCAAATCTGGCTCTCCAGCACTGACCTGTCTCCTCTTCAGTCTTGCATTCTCTCCTGCCTTCAGGATACTTCTATTTGGATGTCCCACTGGCATCTCAAACTTAACATGTCTAAAACAGGACTTCTCATCTTCCCACTTAAACCCTGTCTTGCTCCTGTCTTTCCCATCACTGTAGGCAACACCCCCCCCCCCCCCCGTCTTACAGCCCTATGTCCTTGGCATTATCCTCAATTAGTCTCTCTCATTTAACCATCTATTCAATGTAACCAAATTCTGTTGGTTTTATCTTCACAACATCTCTAAAAATCAGCCTTTTCCTTGCCATCCAAACCACTACCACTCTAATCGAAACACTTACGAGAAACAGCTTGTCTTAATGGGTAGAACACAGGCCTGGGAGTCAGAAGGGCCTGTGTTCTAATCCCAGCTCTTCCAATTGCTTGCAGTATGACCTTGGGCAAGACACTTCACTTCTCTGGGCCTCAGTTACCTCAGATATAAAATGGGGATTAAGAGTGTGAGCCCCATCTGGGACAGGGATGGTGTCCAACCTGATTACCTTGTATCTAACCCAGCTCTTAGCACATAGTAAATGCTTAACAAGTACCAAAATAATAATAATTATTATTACTTACCATTTCCCACCTTTACTACCTCTCTAAACCTCCCTGCCTCCTGTATTTCCCCTCTCCAGTCCATACTTCATTCTGCTGCCCAGATAATTTTTCTAAAAAAGTTCATTCCACATCACCCCACTCCTCAGAAACCTCCAGTGTTTTCCCATTCACTTCTGCGTCAAACAGAAACTCCTTACCTTCGGCTTTAAGGGACTCAACCTGTTTTCCCCCTCAGACTTTACCTCACAAATCTGCTGCTACAACCCAACTAGTATATTTCACTCCTTTAATGCCAACCCACTCACTGTACCTCCATCCTGTGACTCCCACCATTGACCCCTTGCTCACCATATCCCACTGGCCTGGCGCTCACACCCCATTTAATATCGAACAGACCACCATTCTCCCAACCTTCAAAACCCTACAAACATCACATCACTTCCAAGAAGCCTTCCCCAACAAGGTACTCATTTTTCCTATTGTTTCTCCCTTCTGTGTCACTTATGTGCTTGGATCTGCACCCTTTAAGCACTCCACTCTAAGCCCTACATCACTTATGTACTCATCCTCTTACTCTTCCATTTCCCCTATCTGTAGCTTATTTAATGTCTGTCTCCCCATCTAGATTGTGAGATCCTTGTGGGCAGGGATCAAGTCTACCAATTCTTTCCTACTAAACTCTCTCAAGCACGTCAACAATGCTCTGCACACAATAAGCATCGAAAAAAATCACTGATTGAGTGATTGACTGAGAAGCTTAGTGTTTAATGAGGGACACAAGTAAGTTAAATAAATATATACTAGTTAGGAGAATGAGAATAGATATAAATGATAATATCAACTGGTAAAAAGTCAACAAAATTAATAATAATTATGGTACTGTTAAGCACCTACTATGTGTCAAACCCTCTCTCAGGGTCGCACCTGGAGAGTTTCCAGTATTCTACCAGTCTTGACTACGGGAGGTAGAGTCAAGGAGAGGCAACCCATTCTATTCCTAGCTTGAGCAGTGGCTAGCCATCTGCTACAAGTCAAAACTCCCCTGTGCTGGTCAGCAGTGACATGGGAGAGAGTTGAGGGTGGAGGCTCAAGTTGACTGTTCAGAAGGAGGCAGTGGTAAACCACTTCCATATTTTTACCAAGAAAATTCTATGGATACACTACCAGAACGATTGCAGATGGAGGTGGGGCATTCTGGGAGAGATAATAATGATGGTATTTGTTAAGCGCTTACTATGTGCAAAGCACTGTTCTAAGCACTGGGGGATACAAGGTGATCAGGTTGTCCCATGTGGGGCTCACAATCAATCCCCATTTTACAGATGAGGTAACTGAGGCACAGAGAAGTTAAGTGACTTGCCCAAAGTCACAGAGCTGTCAAGCGGCGGAGCCGGGATTAGAACCCATGACCTCTGACTCCCAAGCCCGGGCTCTTTCCACTGAGCCACGCTGCTTTTCTGTATGTGTCTATGGAGTCGCTATTGGTCAGAGATGACTCAACAGCATAAGACAATGTTCACTGTTCTAAGAACTGGGGTAGAAACAAGTTAATCATGTTGGACATAGTCCCTGTCCCACATGGAGCTCACACTCTTAATCCCCATTTTACAGATGAGGTAACTGAGGCTCAGAGAAATGAAGAGACATGCCCAAGGTCACACAAGTAGACAAGTGGTGGAGTTGGGATTGGAACTTAAATCCTTCTGACTTGCAAGTCCGTGCCCTATCCACTAATCCATGCTGCTTCTCAATCAGATTAATCAGATTAGCTCATACGACTGTTGAAGTGGCTAAGGGGATGACATGACTGGGAAGGTCAGGGGAGGGGGTCCATCATGAAATGCCTCCTGAAGGAAGGCTTTCAATCATTCATATTTTTTGAGTGCTTACTGTGTGTAGAGCACTGTATTAAGTACTTGGGAGAGTACAAGTGCTTGGGAGAATACAATTTTCCTCAACAGAGAAATTTTCCTTCGGAAAATTTCTTTCCATAAAACACTTGACCCCAGGTGCATACATCCACCATCCCTTTATCAATCAATCAGTGTTATTTATTGAGCATTTACTATGTGCAGAGCACTGTACCAAGTCCTTGGGAAGAGTACAACACAATAGAATTAGCAGCCACATTCCCTGCCCATTACAATATCTCAATGCTTCTGCGTGGTTAGTCAGCCATCCCTTCTACGTTTTACTAGTCTCATAAACATTTCTTCTCAGCTCTTGAACTTGAGTTCACATCTGAGCTGCTCTGGCCCTTGTCAAAGACACCTTCAGTTTCCCTTCCAGAGAAGCATAGGAGTCTGCACACATAAACACCCGGTGGGAATGAGGAACGGCCAAATAATCCAGATCTGGGAGGCTCAGGCAAACCTACAGATGAGGAGGGGGAGCCCAGAAGGGACCCCTGCCCAGAGACAAACCAGCAGTCAAGTCACACAAACAGGGAAAGAAAAATGACCAAAAAAAAAAAGACAAAATGGAGAAGTAGTGTGGTCTATTGGATAGGGCACAAGCCTGGGAATTGGAAGGATCTGGATTCTAATCCCAGCTCTGCCACATACCTGCTGTGCGACCATGGGCAAGTCACTTCACTTCTCTGGGCTTCAGTTACTCCTTCTAATAAATGGGGATTAAGACTATGAGCTTCATGTGGGACACGGACTGGGACCAACCCGATCAGCTTGTATATACCCTAGCACTTAATACAGTGCCTGGCACATAGTAAGTCTAACAAATACCATTTAAAAAAACAACCACCAACCAATAAAAAACCCCCCAAAAGAATAAAGGGCAAAATGTACATATAACATCAGGACACAAAGTTGTTTTTTTTTTTTGTGTGTGTGTGTATGTGTATGTATCTTTATGCATAACTGAATGTCAAATGTAAGTTCTTGGGGCTTCGTTCTTCATAGGGTTCATCAGGATGGAGTTACAGCAATAACAATAATTATGGCATTTATAAAGTGCTTACCGTTTGTAAACTCACTAGGACAGACAAAGGTGATGAGATTGGACAAAGTCTCTGTCCCACAGAGTGCTCACAGATGAGCAGACTGAGATCCAGCGAGGATATGTGACTTGTCCAAGGTGATACAGCCCAAAAGCATCATAGCTGTGACTCAAACCCGAGTCTCCTGAATCCTAGTCCTGTGTTCTTTCCACCAAGTCATAGGAGCCCAAGATTAGTGATACTATCTTGATGTTTCTACAGTGTTTTTATTTTTCAAAAATACTTTTACATCAAAGATCTCATTTTATTCTCCCATTCTCATTTAGAGAAACCCATAAAATGATTGTCATCCTAAAGGTGGAGACTGAGGCACAGGGAGAGATTAGGTGACTTGTCCAAGGTCACACAGCCGACTAATGGCATGGCAGGGACTAAAGTGGGACTAAAACCTGGGCCTTCTGACTCCCAGATCCATGTTATTTCCACTGTGGACAGGGAACATGCTTATCAACTCTGTTGTACTGTACTCTCCCAAGCCCTTAATTCAGTTCTCTGGATACAGTAAACAATAAATATATTTGATTGATTGATTGGAATGAATGGCATTAACTTTGAGGGTTCACACTTGGCAATAGTTTGACAAAAAAGCCCGAACTTTCTGCTTGTTTTAAACACCTGGGAAAAAAATAAACTTTCTGTTTAACAGATAACCATTTATCCACAGACTCAGGTGCACAATAAATGTCAGCAATCTCAGCAGGAGGGCCAACACCTAGACCAGAAATATAGGGGGAAGGAAAACCCTTTTTTTGTAGAAATTTTGCCTTCTACCTCATCATCCTCCTCCTCTTCATCATCTTCCTCACCCAGTTCTGATAGAACACCAACTAAACACAGACCACTGTAAGACACTACTCTTCAATCAATCAATCAATCAATCAATCATATGTATTGAGAGCCTAATATGTGCAGGGCTCTGTACTAAGCCATTGAGAAAGTACACCAGAAGCAAAAGACATGATCTAGACCCTGAAAAACTTACAATCTAATGGGTAAGACAGAAAGACAGAAACTATTTATAATAGGGGGAGCAGAAAGAAGGATGAGGATGTAAACAGTAGCAGAAAGACACCATAAGGATGATGTAACTGAATAATTAACTGAGTGTACAAATGAAGCATCATGACTTAGTGGATAGAGCATGGGCCAGGAAGTCAGAGAACCTGGTTTCTATTCCCAGTTCTGTCATGTGTCTGCTGCATGACCTTGGGCACATCACTTCACTTCTCTGGGCCTCAGTTATCTCATCTGTAAAATGGAGATTAAGAGTGTGAGCCCCATGTGGGACAGGAACTGTGTCCAACCTGATTAACTTGTATCTACCCTAGTGCTTAGAACAGCGCTTGGCACATAGTAAGTGCTTAATAAGGATCATTATTATTATTATTGTTACTATTAATACAATACATGTACACAGAAGTGCTGAGCGGCAGTGTAAATATATGTGTTGAGTGGCAGTTGAGTTGCGATGACTTAGGGTATTGAGAATTAATTAGAGATTTATTTTGTTCCCAGGAGCTGGAGACCTAGTTCAGTTTTAGTTCAGCTGCTTTATTACACTGTAGGACACCAGGCATAATAAAAATAACAGACTCTAAGGTTATTTCTAATATTGTCTAGCATTTCTGAAAGCGATACCTTCTGAAGGTTCTGATTGAGCTGTTCATCTCTGAAAAGATGTCACACATTATACTCATGGTTGATTTTATAATCCAAAGTCAACATTGCCGACTCTTACTCATGCCAGAAGGGGTTCTTGGCATCGGATTTGAGTGGGAAGTGCATAGTATGTGTGTCTTGTATCTGCTTGCATTTCTCCAGATATAGACTACAGGATGGTCCAGGCAGGTAAAGGAAAGTTAAAAGATTCAAGGGGAGATAGTAACATTCTTAATCCTTTTAGATAAGTAACCCCACCATAACACAGGGAGTTGAAAATCAGAAGTAAAGACATCTAACCTTGGTTCTAAAGTGTTTAAAATAGGCTTGAGTATTTTAGGAAGCCACACCATACATATTCAATTAACTCCAGAAGTTGCTGGTTCTTCTGCCAGCATTACATTCTTTCTTTCAGTTGGCCTTTCAAGATATTTTAAGGTGCCACCGCAAAAATGCTCACGTGGATTGTTAGGTGATGTGACCTGGCAAAGAACAGGCCTTGTGACCGGAAACCAAAGACCATTTTACCTTCAAACTTGTTTTAACTCTTCAGCATTCATTCTGGGGTAGGGTTTTTATCTCACCCTCAGCCCCCAGATCTCACTGGACTTTGTAGGACTCCACAGAGCAGAGGACTGCTAGTCAATGACCACCTTTTCAGTCTCATAAATAGACAGTGGCTATGGGAAGGACCCAGGTTCTAGACCTGACTGCCACTTGCCTGCTGTGTGACCCTGAGCAAGTTACTTCATCTGTAAAATGGGGATTAAGACTGGGAGCCCCATGTGGGATATGGACTGTAACTACCCCAGGGCTTAGAACAGTGCTTGGCACATAGTAACAACCCCCCTCCCCACCAAAAGCCCCCAACCCTTCCCCACATAGTAACCCCCCACCCCCCCCCAAAATAGTAACACTGTATCTGAACATACAAGGCTGCTGTATAAGATGAACTAATCAATCAGTGGTACTTTTGAGCATTTATTTGGTGCAGGGCACAATGGACTAAGCACTTGGGAGCCTACAATACCAGAGCTGTTGGGCACAGTCCTGGTCCGCAAGGAGCTTACGGTCCGGAAGAGGAGGCAGACATTAAAATAAATTATGGATTTGTACATAAAGGCTATGGGGCAGAGGGTGGGGTGAATATCAAATGCTTAAAGACTCCTTGTGGGCAGGGAACATGTCTACTAAATGTTTTAGTACTTTTCTGAGCACTTAGTACAGTGCTTTGCACACAGTAATTGCTGAATAAATATAATTGATTGATCAAAGGGAACAATTCAAGTGCACAGGTGACATAGAAGGGAAAGGGAGTAGGGGAAATGAGTGGTTAAATTGGGGAAGAACTCTTGGAGGAGATGTGATTTTAATAAGGCTCTGAAGATGGGGAGAGAATTGTTTGCAGGATATGAAAGGGGAGGAATTTCCAGGCCAGAGGGAGGACATGGACAAGGGGCTGGTGGTGAAATAGATGAGATCGTGGTACTAGGAGCAGGTTGGCATTAGAGGAGTGAAGTTTGTGGGCTGGGCTGCAGTAGGATATCTGTGAGGTAATGTAGGATGAAGAGCTATATAAAAATGTTTGTGCCCACATAGAACTGCACACTTTGCTCCTCTGTTGCCAAATTACTCATTATGCCTCAGTCTTGTCTTTCTTGCTGCCAACTCCTTGCCAGTGTCCTCCTTTGGGCCTGGAATTTCCTTCCCCTTCATAACCTACAGATGACCACTCTCCTCATTTTCAAAGTCCTACTAAAATCATATCTCTTTCAAGAGGCTGTCCCTGACTAATCTCTCATTTGCCTACACCATTTGCCTATCCCCCTGCTTTGCTGAAGCCCTTAGATAATAATAATAATAATGGAATTTGCTAAGTGCTTACTATGTGCCAAGCACTGGAGTAGATACAACAAAATCAGTTTGGACACAGTGCCACAAGGGGCTCACAGCCTTGGTACTGGCAGTAGGATTGAATCCCCATTTTACAGAGGGGGAACTGAGGCCCAGAGAAGTTGTGATTTGCCCAAGGTCACAGAGAAGAGAGGGGGCAGGTATTAGAACCCAAGTCCTTTGACTGTCAGGGTTGTGCTCTTTCCACTCCACTGCGCTGCTTCTCTTAAGTTAAGACAATTGCCACTAAGGCCTATGATACTTACTCCACTTCCATGACATTATGCATATATCCTTTCATGCTACCATTTCCCTAATATCTCTCTCCTCACACTAGACTGAGAGGTCCTTATGGGCAGGGATCATGTCTACCATTGTACTCTCTCACTGCAGACTACATTACTCTGTAGTGAATGCTCAATAAAAGCCACTGATTGATTCATTGATTGATTGACCAATGGTAGAATTCACATTCACCTAGATCACCGCTTTTGAGTACTTCAAGTGGCTAGGAATGGCTCCTGGGTAGAGATTGGATGGTCCTGGGGAGGAATAGAAGGATCAGGAGCAGAGATTGGGGGATGGGGAAGGAGAAGAGAGAGGAGCTTCTTGTGTATAGTAAACGTTTTATCCACTCTTTTTTATTGTATTCTTTCAGCTCTTACTACAGTGCTCTACACACGGTGAGTGCTCAACAAATACCGCTGATTGAAAGCAGTTGGGTGAGGCCCCAGAGTCTGGAGCTATTCTGCTAAACTGGGGAAGAGAAGAGAGGCAGAGCTGATCCTGGGGAAGACAGTGTGACTGAGTAGGGGGCGGGTGCAGGATCTGGGGAAGGGCCTGCTGCGGGACCGGGTTCATCGACAGGACTGTGACTGGTAAAGTAGACTGTTAGTTCCTTGTAGGCAGGTAATGTGCCTGTTATATTGTTATATTGTACTCTGTCAAGGGCTTAGTACAGTGCTTTTCATACAATAAGCACTCAATACATATAATGGATTGATTGACTGTTTGATTGAAGTGGGGCCGGGATCCCAGGACACAGCCTGGTTATTTCCACAGTTTATATGCATACCCTCTCCTTCAACTGTAAAACAGGGAATCAACACGCATTCTCCCTTCTACATAGACTGTGAGGCCCATGCAGAACAGGGAAATACTAACTTGTATCTATCCCAGCACTTAGAAGAGGGCTTGACACATAGTAAGCACTTAAGAAATATAATAATAATTATAATAATCAAATTCAGAACTTCCCAAGAGCAGTTTCAGTGCACCACACCAAGTGGGCTGTTAGTAAATGCTGCCCACCACTACTCCTATTACTATTACTACTAGAATATAAGATGGTTGTGGGCAGGGAATGTGTCTGATTATTGTTTTACTGTACTCACCCAATCACTTACTAGAGTGCTCTGACCCAGCAAGCCCTCAGTAAATACGAGTGAATGAATGAATGAATACTACTATTACAATTACTATTACTATTACAATTACTATTACTATTACCTTGTAGTTAAATGACAGCATTTAGAACTTAGGCCACTGTGACCCAGACTTCAGCTTGGCCCTGTTCGACCGTTACTGCTTCAGGCAGGATTCCTATGACAACGTGGCCATAAAAGGAGCCATAGTGCTGGATTTGAATCAACAAACCAGATCCTTCTCATTTAAAATATCTTTAAAATCCTATTTTAAGGGATCTAGAAGGAGGAGAATCTATGGAGTCTGGATGCATTCACTGAACTAAGAAGCAGCATGGCTCAGTGGAAAGAGCAAGGGCTTAGGAGTCAGAGGTCATGGGTTCTAATCCCTGCTCTGCCGCTTGTCAGTTGTGTGATTTTGGGCAAATCACTTAACTTCTCTGTGCCTCATTTACCTCATCTGTAAAATGGGGATTAAGACTGTGAGCCCCACGTGGAACAACCCGATTACCCTGTATCTATCCCAGCGCTTAGAACAGTGCTCGGCACATAGTAAGTGCTTAACAAATACCAACATTATTATTATTAACTGGCTGTGAT